>NC_056742.1:399370532-399373032 GCF_019279795.1 Protopterus annectens | reverse complement strand
GCAATATCACACAGTTCTCACAATGCGATTCTTCCTTATGGAGGTAGATTGCTACTTCTGTAGCTTTACACATTGCCATGTGTGACATCTTGATTATTTTAAAAATAATTGATTCTTATACAGTTTTAATATAATATACACAACAGCCTGTCATTTATACTGCACATATTCACAATATTTCTACTGTACATTGTTTGAATATCTGTTTTTTTAATTAATCTTCTAACATCAACATATTCCAGGATCACAGCGCAAACCACATATTCAAAAATAATGAAATATTAGAAGTAGAACTAATTAAGGAAACCAATATAGCACTGCTGTGATCTCTGGAATATGCTGGCATTAGGACACACATTCCTGGTTGATAAGAAAACATACAAACTGGCAAGAAGCCAAAAAGGAGCAGAAGTAATCTGTTAGTAATGCATTATTGCCATTGGTGGATTCATGTGGTGACGTGCAAGAGCACTGCAAATGTATTCTTTCTGGAGAGAGCTCCATGTGCTATACTATTTCATGGTCAGATTAAGGATAGCAGTTTGCTACTGATCACATTCATTGGCACCCTATCACTTCCTGTCATTGTTATCAAAATATATCTCAAGTAACGATGTGCTGTATTACATGCTGGTTTTGTTAAAATTATTGTTCTGTAAATTGCTGCTTTGTGATGTATCACTGTCTGAAATTATTATTCTGTTACTTGTACTTTCATTCATGCTGTTTTGTTCCCCAGATAATAACCTTTCTTAGTTTTATTTGTATTAATTTAGAAGATAGTGGTACATAACATATATAATCACAGCTTTCCCAGGCAACAAGACCCCTGTCCTCTCACCAGATCTCTGTTGCTGTATGTTATAGTCATTGTCTGTGATTGAAAATGGCCTCAGGCTGCTGTTCATAATTGGGTGTTTTTTTGTTTGTCTTACTAAGCTTGCCATTCTTGATGTTCCTTATCTTTCTGACTACACTATCTGGGTTTGTTTGTTTCAATTTCCCTTATAACACATTTTGTAACTGTTCTGGTTCAGCAGCTTTCATCTTTGGCTTTCAGGTCCAGGTGGTCCATTCTATTGAATTAGATTGCACTAAGATGTGGCAGTCCTTCACTTCAGTGCAATGCATGTGGTCCCAGGCTTCTTCCCCTGCTAGCATCAAGGTGAGTCTAGTGAGTTAGATTCCAGATATTTCTGTTAGTGGTCCTAGACTTTCTTCACCAGGTTCCTTTCAGGTCCCACTTTCTTGCTGACAGCAAGGTTGGCCCTGGAGCTGCTGCCTTTGATACTGTGGCAATACCATCAGTGTTGTCAAGACCAGATTGATCAGGGGTCACAATGGCATCAGAACTGAGAATCCACTCTTTAAATGTTAATGTAGAGTTTGTCCTGATAACAGAGACATTGTTTGGTGATTTGGGGTGTAAGAGCCCTGTGAGAATGTTACTAACCACGTAGACAGAGAAAGAAGGAGGTAGGAGTGCAACTGTGTGTGTGTGTGTGCGTGTGTGTGAATGTGTGTGTGTGTGTGTGTGTGTGTGTGTGTGTGTGGGGGGGTCATACCGTGCAATTATCCAGATTTTTTTTACTCATATTTTCGGTTTCTTTCTCATAAAATTGTGTTTTTCTGGCAAATCATTGAGGACTGAACTCAGAAAATAATGGCAAACATTTGAACTTTAGACTTTATATATATCAGAAAATGCATACGAATGCAAAACATGTTGTTCTATCCACTTTCTAAGGAGGTAGAGGGATGAATGTGTGTGACTCATACCTCTCAACTGTACAGATTTTCACAGAATGTCCAGATTTTTGCATTATATTTTTGGTCTGTTCCTCATAAAAATTCTGTTTTTGACAAATCACTGGGATGAGCTAAGGATTAAAGTTTCTAAATAAATTACATGCATTTGAGTTTCAGATTTGATATCCTTCAGAAAATATATTCTAAAACAAAACCTGTTACTCTAGCAACTTTCTAAATGCGTCCCCAGTCTGGGGCCTTTGTGTGTGTGTGTGTGTGTGTGTGTGTGTGTGTGTGTGTGTGTGTGTGTGTGTGTGTGTGTATAAAAGGGAGGTAGCATACCCCTCAGCTGTCCAGGTTTTTGAAGAATGTCCAGATTTTTGCCCCATATTCCTCCTAAAAAGGATTGAAGTTCCTAAATAGTTTTAGGCATCATATCCTTTAGAAAAATGTATACCAACACAAATTCTGTTATTCTGGCAATTTTATAAATTCATGAAAGCAATATTTATAATCTGTCCCTGTTTATTTTAGGCTTTGTCCAGATGTCTTGCACTAAGAAGTTGAGGTGTGTGTGTGTGTGTGTGTGTGTGTGTGTGTGTGTGTGTGTGTGTGTGTGTGTGTGTGTGTGTGTGTGTGAGAGAGAGAGAGAGACAGACAGACATACAGAGTGAGAGAGAGAGAGAGAAATGCCCTAGTTAGATTTCGCAGGTGGAATTTATTTTCAAGTGCATTTTCAAGGAATTGTGAG
>NC_056742.1:399130532-399365532 GCF_019279795.1 Protopterus annectens | reverse complement strand
AATAACTTCACCCCCTCCATCCCCACCAGACATACGCCAAAGCATTCCTGACACCAGTCCTCTACTTTGTATCTCCAAAAAATAGGTCATGCAAGCACTCTCCAAGGCCAAAAACCTGACCTCTATGGGAGCAGATAACATCCCAGGCTGCTTACTAAACAGTCTGAAACAAGACCTAGTGGAACCACTTTGCAGTCTCTTTAACCATAGGCTGAGAACTGGCTTTGTCCTAGCAGAGTGTAGAACAGCAACAGTAATCCTTTTGCACAAAGGAGTCCATCAACTGACCCCGGGGAACTATTGACCCATAAGCCTAACCAGCCTTATCTGCAAGGCCATGGAAACAATCATCAAGGACCTTATCCACAAGGATATAGGTGACCTTCAAACCCTTGACCCAACCCAGTTTGGTTTCATCAAGGGTTGATTTTCCTTATTAAACCTAATGGACTTCTTTTAGAGCTGTCACCCATGCCCTGGATGAGGGCAAAACAGTACATACCACCTATCTTGATTTAGCCAAGGCCTTTGACACAATCCCACATTTAGGTAGCATAGATAAACTCTTCCAGCTGGAGATTAACCCTTATATTACTAGATGGGTGGCAAACTGGCTCACCAACAGAACACACACTGCCACAGTTGAGGAGTCTACCTCCAGCAGTAGACCAGTTACCAGTGGGGTACCACAAGGATCTGTGCTGGGCCCCTCTACTGTTTGGAATCTATTTCTCTGAAGTCCAGGCAAAGGTAGATGGCTTGTGGCTTAGCAAGTTTGCAGATGAGTGTAAATTGGGTGCAATCACAGAGTCCCCCAACGATGTTAACATATTACAGAAAGGGTTGACACAGACAAATGATTGGTGACAAACTCATGGACTGAAACTTAACGCAAAAAGCCTCATTATCCCCTTTGGCAAAGAAGTAGCCCCTGCTAATTATGATATAGATAGCACCCCTGTAAGCTCAAACTCAGTGGTGTGAGACTTGGGAACACAGGATAATAGCAACCTAAACTTCAATCACCATGTGTCCATAGTGATAAGAAAAACATACTACATTGCACATCTCATAAATAAGGGCATCGCATCCAAGACCAGGGAGGTTATAGCTCTGCTGTACTTGAACCTTATCAGACCACTAATTGAGTACAATGCTCCCTTCTGTATGTACCTCACCAGAAACCTGCAGAAACTGGAGAGACCACAGAGGTTTCCAACCAAGAGAATCCAGGACCTCCAAAACATGATGTACATGGAAAGGCTTAAAGCCCTGTTACTGTACTCTGTATTATACAGGCTGCTGAGAGTTGACCTGTGCCAGGCCTACAGAGCAGTCTCAGACTCTACCCTATTGGAGATGTTGTACAGCTATAAATCCAATGGGACTAGAATAACTCACTCTAGGGATCTTAACAGAACATGCTGGTGAGACAGATATATATCCTGGTGATTGCCACTCCTCTGGAATAAGCTCCCACTCCATGCAAAGCAGAGCTCCTCAATTACCCTATACAAGTGCAACCTTGACAACTGCATGGTTGACCATAAATATACCCCAGGGGTGGCACCTATGTCCCTCATGAACAGGGGCACTCATTGTTAATCACAGAATCGTTTTGCTAACAACTTTCTAACTATGGTCAATAAGGGTACTTGGGTTTTTACACGGTTCCGCTTGTAAAGGCCCTAGAGCCGTTAGTCTAGTAACCTCCTAAGAACCTATGAAGCTATCATGTGTATAAAACCTTACATATATTCACATAAATGTGTTAATTGTGAAAAGACATGTCAATAAGCCTATAATGTTTACAGAGTTTCAACAGTAGACAGTCACTGTTAATAATGTCACCTCGCAGATAATGACGATATGCTTAGTCATTTGCAGCCTACAAGGAATAGGTTCTGTAGCATGGAATACATCACACATATAAAGCATATGCATATATAAATATCTGGTTTGCACAGAATGGAGATATACCCTGCAGAACTTTACAAAATAACAAAGAGAGATCATTATACAATACTTAGTCCAGATGTGGGGATTAACCGCTCTACACACAACAATCAACATTACAAGTTAATGTCTTTACTTATACAGCTAGCTTTGTTGCTGTGCTGAATTTGCATAATTTCATATTACCATGTGGTGTAAGAGAAGTGTTATCAACAAAAATGCATTACCTGCCTTCTCACCTGTAATCCACACTCATTTATGTATAATTAAGTTTGTGTATGTCCAGAAGAAATAATACATATATGACAATACAGTTTATTGTGAATTGTGTAAAGCATGTCTAAAAAGAGGCACATCAGTATTGTTCCAATTACACTAAACAACATGGGTTACTGTCAGAGTCATGTGGACAACACAGAAATGTGGAGTCATCCACGGCCTGCTCATGCTAGGTATTTATGCACAATTCAACTAATACACACGTTAGAAAAATGGAGCATCTGTACATCCTATAATATTAAAGCAGGAAAATTATTTCAGAAATTTGTTGCAGATACAACAGAATCATAAACACATATGAGGGTTTTGAACCCACAGTCATAAACTTTCCACACTACAGCTCTGGTGCTTAACCTGTTGAGTTGCTCTTCATAATGGCCTTTTTAGGGTCCTAGTAATAAAAGTAAGATTATATCAATATGTTAGCACAGTAGCACACACACACACACACACATATACATACAAACTAAGCTTTGGCTCAGCTATGTATCATTATAGAATGCCACTCTAACACCTTCTAATGTTGTATAGATGAAGCTTGTTATACAGTGGATCACAACTATTGATGGTAAGACAGCCAAAAACTAGTACATTTACAGTCATCCTCTCCTCATTAGTCCATTTGGGGGCTTGGATGAGCTGCAGCCACTTCTCCATCTACACCTTCTTCAAAGTTGTTGCTAAGAAGTTGTAGAATGCCTTCTAAAAATGCTCACTGAGGTATCAGTTCAAAGGTAGCAAAGGAATGCACTAGAAGTGCAGGAGTATCACGTTTTAGGATTGGCACGATGAGGCTGGAATCAGCTCATTGGTGCACATCAAGCACGTGCTGTACCTGTACTCGTCATGGCAATGGTTGGGCATTTGTGCTGAGCTCTGTACACTTGCAGTCGGCTACTGGTTAATGCCCTGAGATTAGAGAGCTTAAGCAGATGTCCATGGGTATGAAACATTCTACACTAATGAAGCTCATTAATTATATATGGCAAAAATAGTACTTAAAAGTGGTGTACACCAAGGTGCTGATACTTTTAGGTATACTTGCCTGACTGTGCACTCTCAAAATGTAAGCTTTCAGTAGGTGAACTGCTTGTGTGTCTGCAGTCAAAAGCAAGACCCATTTATAGTCAGAGACCGTCATAGTGTCCTGTGTGTACCATTTTATGATTCAAAAAGTTTAGAATGACAACCTGTCAATAAATACATATGTTTTGTGATAAGTGGCACTAGCTGTCTTCCTAACATATGCAGGTGTAACGACACGTATCCACTCTTCACCAGTCTACTGAGGATACTGATGGATTATGACCATATCCTCCAGGACTGCAGGTTTGCCTGTTAGCATGTACTACAGGTTGGGGATACTGACGGATTACAAGACTGCCCATTGGATCATATTTATGACTTGTCATTTGTGGATGCTGAGTGACACTGCAGCATATTATATGGTGGTCCAACGACATTCTATGTTTACGTAAATGACATCATCTGCCTCAGCCTGTATCCCTCTAATGTGATTATGTATATGTTGATTTGTCCCCTTAGACTTGTTTGCTAATATAGTCCATCACCAGTATGAACAGCTGTGGGCTCAGAGCTGAACCATGATGCACACTAACTCCCCACTGGGAACCCCTCTGTGAGACTGAACACTGTTCTTATTTTAGTCAATATGTCCTTGCACATAGCCTGCATTAATTTTACTACTGTTTTTCGGACTTTGAGCTCCTCAGTATTGCCAAAATCATGTTTCTTGGAAACTTCTCATATGCTTTCTCCAAGTCGAGGAATACCCAGTAGGACTATTTTCTCCTATCTAGCTTCCTCTCAAGTATCTGTCTCACTGCAAATATTGGGTCAGTTGTACCGCCTCTTGATGTGAAACAGAACTGCACCACTCCTATCTTTATTTGTACTGCCCTTTGTATCATTTATCAATCACCATTTCCAGAACTTTCATGCCATGTGACAGGTGTTTCATACTTCTGTACTGCCCACAGTTGTGAATGTCCCCTTTGGTCATGAACCCTGGCACTAGTATGCTTATCCTTCAGTCGTCTGGGAAACACCTTTTGCTCCATACTGCTATGAGCATCCTTAGGAGTCATTTCTCCCCTGTTTCACCTAACATCTTTATCATATCTGCTGTGACCTAATCTGAGCTTTCTGCTACCCCTGACTTCATTTTCCTTAGCGCTGTTCTTACTTCTTCTATGTTGGGCTCCTCCTCTTCTTTCATTGCAGGCTGTGTCTGGTGCTGTACAGCTTCTGCACGGTTTTCTTCATTCAGAAGCTGGTAGAAATACTCCTTCCAGCTACCTTTGATGTACTGTGGACTGGTGAACAGGTTGTTGTTTGCATCCCTTATGAATGATGTCTGATTATCTTCATTATCTTTCTGCCTGCTTTGCAAGTTGCAACCTGATATAGTTTATTTGTGCCATCTACTGAGCCACGTTTCAGAAGCTAGAAGAGTGCCTCTGATGCCTTGTTCTTTGTTATTGCAACTTCTCTCTTAGCCTCTTTGCTAACCAACCAGTATTCCTTCGTAGCATGGTCCTTATTTTCTATGTCCTACTTTTTCATGCACTCCTACTTTCTTTTAATGACTTCCTGGACTTCTGCATTCCACCACTAGCTTTCCTTATGTACCTTATTTCTGTACCTGGCTTGGCCACATATCTGTTCTGTATTCCTCACACATGCCATTTTGAGGTGCTGCCATTACTCATAAACTCCACCTATTTCCTCTTCTTTTTGAGGTGTTACAGCCCTGAGTAATTCCTTGAACTATTATACCCTTCCTCTGGTCAATTTCCAGATCTTCAGCCTGGTCTCTTTTGCCCTTATAGCCTTCTCTGATCACTGCTTGCAGCTGATAGTGGTTTATACAGTGAGCTGACTGTTTCAGTGGGATGAGCTTGACATTGCTGATTCTACCCCACTGCCCTTTCTTTACTAGGGGAAAGTCTACCTGAGCTGCATGTTGGCCGGTCTTATATGTGATCTTGTGACTGTCTTTCTTGCTGAACCATGTGTTGGTCACCATCAAACCATTTGTCAGACAGAAGTCTAGAATGGCCTCTCCTTCTTTATTCCTGTTGCCATACCCTTATTGACCCAGGCAGCCCCTATATCCTGTTTTGTCTGTCCCAATATCTGCATTCAGGTCACTCATTATTAACACCAATTCATGTTGTCCTTCTTTATCTAGTAGGTCCTGCATCTGCTGTCTGAATGCTCTCTTTTCCTCATTATCACAACCCTGCTGTGGGACATAGGCTGAGATTATTAATACTGTCCTATCATTGCACTGGAGTCTGATTGACATGAGTCTGTCACTGTTTCTAATGACATCCCTCACTGTTTTCTGAAGCATCTCCCTTACTAGCCTCTTCTCCTCCTATGTGGTAGACTCTGGATCCCAAGCTCTTTCCATCTAGTCTCCTGGATATATAGGATGTGCAGCCTTCTTCTTAACATCATGTCATTCACTTCCAGGCTCCATCGTGTTAGTGAATCTGCACTGAATGCAGCATTTCTTAGATCATGTTTGGCAGGTTTATTGGTTTTGCATCCAGCTTTCACTCAAAAGAGCTATCCCAAGTATCCTAAGCTGGGCAACTGAACACCGGCTAGCCAGTAGCTTATTGACTCTGATCTACTTTGCTTTATGGGGGTACACACTGGCCAACAGGAGCACATACACCCTTCCCACCATTAGCATGGATCCCTGGTGAAGGTCAGAGTAGGCTGGGTCCTCCACTTGTCATTGGCAAATAACCATGCCCTTTTGGTGACATTAGTCAACATGACCAAATTACCTAGAGCCATATTTTACAACATTAGGTGGCTGATCCTGCCACAGTGTGTAGTCTGTAATCCATGTTCTCCTATCTTGAGGGTGCTGGACACCACGGTAGATGCCCAAAGTGGTTGGTCTATACAACTCTTCCCCCTGTAGGGGACCATCTAGAGTCTGTGCTACTGCCCACAACTCCATTCTTGGATAAATTTGAGATAGAAATACTCAGCATATGTTTTACAAAGTGGAATGAACCCCACATATACACAGGGAGAACATGCAAACTCCAAACAGGTAATGGCCGGAGGTCAGGACTGAACCTTGATCTAAAGCAACTTTAGTGATAATTGAGATTAAAGTCTGATCCCCTCTCTTGGCCTAAATGAATTTCTTAAATGATAAAGCTTTGAAGTGAGAGAAATGTTTGTTAACAATTACCTCACATAATTTGATTAGAAGCTTTTTAATGACCTCTTCCCTCTGCCCAGTAACTATCGGGTCTCTGTGATCCATGCAGACCATTTGTGCATCATAGGAGAGAGAGCCATGACTGATTCATTCATTCCCTTGTGAGCTGAGAGTTATTTCAAAGGCTGTCATCTAGGCAGATATCAGGGTCTCTCCCCCAGCCACAAGAGCTCCTAATCCCCCTCAGCAGCTTCTAAAGGATGCTAGCACTATCAGTCTTTGGTGGAGGACCACCTGAGCTTCCTTGTGTGACTGCCACCTGTCTTAAATGGCTGCCATGGAAGCATAACCCTCAGGCTCAGACCTGGTTAGCTGCAGCACATAGAGCTCTCACTGGGTATCATCCAAGCAGAGAACCAAGTCACCTGCCTACTCCCAGGATGGGATAGCTGAATGTCGCGCACTGACTCATATCACCCTACCCCACTACAGCTTCCATGCCTGCTAGCTGAACATGAGATAACTGGGTTTTAGTTAGGGCTTATCGCTCTGACCACAGGAGTGGGACATTGATTAGTATTGTAATTCAATTCTAACAAAGAGCCCTGCAAAATAAAACTACCATGGGAGTTCTAGCATTACAACTTTCAATTCTCATGGTTTATTTTAATTAAAAAGAAAATAAAAAAAAAACATTTGCAAAGTTGTTTTCATTGCTATGCTTTATAGTATTTATAGAGTACAAAGGATTAGTCCTGATAAAATAACTTTAGCTATCAGGTCTAGGAGACTGTCTCTCTCTGATGCCTTCCCTGTGGGAGGAATGAAGATGCCTTGTTGACATTTCAAGTAGTTTATTCAGTTAAGTAGGTAGGCGGATGTATGTTGTTTTCCTTACTGCATTGAGTTTCCTCTTTCATTGTCATTCCAAATATTACATCACCAGTCTATGTTCCACCTTGTATTTTCAAATAAACAAATTCCATATTATGATCCTTAGCATTCATCTCACAATAATATATCTGACCAGGCTGCAAGCTTATGAAGAGTTTACTGATGGTGTTCTTTTCAGCTCCCTATTGAAATGCTGGCACTCGAGAAAAAAAAAAAGGATCGAAAATCCAGTAGAAGTGAGAATCTCAAGAATTGCTCTTCTCCTTTAAAGTTCGTTTTGCCTGCAACCAAAACCTTGTCTTACCACCCAGCTTTGCAGAGTCCATTTAGGATGAAAGCACTTCACTGGAATACTGGATGTATTTTGGTAAAATAAAAATTGAATTCATCTTGGCCTTGCTCGTTTCATTCAGTCCGTGAAGCTGGGTGGTCAGACAAAGGTTTTGGTTTCAAGTCTTTCATTGTGCTGGCTGATCCCTGTTTATTTGGTTCTTTTTGCCTACACCCTCTGATGTGGGGAGCAAGCCCTCCACTTCCCAAACTCTTATATACCAGCTCCAAAATCACCATACCTCAGAGAAAAGGGAATATTCGGAGAAATGACAGTTTTTGACTTGGTATATGTAAGTTTATTTTTTCAGCAATTCAGTCTCCATTTCAAATGGTTACTGGACTTCTTTGTTACATACCATGGTTCCAAATTCAGTCTGATTGGTATATGTTTCCACTTTGTTTAATTTATGAGTGAAGTGTAATATAAAAAAACTACTTTATGGGTTGATGTTTTTGTTACACGCTGATCTTTTGTTTTCTAGCTGAGAATATAAACATTAACAATTCATACTTTCTTAGCAAAACAACTGGTAACCAGACTCACCAGCCTCTGTATAACACTGATGCCTTCTATCATCGACTTCCTATATGGCATGTAGGTGATGGCTTTTTTAAAATTCATGTTTGATTTTTTGATACCAGCTAGAATACTTGGAAAAGTATTTCATATTTGCTAATAAAGTCTGTGCAAAAATATTAAACTATTAGCGATGTATAGATGACTCGACAGCGTAAAACTCCACTGCCAATCATGAGCGGACAGATGATCCACTATTGCGACCCCTAACCGGGAAAAGCCGAAAGAAGAAGAAGAAGAAGATGACACTAAAAACAGGTTATTTCCACAATGATGACCAAAAAACAAAAAAAAAATGCTTTTTATAATAAAAATTGATTCTCTACATATCTGCAGTTCCACTTCTCAACATCATCGATAGCTGAGATATGCAAGGGTGGTGACTATATTCCTTGTACTGGGAATGTGCATATAATCTAAATTTAATATTGTTACTGTGTTATTTTTACTGACTTCTTTGCATACCTTGGAGGCATGAAGGAGTTGTTCCCATGATTGTTGACATTATCAGCCGTTATATGGCTATTTCACTTCCGATGTTACTTTAACAGAAAGACCTCTCAGGAATCTATATCGGCACTCATGAAGAGCTAAGGCTGACATCCCACATACAAGGATGTTTACTGCTTCAAGTGGTATTCATTATATCACTCTTTTTTTATCTAAAGGCAAGTTCTAGATTCTACTATGTCACGCAGGGAAACTGTAAAAATTACTTGTAATGAGGAAAGAAGTAAAGGAATTGCACATTTATACTAGTACCAAAAATAAAAAAAATAACTAAAGTGTATACCCTGAATATATTTTATTTACTGGCAACATACACTTAGTTAAATGACAAAGTAAACATTATGTTGTATGAAACAGAGCTCTATTATCACATGTATATATTGCTTTTTATCAAACTGTAATAATGATTTGTAGTAATTTAATAATTTTATCCTCATCTACCTAATACTGACCATATTGGTGAATTTTGCACAGTTTTTACAAGTCATTTATAATTAGCCGTTTAACAGTACTGGCGCTTTTGATGTTGTCAGAATTATTAATCTAATTTCTGCATGTTTACTCCTCGCACATTTCTACATGTGCCAATTACAAAATAATCTCACTAACTATATACCATGATTCATTATCTAACATTGCTATATAACCCGGTGTGCATTGTTTTGAGATAAAATGTTTTTTCACACATAATACTGTTCCTGTCTTCATTACTTATTTCTGCTGTCTTTCTCTTGTAGCTTGTATAAGTGAGCCTGAGAGCAATGTGCCATTTCAGGTCACTGGTTTCCAATAAAGTGAAACACAGAACTGTGGTAACATCTCATTTCTCTTTCACCACTTATTTTCTCACATACAATCCATTTTTACTATTTCTTTTTTTCTTCAGCATGTTGGTATTTCTTCCTTCTAATTTCAACTGCCAGCTGAAACAATAGCTCAAGCTAGAAGATCCGCAGAAAGCCAGTTTTATGTGATGTAAGGGTTGAAAGCATGCAGTATATAAATAGAGCAGGTGCTAACACAAACATTAAAATGTAAAGGGTTCTGTTTATACAGCATTATGTCATGTAATTTTATTTGGACACATTTCTTAATGTTTAAATTTGTATTGCAAACTGTATGGGAACATTTTTGTTTTAGTTATATACTATGCTGCCTGGTTCTACAATTTCTTTTCAAATGACAGTTGCCCTGACTTACATCACAAGAAAGTATATAACCCTTAATGCTGAGTCCCTTTTGAAGAAAAGAAAGGTGTATACAAATAAAACCCATTTTGCTTTAAGCCTTTCTAAAACAGTATTTTATGGGCTGAGGAACTGTATACTTATAACAGAGCTTAAGAAAAGCTATATTTTCAAAGGTCAATATATTACAGCATTAAAAAATGAAGTTTAGCACTACCCATAACTCTACAAGACTAATGCTCATACCATTACCTTAATAATACTGACACCGTGAAAGACATATACAAAAAGTAACTACGTGAGTGAGCTTTATAGTATGAGCTAATTTACAGACAAATTAATTATATTTATTTACAAACGAATTAATTATATTTCAGAACATAGAAAAACTGTTCTCTTTGGAAATAAAATAGTATTTTTAGTATGTACTCTTACAAACTAAAATTTAGTTTGTCCAAAACATGTGATGTCATTGTATATATTATTAGATATTACCAATCAGGTGACCTACATTAAGTAATAGTCAGAGAAGAGGAGTGAAATGAATTAAGTTGTAGAATAAAATGCTTTGAAAAGTAACTTAATGGTTATCATTTTTTCAGATTATTTTAAGTATATGTACTAGGGCAGTTTGCTCTCTTTACAGCAGACAAATGTTCTCCTCAGTGGACAGATTTAGTATTGCTTACTTTTATTGCTAA
The DNA here is from genome assembly GCF_019279795.1 of Protopterus annectens. NCBI lineage: Eukaryota > Metazoa > Chordata > Ceratodontiformes > Protopteridae > Protopterus > Protopterus annectens. The sequence continues at coordinate 399,354,882 of NC_056742.1, read as the reverse complement.
CTGATGCTGATGAAATGTAGAAACAGATAATATAACAAGGAAAGCTAGCATTTTATTTTTCTAATGATCCTGCTGAAAGACTATCATAGAATATCACAGACAAGACAACACTACATGTACTGAATAATCCACAATAAAAAATTAAACAACCACAGGGACCAAGTAGAGCGGTCAACGGACTTTGAACGATGAAAGATGGCAATAAATAACTCCACAAACGTGCGGTTCAAACCGCTGCCAGTAGCAAGCCTCAGAGGCAACAATAGGTAACTCACAGATGTGAACGTTTAAGGCAGTAAATGGCAACAGATATAAATGTTGACGACTGCAAACAGGAACTCAAATAGAACACGAATAACTTCAGATTCCAAAATTTATTGTAAGCGCTTTCACCTTTCGGCTTCCTCAGACATTACAAAAAACGGATGCAGATCAACTATTTAAATAATACCTTAACACATTTCATTGTTGAAATAAATCAATACGTCATTTAATCAAATTATATAATTAATTAAATCATGTGCTTATTTCATTCAAACCTACTCTGGCATAAAGGTCTATGCCCATGAACCAGATATGAAAAAATATATACAATCAATTACATATAAAAAATGATAAATAATAACTATATGTATAAAAATATATATGTATATATATATATATATATATATATATATATATATATATATATAAAAAATCTTTTAAAAAATTTATTTTAAAAAATTATTTTAAAAAATTATTAGTTACTACACATATAGATATTTCACATAAGTGAAATTGCATGTATGAGAAAACAATCACATAAAATCATATATGGGATATAAAAAAGAAAAAAGTAAGTCACCAAAGGCTTCAACTCATTACTTTGAGCCTTCTTTTTTTCAAAACAGGTTTAAGGGAAGCCTTATCATTAAGTCCAGGTCTTCTATCTGCTTGGCACCTAATGATCCATCTAAGTTCATTCTCCTCTGTATATGTCTCAATATCACCTCCACGTGGACTTTGTCTAAAACTTTGGATCACTGAAAAAACAAAGGTGTGATTAAGACCCCTGTCCATATTGTGTTTCGCCAAGGCATTTGTTGGACATCCCTTACGTATATGATAAACGTGTTCTCTTATGCGTTCCCTGAATCTTCTATTGGTTTTACCTATATAGAAGGAATCACAGGAAACGCATCTAGCGAGATAAACAATATTCTCACTTTGACAATTAGTGTTAGTATGGAAACAAAATTCAACCCCAGTAACGGGGTGTACAAATGAGGTCCTCTCACCCACAAACGGACATTGTTTACATTTTCCACATGGTTTAGTGTTAACGGAATTCCCAGCGGAATCAAAAGATTCCTTATCCAGGGAACGATGACAAAGAATACGTTTCAAATTATTCTTATTCTTAAAAGCATAGGTCAGTCTAGGTCCTACTATTCTACCTATGTTTTCATCTAACAGAAGTATGTTCCAATATTTCTCAAAAGTCTTCTTGACATCAATAATGTCTGAAGTATAAGATATAGGTATTCTCAAGAGAGCTGGACCCAGAGTGTCCCTTGGATGACCTTCGATAGATGGTTCTTCAGAGAAATACGGTCTACTTCTGGTGGTTCTAAGGGAGTGAACTGTATTGATTGCATTATCTAATTCTCTAGGACTATAACATCTATTAATTAGTTTCTCTTTAAGGTTGTTAATCTCTATTCTAAAGTCATCATGAGTTGAACTAAGTCTAGAAACTCTCATCGCTTGATCCATTGCGACATTTTTAAAAACAAATGGGGGATGCATGCTTTCTCGATGAAGTAAGGTGTTTCTATAGCATGCCTTACGGTGGATAGTGGTATTTAACATCCCATTGTCTAATCTAGTTATGTCCACATCTAAAAATGAAATCCTTTCTCTAGAAAAATTAGTAGTAAACTCAAGAAAGCTGGTAAGGCCATTAATAACAGATATTAGGTGATAAAGTTCCTCTTCTGTACCAAACCATATGAAAAAAAGGTCATCTACAAAGCGTTTATAAAATAAGGCTTTACTCCGAAATTCTTCCAAGGGAAATAATTCATCCTCTTCCCATTTGGCCATTACTATGTTGGCGTAGCTATTGGCACATGACTAACTAATTGTTTTTTCTGTGCTAAGGGAAAGATGGTTGTTTCTCATTTTATAGAGGGATATAAGTACATGTCTAAATTACTGACACTGGTATAGGAAGAAAGGGTCAGTTAAGTGTAAATGAATGGCATACATTTTGGCCAGCAAACCCTCACCACAGATGAATGAAAATCCAGGCCAGTCTTATAGTAAGTAAATTGCAATACCATTTAATTCTTCCAAGATCGTCCTGTTTGACAAACAAGTTTATCATTTATGTTGTTTAATTTCCAGAAACAGATAAATCCAGTTCAGTCACAGTTCTTTTTCAGAACCTATGATACACCGTAAGTATAATATGCATTGATGGATGTTCACAGGAAGTTACTAGGCATGCAGCTAAGCAGACCATGGGGAGACCATTGCAGAGTCCCAATTGCCTTAGAGCATTATCTGTTTAAGTGATTTGCTTTGAGTCACACAGCAGGCAATTGAAAGCTGATGGAATCAAACCCTGGACTGCAGAAAGTAGCTTATTAACAGCTCATAGCTTTAATCTTCTGTGATTTTTGCCAGACAAAAGCATGGAGAATGTGGGCATGAAGCATGACACCTCTTACATGATATCCAAGCACTCTGCCACTTAAGCTAATCTACATTATTTTGAGCTAATTTCCCTGAACATGCTACAGTTTGATTAGTAACCACATCTTATCATGTGAGCAAAACAAAAGCATTAACACATATTTGATTAACAAACTGCTGAGTAATAAGGCTGGAATGGTTCTGAGGAGATGCTCAGGAAGATGGTCGCTTAGGAGCGCAGCTCATATTTGGGTAAAAGAAAAGAACAGGGGCGTCAAGATGACACAGTTTTGTCTCAAAGTGAAGCAGCAGGTGAGAGAATAATTGTAGTCAATTGTGGGAGAGATTGGAGCTGAATAAGTAATTTAAGGAGGGAACAAAGCAGGAACACGAGTAGCTGAAGAGGAAATGTGGAAGGATTTTGCATGTGACTAGCAGGGGATGATTCAAGAAAGAAAGTACCGAGAGACAGTGTTTGAATGTTTAAAGAAAACAAAAAAAGTGTGTTAAAGTTTAACTGACATTAAAAAAGAGAATTTAACTGACATTAAAAAAGAGATTATGAAGTAGATGTACAAAATATATATGGTTTAAATCAGATGAGAAGGAGTGAGGAAAGCATGGTATTAAAAGTGAGTACAGTTGTGGCTGACTGTGCACACAGAAGGGCTCAGAAGATGGGGCAATAAGTATGGGGTCTGAGAGACCCGAGATAAAGAGTTGATTCTGGGACTTGGCTATCTATGAAAATAAAATACAATGTTGTTTGTCTTTTCAGCTTTTCCTGGTTAGGGGTCTCCACAGCGGAACTCCAGTCCGCTAATGATTGGCAGTCGATTTTTATGGTGCCGAGTTGCCAGCCCAACGCCCAACCTTCAGCGAAGACACGCCCAGTCATGCATGTCTTTCAGAGGCCACTCAACCATGGGGAGGACATGCAGACTCCACACAGAAGGTACTCCAGCCGAGAATCGAATAGGAGAACCTCTTGCTGTGAGGCAACAACACTACCGCTGTACCACCGCAGCTGAAGTAGTGAATATAGTAACAGAGAAAAAAAAAACAAGTGTAATTGAGATCTTTAGAAAAGGACAGAGGCAAACTGCATAGGAAAAAAATGGGAATTGTGGGAACAATATATACAAGTAAGGAATGAGGTTTAAAAGGCGACAGGCCTTGAATGGGCTATTTAATGTTTGAGTGAGAAAGATTGAGTAGATTATAAGTGATATAATGTGCTTGCAACTAGTAGCATGTCGGTGTGGTTTGTTTTCATTTATATAAATGTATGATTGCCTATGTAGTAAGTGATGGTGGGTCTATATAACATAGTCAAAGTTACGTAACTTTGAACACCTAATAGTCAGACCATTATGTTCAAAGTTACATAACTCTGACTACCTAAAAAAAAAAAAAACACAACGGACAACAAAATAAAATGTTGTAAGCAGGGGGGTAAGCCCCCCTGCAACCCCCTCACCCCCTGCTACTTAAATACACCAACTCAGAGATCGCACCACATTGAAGTGAATGGAAACCTCTGCCTATGGAGATTTCCATTCACACACTCGAACTTTTACAAATTCGAACATATGGTCACGACCATATGTGGTTCGAACTTGTAAAAGTTTGATAACGTGATAGGAATCCAGTGATGGTTTAATAAAGATGTTTTTTGTTTAAAAAAAGAAGTAAGGAATTTAATAATATATATAATGTTGGTTAGGTTATATGATATATAGCAATAAATGTGAAGTATAATGTTTGTAATTTTGATATGGTGTAATTACTTTTATATGAATGTAAATTTGCCTTTGCCACAATTAATAATTCAATAAAGCTGTTTGGAAAACAGAATTTTCACATTATCACTTGAAAATCTCAGTTCAAAAGAGAGAAAATCCATAGTACTCTGTAAATATTCAAAAAATGTACACAGTATGTCACCATTTCCCTTCCGCAGGAGGAAAACATCATCCACAAATCTCCTACAAAAGATCAACTCTATGCTACAAAATGTACCATGGCCACAAACAAACAACTCTTCCCATCCTGAAAGCACCAAGCCAGTACAGCCACTCATCACCATGGTTCCCACTGCTACCCCAACAGTGGGTGACAGAAGCAATCTCTAAACACAAGCACAATATTACAAAGTACAATTTCAAGCACAGAACATATCGTATTGATTCCCATTACAGAAAATTCACTGTAAGCACATAGAAATTTTCCAACACACTGTAGCCCCAACTCATTGGGAACAACTATAAACAGTGACCCCATATCCAATGTCACCAATAACAAGTTCACAATAAAATAAACAAATAAATAAATAATTAAATAAATAACTACTTAACACACTACTCACCCCCTATAACCCCACTAGGCCACTGTGATCTGAACAACAGCAGCTTCTTCAAGTCCATTAACCCAGATCACCAGCAAGACAGTTATTATACTCATGGACGATGGCCAAAAAATAGAATACCCTGCCTTCATCCATCTGCCTTCAACATAATTCTAGAAACTTTAAAACTGCTCTACATAACCACTTCCTCACCAATTGGACACGTAACTTCTCAATTACCTCATCTGCTATTACTTAATATGCCCACTGAACTTGGTCAGTCCATCTCTAGTCCCTGCTAATATATCCTATCTGCTGCCTAATTTCTACTCAAAACTTACTACTGATTACAATCCTCCCACCACTTCTAGACCACTAAGCACCTTTTACTTAGTTCTGCTGTCACTAACTTGGATTCTACTTCTACATATGTTTTTATAGTATAACTCATCACTAATTTTCAGCCTGTATTTACTTCACAGTCCATGTATTCCTTGTAGTTGTTTAATGTCTGATGGATGGTGTTCAAACCAATACTTCATTGTTGTAAATACTAGACCTATTCACTTGTATTTATGATCTTTTTTGCATATATTCTGCTTCTATAGCTACAGGGTAAACTTCAACCCCCCCCATCACCTTTACATCTTCCCTAAAAAACTGCAACTGATCACCACTAAAATACCTCAACCTAGATGAAGCAGTTCATATCTTCAGTTCAACCTTCCTAAACTTCCTAAACACACATGCATCCATAAGAAATGCCAGAGTCAAGTCATACTTTGCCCCTTGGCTTCAAAAAGACAGTAGATCATTAATGAAACTTGGGGACAAGTCATGGGACCACTGGCACCTTACCAAAACCCCCTCCTCTAGACAGTCATTCTTAGAGTTACGCAACAGGATCAAAAAGCAAATAAAGTATGACAAAGTCCAATATTACCAGTCTGGCCTAAACTCCTCCACAGACAACTCTAAGCAGTTCTGGTCCTCCATAAACTACATTCTCCACCCAGGTAAGGTTGGTACCCCCCCCCCCCATCTACCTCTCTCCCCTCTGCCAGTAGTATTTCTGTCTCTTTCAATAAACACTTTACTGAATATATTCTATCTTTGGCCAAACAACACAATTGCACCCCCACCCTCTCCACATCAAACCCAAATACTCTGTCCACTGTCTTTTCTTTTTCTCCTGTGCCCACCTCCATAATAAAAAAACTTCTATTAAAGCTTAAGCCTAAAAAACTTGCTGCCAACAACCTCCACTGCAAATACCTGAAAATATCAGCTGATGCCATCATATTACCATCTCACCTCACTACTTATCACCACAACACATTCCAGACACCTACATTCCATCACACCGTACTACTCCATGTAAATATCTCACCATCTCTCCTACACTTGTTGATATTACTAGCCTCCAATATTTTTCACGTAAAATAATACCTACAAAAGATAGTCACTATAACCCTCAGTTATTTAACAATGAGCTTATCAAATTATTAAAATTACTTACCAACATTGCCTCTAGGCTGCTGCTTAGTGGTGACATCCACCCAAACCCTGGACCACTCTCAGATAACACCAATCCTCCTTGTCACTCTAGTCTCAACACCCCTACAAATCCAATACTAAACAGAAAAAAAAATCAGACCTATTGCTAATGAACATTAATATTAGAAGTATACCCAACAAATCTGACATCCTCCATGCCACTCTAGCCACATACTCCCCAGACATAGTAATAATCACTGAAACATCGCTAACACCAGGTACAAAAGATGATGAAATACTAACCTCAGGTTACTCCATACCACGGGTGGATAGACTCAATAAAAGAAGAGTTGAAGTTGCTATCCTCTTTAAAGACCATCTCACTTTAACTTTCCTTGATTACAAAACCCCAGAATTCGACAGTGCATAAATCATCTATACCACACTAACTATAAATTTAAGAAAAACACAATATAATTGTCTGCTATATCCCACCTGGAAATAATGCCCCAACTATAGAACATTTAATGCACTGGACAAGTAGTACCCTTAGTCAGGAGACATTCATACTGGGTGATTTTAATTTAGACTGGTTTGCATGTGATACAGATCACCCATCCATCACATAAACTTGCATGGTTTTACACAAACTATTCAAGAACCTACCCGAATAGATAAAGCTAGTAAAAAATAATCCACCTTGGATTGGATATTATTACATAACTCCTCTCACTCATTCCAATCAGTTTGCCTTCCTGATGGTCTGAGCAACCACCTATCCCATTTCCTATATCACAACACATATTCCCACCAAAACCTGCTATGTCTAAACAACTTAGAAAAAACATAACTTTAATTTTGACAACTTCCTGGCTGACCTACAAAGGTGCAATTGGACTCCATGTAAATACCTTGACCTAGATGATGCAGTGAAACACTTTAATAAATCCTTTCTAGATATATTAAATGCCAGAAAAGTGAAATGTAAAAGCAAAAACACAGTCACTAATCATCCAACATCTTCGGCTGGGTACACATGGTTCCAATAAAGGGTGCTACCACTGAATCCAGGCAAATGAGCTTAAGAATACCAATGTCACCAAGAATAAAAAAAATACCAGCAACTTTATTCAATACAGATTTAGCGCTTTCATTTCCAATCAGGAAACTTCATCAGAATCAGATATATTAAATGCATATGCCCCTGTTAGACCCATCAGAGTAAAATCAAACTATGCCCCCTGGCTAAGCAGAGACACTAGGGCCATTATGAAAACTAGAGATAAAGCTTGGGAACTATGGCGTAAGACTAACACAGTAGTTTCTAAACAACAGTATCAGAACTTAGAAATAAGGCAAAAAAACAAACAGATAAAACAGGATAAATTAAATTTCTATCATAACATTCAAAACAGATACTGAAAAAACTCTCAAAAACTCTGGCATGCTACAAACTCAATCCTTCACCCAGGAAAATCTACTACACCAACCCCAAACATCCACAACAATTCAGACAGCATAGCTACCATTTTTAACAAATATTTTACTGAATCTGTAATTGCCCTTTCCAAGCAACAAACCCCTACTCCTGATACCAAACCAGTCAAGTCTACAACTAGCAATGCCTCATTCTCTTTCTTCCCAGTTCCTACAGCCACTATAAAAAAAAAAAAACTACTCCAGAAGCTAAAACCTACTACACTTGCTGTAGATAACTTACCCAGTGAATACCTCAAAATTGTAGCTGAATCTATAGCCTTCCCAGTATCAATCCTTATAAATAGATCCATTCTCAAAAACAAGATTCCTCAGCTGTGGAAAATATCCCATGTAATCCCATTTCATATAGGGGGACCTTCCACAGAACTGACAAATTATTATCCAATTGCTATTTTTTCACCTCTTTCTAAACTACTGGAAAGGTGTATTCATCTCCAGGTCATGAAATTCTTATTAACAAATAAACTTCTCTCAAATACTCAGCATGGGTTCATACGATTGCATAGTACCACTACTGCTCTCTTATCCTTCACTAATACTGTAAACCATCACATGAATAACAACAACTTTGTATCTGCCATCTTTCTAGACTTATCAAAAGCTTTTGATATGGTCTCCCATTCCAAACTAATAGATATACTAACTGAACTATCCTTCTCACCATCTGCCACAGCATGGTTTCATAACTATTTATCTGGCCATCAACAATCTGTTCTAGGCAAGGTGACCTATCTCCATGCCTTTCTTTATCCATTGGTGTCCCCCAATGATCTATCTTGGGCCCTCTGCTCTTCTCCCTCTTCACTAATAATCTACACAAACCTACCCCACATGGTTCTATAATACAGTATGCAGATGATTCAACACTTATCTGTGACTAATAATCTACACACACCTACTCCACATGGTTCTATAATACAGTCTGCAGATGATTCAACACTTATCTGTGACTAATAACCTACACACAGCTACTCCACATGGTTCTATAATACAGTCTGCAGATGATTCAACACTTATCTGTGACTAATAATCTACACACGGCTACTCCACATGGTTCTATAATACAGTCTGCAGATGATTCAACACTTATCTGTGACTAATAATCTACACACAGCTACTCCACATGGTTCTATAATACAGTCTGCAGATGGTTCAACACTTATCTGTGACCAATAATCCACACAGCTACTCCACATGGTTCTATAATACAGTCTGCAGATGGTTCAACACTTATCTGTGACCAATAATCTACACACAGCTACTCCACATGGTTCTATAATACAGTATGCAGATGATTCAACACTTATCTGTGACTAATAATCTACACACACCTACCCCACATGGTTCTATAATACAGTCTGCAGATGATTCAACACTTATCTGTGACTAATAATCTACACACAGCTACTCCACATGGTTCTATAATACAGTCTGCAGATGATTCAACACTTATCTGTGACTAATAATCTACACACAGCTACTCCACATGGTTCTATAATACAGTCTGCAGATGATTCAACACTGATCTCTGACTAATAATCTACACACAGCTACTCCACATGGTTCTATAATACAGTCTGCAGATGATTCAACACTTATCTGTGACTAATAATCTACACACACCTACTCCACATGGTTCTATAATACAGTCTGCAGATGATTCAACACTGATCTGTGACTAATAATCTACACACAGCTATTCGACATGGTTCTATAATACAGTCTGCAGATGATTCAACACTTATCTGTGACTAATAATCTACACACAGCTACTCCACATGGTTCTATAATACAGTCTGCAGATGATTCAACACTTATCTGTGACTAATAATCTACACACACCTACTCCACATGGTTCTATAATACAGTCTGCAGATGATTCAACACTGATCTGTGACTAATAATCTACACACAGCTATTCCACATGGTTCTATAATACAGTCTGCAGATGATTCAACACTTATCTGTGACTAATAATCTACACACACCTACTCCACATGGTTCTATAATACAGTCTGCAGATGATTCAACACTTATCTGTGACTAATAATCTACACACAGCTACTCCACATGGTTCTATAATACAGTCTGCAGATGATTCAACACTTATCTGTGACTAATAATCTACACACCTACTCCACATGGTTCTATAATACAGTCTGCAGATGATTCAACACTTATCTGTGACTAATAATCTACACACAGCTACTCCACATGGTTCTATAATACAGTCTGCAGATGATGCAACACTTATCTGTGACTAATAATCTACACACAGCTACTCCACATGGTTCTATAATACAGTCTGTAGATGATTCAACACTTATCTGTGACTAATAATCTACACACACCTACTCCACATGGTTCTATAATACAGTCTGCAGATGATTCAACACTTATCTGTGACTAATAATCTACAGATACTCCACATGGTTCTATAATACAGTCTGCAGATGATTCAACACTTATCTGTGACTAATAATCTACACACAGCTACTCCACATGGTTCTATAATACAGTCTGCAGATGATTCAACACTTATCTGTGACTAATAATCTACACACAGCTACTCCACATGGTTCTATAATACAGTCTGCAGATGATTCAACACTTATCTGTGACTAATAATCTACACACAGCTACTCCACATGGTTCTATAATACAGTCTGCAGATGATTCAACACTTATCTGTGACTAATAATCTACACACACCTACTCCACATGGTTCTATAATACAGTCTGCAGATGATCCAACTCTTATCTGTGACTAATAATCTACACACACCTACTCCACATGGTTCTATAATACAGTCTGCAGATGATTCAACACTTATCTGTGACTAATAATCTACACACACCTACTCCACATGGTTCTATAATACAGTCCGCAGATGATTCAACACTTATCTGTGACTAATAATCTACACACAGCTACTCCACATGGTTCTATAATACAGTCTGCAGATGATTCAACACTTATCTGTGACTAATAATCTACACACAGCTACTCCACATGGTTCTATAATACAGTCTGCAGATGATTCAACACTTATCTGTGACTAATAATCTACACACCGCTATTCCACATGGTTCTATAATACAGTCTGCAGATGATTCAACACTTATCTGTGACTAATAATCTACACACGGCTACTCCACATGGTTCTATAATACAGTCTGCAGATGATTTAACACTTATCTGTGACTAATAATCTACACACAGCTACTCCACATGGTTCTATAATGCAGTCTGCAGATGATTCAACACTTATCTGTGACTAATAATCTACACACATGTACTCCACATGGTTCTATAATACAGTCTGCAGATGATCCAACACTTATCTGTGACTAATAATCTACACACACCTACCCCACATGGTTCTATAATACAGTCTGCAGATGATTCAACACTTATCTGTGACTAATAATCTACACACAGCTACTCCACATGGTTCTATAATACAGTCTGCAGATGATTCAACACTTATCTGTGACTAATAATCTACACACAGCTACTCCACATGGTTCTATAATACAGTATGCAGATGATTCAACACTTATCTGTGACTAATAATCTACACACACCTACTCCAATGGTTGTATAATACAGTCTGCAGATGATTCAACACTTATCTGTCACCAATAATCTACACACGGCTACTCCACATGGTTCTATAATACAGTACGCAAATGATTCAACACTTATCTGTGACTAATAATCTGCACACACCTACTCCACATGGTTCTATAATACAGTCTGCAAATGATTCAACACTTATCTGTGACTAATAATCTACACACAGCTACTCCACATGGTTCTATAATACAGTCTGCAGATGATTCAACACTGATCTGTGACTAATAATCTACACACAGCTATTCCACATGGTTCTATAATACAGTCTGCAGATGATTCAACACTTATCTGTGACTAATAATCTACACACAGCTACTCCACATGGTCCTATAATACAGTCTGCAGATGATTCAACACTTATCTGTGACTAATAATCTACACACAGCTATTCCACATGGTTCTATAATACAGTCTGCAGATGATTCAACACTTATCTGTGACTAATAATCTACACACACCTACTCCACATGGTTCTATAATACAGTCTGCAGATGATTCAACACTTATCTGTGACTAATAATCTACACACAGCTACTCCACATGGTCCTATAATACAGTCTGCAGATGATTCAACACTTATCTGTGACTAATAATCTACACACAGCTACTCCACATGGTTCTATAATACAGTCTGCAGATGATTCAACACTTATCTGTGCTGTCACTTCTCTATCAGCTCTTCATTCTCAAACACAAGAATGTTTTGCTTCTGTTGAAACATGGTTAGCCAATGCCCATCTAATCCTGAACCCAAACAAAACTAAAATATTAATCTTCCAACCTAACAAGCCATCTATCTTGTGCCCACCATTTAACATAATAGACAAAGACAATACTCTCATTCCCCCACCAACCCATGCAAAGCTTCTTGGAATAGAAATAGACAATAACCTAAAATTTGACTTACATGTCTCCCTAACAATAAAAAAAATCCATAAGAAATGTGGAACTCTATACAGGCACAAAAGGTTCCTGATCAAAATGGACAAAATTACGTTAGCACAAACCCATCTGCTCTCCACTCTACTATATGCTTCTCTAATTTTAAGTAATCTTAGGAAAACTGATCTATCTAAGCTAGAAGCATGTTAAAATAAAATTGCTAAGTTTGCATCTGACTGCCCATATAGAAAACATCATTGTACAGCTTTAAGGCTACTAGACTGGTTTGAACTTCCCAACATTATTCTTCATAACCAACTCTCTCTAACTCACAAAATCGTAACCCAACCAACCAGAATCCCTGCACTACAAAATCTCATCCTTCCTTACAGTTCCAGCCAACCACTTTGCCCTAACAATAAGAACTTACTGACCATCTCCAAGGCCAACAACACTGCAGGAGAATCTTTATTTTCCAGCTATATATCTCGTATATGGAACTCCTTTCCTAACTCCATTCTCTTAGTGACTGTGTTTTGGCTTTTACATTTCGCTTTTCTGGCATTTAATATATCTAAAAAGGATTTATTAAAGTGTTTCACTGCATCATCTAGGTCAAGGTATTTACGTGGAGTCCAATTGTACCTTTGTAGGTCAGCCAGGAAGTTGTCAACTAACCACTTTCTGCCATCACTTAAAGCTTATCTAAGAAATAAGTGGCTATGTTCCTGTACTAACCCCTTGTGAAAGCTCTGATACATCACAGTATACCCCAACCATATCCAACTTCTTCCCTGGTATTTAATCTTTTATTCCTACTGGCCTGTCTTAACCTTGTATCTTGACATAAGTCATACTTTACAAATAGTACAAGCTAAGTTCAATGCCTAGGTTTTGTTGTCATGATGTAACATATTTGTATTTTCTTATGTATACTACATTTTGTTTACTTTATACTTTATTGATTATTGTAATTTGTGCATTAAAATTTATTGTCACTCATGGAGTTTTTCTCCCCAGGCCTCTGCTGAAAAAGGACCTGTGTCCAGTTGGACTTTCCCGGTAAACAAATGTTAAATAAATAAACAAACAAACAAATAAATAAATAAATAAATAAATATGTTGAAAATGGACCCATTAACATCTATAACATGATGTTCTATAACAATATAATAACAATTATGAATGAAAAATTGTGCTGTGATGTCATTCATATAGATTTACCTTCAGCATTTGATAGGGTCATGCACAAAACACTGATCAATAAAATTAAAATAACTAGATATTGGTGTACTCTTGATAAGCTTAATAGCTGCATGGCTTACAAATAAGACATGACAAGTATCATACAGCAATTGGATAGGTGAAATTGAAGGTTATAGTTGGGATGTCCCATGGGGCTCTGTCCTGGCCCCATACTTGCTCAGATTGTATCTTTCAGAGCTATCTTTTTCATTTGAAGTGTTCTACAGTCTGTATGCAGATGACTTGAAATAGGTAAACTTGTTATATGTGTTACAGATAGGGTATGTCTGCAAAGGAACTCAAATAAATTGACCATTTGGGCACAGGAGAATAAAATGCTGCTAAGTACATCAAAAACTAAGCATATGAGATTTGGGAGACCTAAATTGAAAGTTGAATATTTTATACAGCACACAGTGACTGAAACTGTAAGCTCGTTTAAGGACCTGGGTATATGGGTAGATCCAGCTAGGAGTTTTTATAATCATATCGACCAATTGGTTAATGATAGTTATAGAACTATAGGTTCTATAAAAAGTTGTATAAGATCTAGGAAATCTGAAATGATGAATTCATTGTTTATTACATTAGACTGAAACTTGAGTGAGAAATAACAACATGGAAATCTTATAAGACAGCAAGCATGAATAAACTGGAAAGAGTACAGTGGAATATACCAAAGACAAACATGGATGTGAAAATGTAAATTATTATGAAAGACTAAAATATCTGAACTTGTACAGTGTCTCATATAGATATTTAAGAGGAGACCTTATTTAGGTATGTAGGACATTTAGAGACAATTACTTCTAGGAATGTAAAGAATCATCATACAAGCTATGTAGAAGACTCTATAGAAATGAGAAGTGTACAAACTGCTTCTCTGAGAGAATAACTGATGCATGACATAGACTAGCAAATTGCATTAAGCAAGCACCTGTTAAAATATTTTAAGATATTAAGAACAACCTGGAAACTTATTATGGGAATAACTGTTTTGGTATATTGGCTGGCTAGAAGTGCATTAGTACCCATGCCTGAAATATCTGTATGTATGTAGGTATGTATGCAAGTCTCTTTATTTATGGTCTCCTCTCAAATCAACCATTGTCACTTGCTGCTTAGATGACTGGAGTGGTAGAAACAGTTACAGATGAGTGGAAGAGTAGAATAACCCCTTTCTTGCCTCCCCCTGGCTTATGATTAGCTATAATTGTAGGGAACGGTTTAGTCCTGAACTTCCCTGCATATCGCACCTTTAATTTGGTTTCTTGAAGTCCTACAATTAGATCCCCCTCCCTTCTAATCCATTGATGAATCCTCACACCACATAAAGGATGTGAACTTCCCCTTATGTTCCAGGAAAGATTTTATGCCTTGGGGAACTGAGCAGCCCCCCCCCTCAAAAGAGATCCTGGACTTCATCCAAGCTAGAAACTACATGATTTCTTTGGGTACCACTCTGACACCTATGCCTGGTTGAGAGATCCTGGTTGCTGGTTGAAAAAAATATTGGCATTTGTATGAAATATCAACTCCCCTCATCTTCTTGCAGATGTCAGAAAAAGAAAAATGTGTACATGCATGGTCCCTAGCATAAATCAAATAACAGAGATAATAACCCAGTGAATTGCCTGTGCAGTTCCATATATTATATAAAACAAATTAGGTAACTGAATGATTTTATATTTATAAAATTCATATACACAATATGTAATTTTTTTAAGAAGTAACTCTAGTCACCAACATAACATCCTCACCAAAACCAAAGAACACGTTTACTGCAAATTAATTTATAATTAGCATGCTACATAGATTTATTTACAAGGAAATACAGTCACCTTCCTTCACAGAATATATGGATCCCCGGCATTTGAATCTATCTGTTATGTATAAAAAATAAAACAAAGATCAAAGTTAGTGAGATGTAAACTAGTCATCTCACAAATGATCCATCAGCAACACCAGGAGAAAAAGAGAGAACAAAAGAAATCAAATTAATAAAGAAATGAGTCAAAGAAGGAAGATTAGTTCTCACCCTAGGCTATTCAGTCCATAACATGTATATAAAAAATTGCAGCCAATGTTCCCTAAGGAGAAAAGAAATATCAATCTTAGATATGCATCATTACATAATATAATTGATTCCTCCATTCCAGCATTAAAAACAATGACCTAAACAAATATAAATTGATGGTCCTGAAAAGGACTGTTGGTACATGGCCTCTGCTTTTTTTGAATCTTGAGTTGAGTGAATATTAGAATGAGTAGTTTCTTCCACTGAGTATCCATTACCACTACTTCAATCAACTTTGGGTTGAAACGATGCACAGTAGCTTAAATCTGTTTTCAAATCAAAGCTTTATTTTTTATTAGATGGATGAGTGCTTAGTTACACACTGAATTGGTTCAGCTTATATGCATGCCTTTGCAATGCTAAATTGGAGTTGCGTTAAGGATGGAGGGCTCTCATTGGCCAAGACACATCAGGATGTAGTTGTCCTGCCTGCTTGCACTTTAATTTACATGTTGAACCAACTGGGCCAATCCAAAGTCACCAAGTCCAGCCTGGGTAGCCTTCATTAACATAGTTTAAAAGCAGTGGTGAAAGTGGTAATAATGCAGCTCCATTGAGTTATATGACTTTCATCTAGATTTGCTGAACAGGGGGTTATACTCAATTATGGGCCGGATTAGTGCCAAGTATAGAGGGGTTATAACCTCTTTTGCTCTTGAGGCACTGCCTTTACTAATCAAGTGTGCTATGTAGAAAGACAGTAGACAGAAGGTGGTTGATGTTAAGGTCACGGTCAACTTGTGTATCCAAGTGCCTTACCACTTTGTGGGTATTTAGGGCATTGTTGTTGATGCAATAATATGAAGGGACATTGTTTGTGTCGAAGGGAATGATGATGCATTTATATGCATTCAGTTTAAGACCGTGACTAAGCGGGTCTATATTAAAACATCGAATGCTTAAAACAGCAAACGATGTTTCATCGACCCTTGTTCAGCAAAAGCTGAAAAGGTTGACAGCTCAGAACAGAGATTTCTTTCTGAGGGAAAGAAATCGCTGTTCCAACCAAAACAAAAAATAAAAAACAGTAAACACTTCCAAACACATACACACGTGCCTTAACTCTAATTCTACCCCCCCAAAACAAAAATAAACAGCTTAAAAGACATATGCACTTAACTAAACCGTACATCTAATGCAAAAAAAAAAAAAAAAAAAAAACACTTTCATACATATGCACTTACCTTAACCCGCACCCTAACCCTAAGGTCAGTAACTGTTGCACATTTACACTCGGGAGCTATACCGGACAAGGGACCACACTACAGTGAAGAACATGGCAAAGCAAGAAGCATTCAAGGGTCTACTTTCCAGGGAAAGAATTTGCTGAACAGCCACTTCGCTGTTTTGCCTGTTCGCTCTTTAGGTGTCGATGAAAACGCATTCAACAAAATGCATTTTTGTCATTCTAATAGGAACCTGACTAAGACAGCAGTCATTGGTCTGTGTAAGAGACCCCTTGAGTATATTGACATCCTTTGGGGTTTCAATAATTGCACCCAGTTTGTAGTTGTCTGCAAACCTGGTAAGCCACAACCCCTTAGTTTTGACCTGAACTTCTGAGAACTATATACCAAACAGTAGGAGGCCCAGCACTGACCCCCATGTTACCCTGTTGGTAACAGGTCTGCTGGGTGATGTGGAGCTGCCCACTTTGATAATGTGTACCCAGTTTGTGAGCCAGTTAGCAACCCATCTTTACATTCAGTTTGCTAAGTTTAGCAGTAAAGCCTGAATGTGGGATTGTGTCAAAAACTTTGCCAAGTCGAGGTATGCTGTGTGCACAGATTTGTCCTCATCAATGACTCTGGTTACATTTTCAAAAAAATTGGCAAGATTTAACAGGCAGGATCTGCCCTTGATGAAGCCGAATTGGGTATGATCCAGGGTTTGGAGGTCTCCTATGTCTTTATTTATGTGCTGCATAATGATATGTTCCATGGCCTTACAGATGAGGCTGGCAGGCTTATGGGGCTTTTTTCCTGTTTTTATGGGGAGTCTGTGGGTGAAGGTGAAATATAGTAATGAAATATGGCATGAACAAGAATGATTAAAAGCCACTGACAAAAAAGTATACTTGCTAAGGATTCATGCTTTTACGGGGAATTTTATACCATTAGTAGAAGTGAGCAGATTGTTTTGTGGCATCCCTTATTAAGGTGCTCATGTTCAGTTGGTCAAAAGTAAAACATTTTCTGGATAGTGAATGGTGTTGATCCTCAGATTCTCTATACCTTGCATGGCATGCAAGATCAGTGCAGGAGCTCTAGCAGGCAATATGTCTGCCGTGCGATCCAGGAACAGCCTGCAGGGGCATGCACGAGCACTCCTGCACTAATCCTGCACGAACTAAGCCCCTGTATGCAAATCACCCCATTTGCAGGATAAATCTATGCAAATGAGGTGATTTTGCAATCCAGGAAGCTTGCAACCGGCCGTGCAGGACTAGTGCAATCTGCAGAAATGTATTCAGTTAGTAACCGAGTACATTTCTGCAAATTCCAAAAACGGAGCTGTGACAGCTCCAAATAAAGGCTGCATATCATGTAGTAAACATGCCAATGGCCAAGTATAAGGCCATTGGCATTGTAAACAGTGAAAAAATACAAAAATCAACATTTATTTTTTTAGCCGATCTTGGCTGTTTAAGCGTAGGGCAGCGGCACGCAAACAGGATCGGGGGAAAATAACAAAATGAACCTAAATTAAGCATTCTAACTAAAATCAGTATTCTGCCATACGAGTCATTGGCAGGCAGAAGACAACATGGCCAGTGAGTAGTGGTTACTAAGGGGGGAGGCTCAGTGTGAGACATGTGACTATGCATTAGCAGGCAATCCTATGCAAATGAGGAGAATGATAGTGAATCCCAGTTTTCCCCAGCATGTGAGTCAGGTCCCACCAGTGTATGCGTAGGAATAGCTTGGTGCAACCCTAGGAGTTAGGTGACATCATGGGAGTGTGTGTCAGGCATACTGTAAGCTGATTGGAGTCCTGTGGCTTGGGTTTGCTCCTAGCTTAGCACAGCTAAGCTAGGGGGTGTGTCTGAACCTGCCTAGCACTCTTTACAGTGCCTAAATGGGTGTGGAAGAAAAAAAAAAAGTTAAACCAGGAAATAGCAGCACTGTGCATATTTGAGCACTCTGTTTGCACAGCGTGCCCCTGGGCTTAAACAGAAAGACAATGGGAAGGGAAAACAGCAGTAGGAAGGTAATCAAGGAGAACTAGCATAGCTGGCAGGTGAAATGTATCAGAATCAGCCAATTATACAGGCAGTAGACAAGCCCAGCGCAGAACACTACTATAAACTATGCAAACACCTTCCCCTCTGGATTTTCCCATACTCTACACCACCGGTGTATACATGCAGGGAACTTTTAACAAACAAACCTACAAAATGAGAGGGGCTGCAACAGGCAACATAGAACAACATGTGCAAGAGGCTGAGGGTGGTGAGGATGTGAATGCTGCTGATCAACCCAGAGTGAGGAGATGGAGAAGAGTGTACAGACCCAAGGTAACCTACCAGGGGCTACATGAGCTGAAGATAGTGGAGCACTATAGGGTGGACAGTGACCTCCTACAGCAAATTGTTGAGCTGTGCCGGCCACACCTGACACACCAAACTAACCAAGGGGAACCCGTCCCAGTGGATACCAAGGTATGTGTAGGCCTAGGAATACTAGCCACATGTACCTCCCAAAGCTCAACTGGGGATATCATGGGGCTCTCACAGCTATCAGCATCCAGAGTATTCCACCAGTTCCTGGATGCCATGTCAGCACATGCCAGTGAGCACGTATATTTCCTCAACAGCCATGAGGTGTTGGCCAGCAATATGTGTCTTTTTCACCAAATAGCAGAATACCCTAAGGTAGTGGGTGCTATAGACTGCACGCACATATACATCAAAGCACCACCCGATGATCAGGGTAGGGCCTACATCAACCGCAGGGGCATCCTCTCCATCAACTTCCAGGTCGTCTGTGATGCCCAGGGCATTATAATGAATGTGTGTGCTGGCTGCCCTGGAAGCTATCATGATTCTCACATATGGCATCTGATGCAGCGGTACCAGATATTTACCAATGGGGACATCCCCGATGGTCACCTAGTGGGGGGATGCTGGTTACACACTGGAGCCATGGCTGATGACAACCATCAGAAATGCACACACACACCTGAATAAGAATGCCATAATGAGGCACACGCACAGACCAGACTTATAATGGAGCATGTGTTTGGAATGCTCAGGTTACGGTTTCAGTGTCTGGACATATCCGGTGGAGCCTTGCAGTACTCACCAGTTACATGTACCCAAATTGTTATGGTATGTGCCATGCTACACAATATGATCCTGCAGAAACAGCTGCAGCAGGAACAGCATGGGGCAGGGCCACACAGCCCCCCACCAATGCCAAGGCCTGCACAGGCACAGAGTGACTTGGAGGAGGAACAACCTGAGCCTGCCCCAGTAGGCAGATGGAGGCGTGCCCAGTATGCTGAGGCTGCAGCAAAGAGACAACACATAGCACATACACTGACACAGTAGGGACCTAGGGAATAACACCTCTCTCTGACTTGCACATACAGTAAAAGGGATGACAAACATGACACTACCTGTGCTCAACCATGTATAGGGAGTGTACTATGTGCATCCAACATAGGCAGCCCTCCACCACCATCCGCAATTCTGGCATACCCTCAAGGTAAGTCAATCAACCTACCAGTTGCCAAATGGAGTAGAATGTGTTGTTACCTGCATCTATGATATGGATGTGAGCATGCAAGGTAATTGTGTGGCTGAATGTTATGGCAGCAGAAAGTAGACACCCATAGTAGCACCATGACATCTGTAACGCATACTGGAGTCACCATAGTAGCCAGTGCTACACAGGGTGACAAAACCCACTGCAGAAAATGTGCTGGGCGACATGTGTGTCCATATGACTCACACATGCTAGTCAGGGTGGTTCACATACCCAACAATAGTCTCAGCCAGCAGGACAGGTGCAGACAAACCCAAAAAGAGCCTGTGCTATGGCCCCTGAATGATGTCTATGGTTAACCTCCCCCCCAGGCCTACACAAACAGACTACAGCAGGTCAGGCAGTGGGATTTTAGTTCTGAAGGGTAGGAAGTCAGACACTAATGGGTAGGGCAACTAAAACTACAATCTGTAGTACACTGGTATGCCTCTAGCCAGCATGATAGGTAAGAATACAGAATGAAATGGAGCACTTGACATACCAGTACAGTCATAGCAAATGTGTACAAGTGTCAGGCGTGTCCCCCCATCCTACGTAGTAATGTAATAACAGTCAGATATGGCCCCCCAATCCCATGTAGAAATGTTGAAATAGACAGGTGCTCCTCCCTATCCTATGTAGTTATGTAATAACAGTCAGGTGTGCCCCCCCAATCCTGTGTAGAAATGTAGAAATAAACAGGTGTGCCCCCCATCCTACATAGTAATGTAATAACAGTCAGGTGTCCCCCCCAATCCTGTGTAGAAATGTAGAAATAGACAGGTGTGCCCCCCTCCTATGTAGTGATGTAATAACAGTCAGGTGTGCCCCCCAATCCTGTGTAGCAATGTAAAAATAGTCAGGTGTGCCCTCTCCATACTACGTAGAAATGTAGTAACGGTCAGGTGTCCCCCCCAATCCAGTGTAGAAATGTGAAAATAGTCAGGTGAGCCCCCCTATCCTATGCAGAAATGTAGTAACAGTTGATGCCAAATGCTTGATGGATACCCTGCAGAAACAGCATGCTACCTGTCAGTGTACAACACAAAGGCCAGCACTGCAGTACAAACTAACTGGACTCGATCCACATATTAAATACAGATAGGCATACTGGGCATGCTCACACACTTAGAGAAATTAAGGCAATGTCAGTCAACAACATACTGAAAGGTCATACTGGGCATGTTCACACACTTAAACACATGAAGGCCATGTCTGCAAATGCCAGTGGACCAGACATATCTGGCAGTTGCACCACTCATGCCTTGCACACACAGTGGATAGGAATACAGACATATATATAAGGACAACACACTATAATAAGCCAAAGGTAGACATACATAGATGTGTGGAAGAGGGTGACTGTGACAAGGAGCCATCCAGGCCTGTCCCACCCAGCACACAGCCAAAGGGCCCTGACCACATGAGGCTCAGATGTCACTCACTGCAGATACTAGCCACCAGTATTTATCAGCATTATATACTATGTGGTGCAAGTGCTAGCTGTGCAACATGACTGTAAAAGGAAGTAGTCATCTAGCATCTGTATACATGTATCTGTCAAATATGACCCTGTGTGTGTCCGCATGTGGCGTGTCAACCACTAGATGAATAGGTTATGGCCCATGCACACACACTGTCCTCCCCATAGCCCTACTATGACAAGCCTGCTGAGGTCATCCACTGTGAAATACACCTTTGGGAGAGTTGTAGCCCAGTAATCTCTGTGGCGCATCCCATAACTGCATACTGCTGTAGTGTGATAAGTTAGTTAGGTAGGAGCTCAAATCCCAGACATGGCAACTGTGTGTGTGTTTGTGTGTCTCTGTCTGTGTCTGTGTAGAAAGCAATGCTTTTTAGGGTAGTCACACTTCCTATAATTGAAATGCTCTACTTTTGTAAGGCTGCTGATGTCATCCACGTAGAAATACATCTCTGGGAAAGTTGTATCCCAGTAATCTCCATAGCGCATGCCATAATTGCGTACTGCTGTAGAGTGATAAAATAGCTGGGTAGGAGTTCTAATCCCTGCCTTGGCAACTGTGTGTGTATGTCTGTCTGACTCTGTCTGTGTAGAGAGCAATGCTTTTTATGGTAGTCACACTCCATCCAATTCATATGCTCTACTTTGGCAAGGCTGCTGATGTCATCCACCTAGAAATACACCTCTGGGAAGGTTGTAGCCCAGTAATCTCTATAGCATGCCCTATAACTATGTACTGATGTAGTATGATAAATTAGTTAGGTAGGAGTTCTAATACCAGACATGGCAATTGTGAGTGTGTGTGTGTGTGTGTGTGTGTGTGTGTGTGTGTGTGTGTGTGTGTGTGTGTGTGTGTGTGTGTGTGTGTGTGTGTGTGTGTCTGTCTGACTCTGTGTAGAGAGCAATGCTTTTTAGGGTAGTCACACTACATACAATTTGAATGCTATACTTTGGTAAGGCTGCTGATATCAGTCACCTAGAAATACACCTCTGGGAAGAACATACATAGCCCAGTAATCTCTGTAGTGCATGCCATAACTGCATACTGCTGTAATGTGATATAGAACTCTAGTAGGGTTCCATTCCCACCCATGGCAGTTCTTAATGTTATGTGTATGTTTCAATGTCTGTGTAGGGAGCAATGCATTTTTGGATAGTAGCACTCAGCACATTTCAAATACCCTACTTTGTCAATCCTGCTGATGTTATTCACTGTGAAATACACCTTTGGGGAAGGAGTTCTCCAGTAATCCCCATGGTGCATTTTATAACAGCTTCCTGCTGTAGTGTGATATAGACCTCTGTTAGGGGTTCTATACCCACACATGTCGGTTGTGGATTTTTTGTGTGTTTTTCAATGTCTGTGCAGGGAGCAGTGCATTTTAGCCTAGCCACACTCACTACAGTTCAAATGCCTTACTTTGGCAATTCTGCTGATGTCATTCACTGTGAAATGCACATTTGGGGAAAAAATTCTCCAGTAACCCCCATGATGCATCCTATAACAGCTTCATGCTATAGTGTGATATAAACCTCTGTTAGGGGTTCTATACCCATGCATGTCGGTTATGGAGGTTTTGTGTATGTTTCAATGTCTGTGTAGGGAGTAGTGCATTTTAGCCTCGCCACACTCACTACAATTTGAATGCCCTATTTTGGCAATCCTGTTGATGTCATTGACTGTGAAATAAACCTTTGGGGAAGGAGTGCACCAGTAATCCCTGTGGTGCATCTTATAACAGCTTCACGCTGTAGTGTGATATAGATCTCTGTTAGAGGTTCTATATCCAAACATGTCGGCTGTGGATGTTTTGTGTGTGTTTCAATGTCTGTGTAGGGAGCAGTGCATTTTAGACTAGCCACACTCATTACAATTTGAATGCCCTACTTTGGTAATCCTGCTGATGTCATTCACTGTGAAATACACCTTTGAGAAAGGAGCTCTCCAATAATCCCTGTGGTGCATCCTATAACAGCTTCATGCTGTAGTGTGATATAGACCTCTGTTAGGGGTTCTATAGCCACACATGTCAGTTGTGGATGTTTTGTGTGTGTCAATGTCTGTGTAGGGAGCAGTGCATTTTAACCAAGCCACACTCAGTACAATTCGAATGCCCTACTTTGGCAATCTTGCTTATGTCATCCAATGTGAAATGCACCTTTGGGGAAAGAGTACTCCAGTACCCTCAGTGGTATGTACTATAACTGTGCACTGCTGTAGTGTAATAAATAGTTAGGTAAGAGTTCTAATCCCAGACATGATATGTGTGTGTGTGTGTGTGTGTGTGTGTGTGTGTGTGTGTGTGTGTGTGTGTGTGTGTGTGTGTGTGTGTGTGTGTGTGTGTGTGTGTGTGTGTGTAACTCGTATCCTGTGTGGAGGTGGTTGTGAGTGTGTAACAACTGGGCCCATTCCCATTATGGAATGGGTTTTGCAAATTTCTTATATGGTGGCTCTAGTATATATCACAATGTCCACCATACAGGGATAACAGATGTGAAATAGCCGAGAGGGTGCAGATCCATACCCATACATGTGACATCAAGGCCAGGCAAACAAAGTTAGCAACCCTAGTATTAGCCAGAGAACACTTTCAACCCATGCCTCACACACACACACACACACACACACACACACACACACACACACACACACACACACACACACACACACACACACACTTGCCTAGGCAACAGTCGCTATGTTGATAGTACACTGCATATTGCCCACTGATAGTAACTATGGATTGACTGCAGTGGCTTACAGAGGGCATGGCAACCTGTTCATCTGTCCAATAGGCATGTACATGCAGACAGTGCACCTTCCCCATGTTCCCCACTGGACACCTGTAACACCTGTGGTGCTATCAAATGTGACCCACAAAAGACATACCATGCCTGAAAACATGCCCTGTATAGACAGATGCCACTGACACCAGGGAATGCCATTAGCATGCTATCAATGTAGGTGCAGAGTAAACCTGCTGTCCATTACCAGTTCCCACCACATGAGGCCAGGACTGGCACATCTGATGATAATCTGTGTACACAACAAGGGCCAGACACCCCAGGTACAGTTCCACATGTCACTGTACATGCATGTGGGAGGTGTGTACATCACAGACACCATCCATGTCATGGACTAAGGAACACATACATGGCAAGCTATGGACAGCATTGCCCACATGCAATAATCACCCAGGTGACTGGATGGTGAATAGAATACCCACCTGTGTGGGCAAATCCAGGATCTACACCCCTGAGGTACAATGCAGACCATTGTCATGTGGCCTGATGCCAAGGTGTACCCATCACCTAGCCTTGTATAGCCGTCTGGCACAGTTGACCACTACACACCCGTGAATCAATGCACCCATGCATGTCAGTACTGGCACTGTGTGTGTGTGTGTGTGTGTGTGTGTGTGTGTGTGTGTGTGTGTGTGTGTGTGTGTGTTGTATGATGTGTATGATCACATTCACATTCACTACAACCCCCAGTGGCATACTGAAGCATGCTGTCTGATGTCAGACACCTCCCCATACCCTTTGTCCATATAACCTCCGTATGACCCCTGTGGTGCATGTGATACCTGCACAGTAATGTGTTGTGGCAATCTCACTAGTGATGGGTTGTTTTCCTGGTCCTGCCAAGTGTGTCAATGTGTGTGTGTCCCTGTGAGAATATGGCTGTGTTGACACTGGCACCTGTTCATGCGGACAGGCATGTGTACTACACCTACCGTACAGCTACCATATCCCTGTTGCAGATGTCACTCACTGTCACATATATGTTCTGAGGGCTCCACAACACATAACCTACATGGTGCATCCAATAACTGCATAGAAATGTGATAGCAATATATAGTCAGCAGGGGTTTGATTTTCTATGCTGGCAGGTGTGTGACACAGACATGGTTAAGTTTTACTCTCCCACCCCTCCATGACTTGTCTTTGCTTCTGTCTGCCTCTTTCACTCCCTCTCTGGCAGATGTGGAGAACTACACCTGCTTTGCTTAGGCAGCAGCATGTGTACTTTAAGTGATGTTCATGATCAGCTGATTGCCTCTGCACAAATTGCAGCCCTCCCTCAGCTGATTGCATCTGTAATAGCTATGGTAACATTTCCATAGCCAATTGCATGGAGACACACTCCAATATCTAGGAACATCATGTTGGTGTTTGGCCTTTTTATTCACTGTGAGCAGGAACTAGATCTGTTGTTTGGCAAACAGCATCTCAGATGGATTCGGAAATTACCTTTAACAACATACAGTGTGGAAACAGGGCAACACACAGGAGGGGGATTTTCCTGACCTGACTACAGACTGTAAGTGCTGCTATACTGCATTTGGAGTAATGTTGGTTTAACAGTGTGTGTGTGTGTGTGTGTGTGTGTGTGTGTGTGTGTGTGTGTGTGTGTGTGTGTGTGTGTGTGTGTGTGTGGATATGGCTGTCCTATATGTTTTAATATCTGCCATGTCAGTTCTATGTTTATGAGGAATCCCCATCTGTAGGGTCATCTGCAGGCTGGGCAGTGTGTGGTGCCTTTGGTTTCATGTGTTACCCACAGAGCATCTATCTGTGAACTGTGGAAGGTAGTGTGAGGATTGCAGTCTGTACATGGTGAAAGCCATGACAGTTACTGACTTCATATCCCTCATAGGATATATGTTGCAACAAACCCTGTTACAACAGTAAATGTATGAGGTTATCACAGCAACATATCAATATTGGCCCTATGTGCTTCCAGCCACAACGCTGTCAACCTTTGTACATATGTCATGCATTAAGAGGTGCATATGTGCTGTACACCATAATTAGTGTCATCATATCTGATAACAAGCCAGTGAAATATCAGACTGCTACACATGTTATGTATGGTAGGGGTTATATTTGATGACATAACCTGGACATTCTGTGGTTGTTTGTACAGTACTGAGGTATGTGTACTTATGGTGAATGTCAACAGTGTGTGCATTGTTAATAGGTACTTTGGCCTGTGTAAAGACTGTGGTAGATGTCATTGTTCTAGATCCTGTCCTATCTGATGTTACATGCTGCTCCACTGTATGTTTCCGTATTGGCTTATATGTTTGTAGGGCCATACACACACATGTCCCATACCACAGACAGGCATCAGACAACACTGTGTAGCGGCCCAGTATATGTAGGGTTAGTCTGTGAGTGGCACATATGAGGATGGTGTTGAACAGATAGTCCATATACTGTAATATTATGCTAGCTTACCATATGTGGCTGTGGCTGTGTTCACATTGGTTGTGGTTATGCACTTTCACACAGGTGTATCTTACCCTGTGCTGTGACATGCCTGTAGAGCCTACTATATATGCAGGTACATGTGCATTCCCCCATAGGAGATGTAGGCCAGTGTTGAGCCAGTCTGCCTGTAGCCTGCACAGTGCATTGTTACATGCCTAGCAGCTTAATGTGCTTACCCAGTGAGATGCCATGTCCAAATACTTGCCAGATGTACTGCTGCCGGGCCTCCCTTAACAGTCATGTATGTCAGACAGAGCAATGGGATGCTGTACAGATGTATGTCAATATCTAGTGGATAGTATGTGGCCATGCCACCTCTGTACCAGTGGTTATTATGTGTCAAAACAGACAGGGGTGTGTGAATGTATAACCTATGGGTTAAATGTATACCAGTCGTTATGTGTTATACCCATCTACATGGCTGTTAACATCCATATTATCAGGCTTGGTACACATGTTTTGCACTAAGAGGCTCTGTGTATACCTCTGGACTGTACAGAGTGTGTCAGAATGTCCACATATATTGGCCCATATCTCTGTTGCAGTCCACAGGGGCATTATGTGCTAGCAGCGGTACTGTACTATGATGTCCTTAGGATGTCTGTCAGCAGCCAATGGCACACATGTGAAAAGCAGATGTGACCTCCCACACACACCATGTCTGTGAAGACAATCCATATTACAGTAGCAATAGTCTACTAATATACTTGCTATACATACCTGACATCCCCTTGCACTATGAAATTGGGGCTATAAAGGCTGAAGTAGGGCTACACTCCATGTTCAGGACATATGGTGAAAATATATGTACACATAATTATCCAGATATCTATATATATATAATGACACATATACATATCAACATATATAGATGGGTATGTATATGCACATAGATATACATATACACACCCAGATATATACATATACAGAGCAATATATGTCTACACATGTACAGATAGTGATACATATGCACATATACATATGGATATCTACAGATATTTTGACAGTAGTAGGTATATCAGAATAGATATGTATGCACATATAGTTATAGATATCTACATATATACCAACATAACTAGGCATATCTGTACACATAGGATGTGCATACATATATAGCTATATACACATATATCTATATATACATATATGTATATATATACACATATGTATATGTATATGTATATGTATATATATCCATACATACATACAAAGAGATGTACACATGGCCATATATATATATATGTATATATATATATATATATATATATATATATATATATATATATATATATATATATATATATATATATATATATATATATATATATATATATATATATATATATATATATATATATATATATATATAGCACTATACAGATGTGTATACAGACATATGTATGAGAATATATGTGTATGTACATGTAGACATATATAGACCTATGATATGTATACAACCATATTCCTGTCATGAGTAAACATCACGGTTGTATATATCCTCCCACATGTATCTCACTGTATGTATCTGCTATGTGCACATGATAAAATAACATATGTGATGCAACAGTCATATTAATAACAAGGACTACACAAGGTAGGAACTACAGGCAAATGTTCAATACTACTCAATATGTGTATTGACAGCTATACTGGTAAAACAACAGCAGTCTTCACAGTGGTCATGGTGTAGTGGTTAAGTGCCGTGACTTCAGGGTAAAGGGTCCTGGGTTCAAGATCTGCAAGGGCTGTTCATTTTGTTGCTGGGCAGGACAAGGGCCATCAGATACAGAGTGGTTAAGGCAGTTTTGAGCAGCTTTAAGCACATTTGTGCGGGTTTGCGCAAAGCTAAGCAGTGCTAAGCTATGGGTAAATGTACAAGCACTTACATAGTATAGGCAGAGCTTACCAGTGCACAAATCAGCTTAGCTGTTATATTGCAGAAATGTTGATACTTGCTAAGCATAGCTTAGACCTGGTAACCAGGACACACATCTTAGTCTGATAACCTGTAATATGTGTATGTAATGCCATGTACAATACATGCACCTATGTTCTGTCATTACAGTAGCAAGGGGTGTGAGTGTCATATGGGATACAGACATATATGCGACCTGTACAGCACTGTTATCCATGTGAATGTGTGACATGTAGGTGTAGTAGCCCAGGGTAGTGCTGTCATACTGGCATGTAGTGTATCATGGCAGTACTACTGTTGACAGTGCTAATCCAGGCAAGAGCATAGTGTGTAATGTAGTACTGACAACAGGCACACCTGCAAGCATGGCTGGACACTGAGGCCTCCCTGTTGTACCCCTGGTGTGTGAGCTGTGTCACAGTATATACCCCTTACTGGTCTGTCAATGCACTAAAGCTACTGCATAGCTACCTGCCAAGCTGATGACTGTCAGTCCCTGTACAGATGGGCAGATGGCAGGTATCCAGCTGGGATATGTACAGGCAACCTAAGCTTAATTGACACCCTACTACGTGTGTGGCATGTGCATGAGATGCATTATCCCTGTAGTACCAATGTTGGGGTATACTATGGGTTGTATTGCAGTTGTGGTCAATGTGTGATGGTGGGTATGGCAGAGTGTCATCATGGGTTTCAGGGAGTACAGAATTCAGTGGGGTATGTGGGTGCTGTGTACACTATTGTTACACCAAGGTATATCAGGTATATGTCCCATGTACCACGTTATGTTTACCACTGTCACCATCAATCATACAGGTAACTGTTACCACAATCCAAGCCAGTTATGCATGTGATGTGTGCAGCCTACCTGTAACACATTGGAGACATGGTCAAGTTAGTTAGCAGCATTAGGCCCAGGTATCTCAGATGCATGTCTGGCTGTTATGTGTCCGTAAATGTGCATATGACAGTATGTCACACTACGTATCATCCAAATACACCCATTACATCCCCCATTAGGATACTGTACATGTTGGGGATGTTCTGCATGTACCATGTAACCTGGGACACACCTCACCCTATCATGACATAGCTAGGTAGGGATCTAGTCCCAGTGTTGGCAAGTAACAGTGTGCATTTATGTGGATGGGTGTACATCAGATTGCAGGATATACATGCCTCAGCAGGCCACCTGTCCATGTGGCACAGGCAATAACCGGTTTAGTAACCTGTGAAATGTGTTCGACTGTACCACAGATATGTCACAGCAATTGTGTCAGCACAGTGACATACCCCGTTGTGCAGTATGACTGCAGACCATCCTCGTGCTGACACATGTACACCTACAACACACATGGATAACATTATAAGGACTGCAATCAACCAGTGTTACTAACAGCTATAATGCATCATTGCTGGATGGCTACACTACCTGCCAAATATGCCTCACACTCTACTCCCTACATGTTACACTGCAGTACTGTGGTACGCTGTTGTACAGTCACCATGTGCATCAAAACAATATCAGCCTGTCCCTGCATCGATGGTATGGATAACAGGGATGGGGCACAGTTATCTTCATATGCACAGGGCATCCTAGTGCTGACACATATACACCTACAACACAACTGGATAATATTATAGAGACCACAACCAACCAGTGCTACTAACAGCTATAAGGCATCATTGCTGGATGGCTACAGTACCTGCCAAATATGCCTCACACTCTTCTCCCTACAGCATGTTACACTGCAGTACTGTGGTACACTGTTGTACAGTCACCGTGTGCATTAGAACCATATCAGCCTGTCCCTGCATTGATGGTATGGATGACAGGGATGGGGCACAGGTATCATCATATGCACAGGGTGTAGTGTTGGTTTGCCAGAGGCCAAGGGTGGGCCATACATTTGACATCATGTATGTGGGCGAGGGGTGTACTCTGGGGAGCTGGCCGATGTGATGTGGTTTGTGTATGTATGGGGTTGCCCTAGGTGTGTTTGCATAGTGTGTGGGTATGCATGCACACAGTTCTGCCATGTGGCTGCCCTACACAGCTGTTTATGGACAGCTGCAGACCATACCTGGCAGGATGTGCAGTTCACTGCCTTCAGCCATGGACATGTGGACTGTGCCTGCCAGGGGTTCCACGAACATGTCCAGATACAGGCCTCGATGTGCTACTCTCACATGCTGATGACATTTGTCCGCTGGTACCAGGTCCCTCCTGGGACTGGCCAGGACCATGTGCATGTGGCCTGCTGTAGTGTGATGTGAACAGCACACCCCCCACACTGCCAGGGCTGCTACTGCCACTATGGGAGCCCCTTGGTGTCCTGGCACATCCACATTGACAATCAGCTGTTGGCATTGCTGGCCTACGTCCACGTGGACATTGCCACACTCCCACCACATGTTTAAGCACAGACAGACCATGGCTGATGAGGGCCATCATCTCACCAGACCATCTATCCATGAACTCAGTTAATCCACGGATGGTGCAATCCAGTTCACAGGTGTTGTCATTTGAAGATGCAAGAGCAGCCCTCTGCAGCCTCAGGCCCTGTCTGTGCTAACGTTCTATATGTGCCTGCACTGCCATGACAGCCTGAAACATGCTTCTGCTGGTAGTATCTATGTCGCCTCTGCTAGAGGCAAGATGTCCAGTGGCCCTACCACAAGTACCCTGGGACATCTGCATATGTGGTGGCCTGCCAGACATCCGGCTATGCCTGCTGTGACTGAACATAGTAGGCATGGTTACCACACTTTCCTGTGCACTGCCACTAAATGCCAGCTGTCCCTCCGCTATGGCCACTGGTGATGGGGTGCGTATAGGCACTGAAACTGTGTGTGGGTGTGGGGTGGCTAAAAGGGGGATGTCAAATGTTGGCGCAGTGTTGGCCCCTGACAACCCCACTTGTGCCTCAACATTATTATCATCATCATCGGTGTCTGTATGGACACCAACATCAGCTTGCATGCAGGAGGGACCCTGACCCACCCCGCCACCTGTGGGGGAAAAGAATAAACACACTTTAAAACCTGTACAGCATTATCTAACAGTACACACACACACACACACACACACACACACACACACACACACACACACACACACACACACACACACACACACACACACACACACCTCTGTAATACCTACCTGTCCATGGCTTCACAGACAGTCCCACGTATATGTCCGTGTTACTCCATCCTGCATCACACTTGTTAACATACACACATTGATACCACTCATTAACATCATAGTCCTCTAAATGTCCACTCAAGCGGCCAGAACACAAGGCCTGTTGCTACTTCACCTGCCTGACCTGTGTGTAGTGGATTTACATGGCCTCACTGCTGTCATCCGGTATGCATCCTTTGTATGCCTGTAAATGATGTGCATGGCCCCTATATGTGTGGGGTACTATGTTGTATTCATAATACCTCCCACTGGTGTGTCATGTGTATGTAATGCTCAGTACATGCCAGATATGCTGCTTTGTCAGCCCATCATGTGACAACTGTAATATTTGGATACACTTCCTGGTGTTGACTAGTACTTCCCCAATGTATCTGTAGAGCTGCATACATGGGTTGTAGGTGACCTCTCTGCTGACTGCGATATTAAGTGTGTACCTGGAGTCTACCTTCCCTCTGGATGCCTGTTCCATGCTACAGACCAAATTATACTATTTGCTTTCCTGTGATTACAGACATGACAGGTATTCCTGGTGAGTAATGTGGCAGTCCATGTCCATGTACTGCACGGTCCCAAAGGGAGGTATATCCGTATAAACACCCCACAATCACACATGTGCTTACATGGCCACACACACTAACACACACATGCACACACACACATCCTACACACATCTACCTCCCTCAACGTCACCAGAGCGACCCTAAAGGCAAACTAACTAACCACCAGGATGCGCACTCGCGTGCACACACATACACACACGCACACACACACACACACACACACACACACACATACGCGCACACACACACACACACACACACACACACACACACACACACACACACACACACACACACACACACACACACACAGGTGAGGTTGCACAATGATAGTACACACAGTCTTCCTATTACCCATCTGCCAAAATGCAGAACATATGGTACAGAACAGCATGCAGTTTAGCTATAGTCAATCCATGCTAGCAACAGTATACATGTGTGTGATGCATGTGCTGTGTCACTAGGTGATGCCCCTTCCCCTGGATACCACTGCACCAATGTGCACAGTATTGCTGTGCACCTGTTCTGCACCCTGCCATGTACTGTGCACCACACCTCACAGGTGTACAACCCATTGCGGAATGTGTAGTACTGTGTCAATTATGTCAGCTGTTAGGTGTGCAGTGCTGACCGCAATGCATATACACCATGTGGGCATATGTGTGCACACCCTTATCATAACGGTTTATCACACCTCATGTTGGGTGTACTACAGCAGTCACTGCTCCAGGCAGGGGTATACCAGTGTGGGCCATCTCCATTTGCCAGTGTATGTTCAATCTGCCCTACACATGTCCCCCTATTCTGCATGATTGCAAGGTCTACTCATGTGCACATTCCATGGTTTTCACACACTGCCATCGCTATTGCTGTGTGGGTAGGGTTATGGCTGCCGCAGGTCCTGAACCTGACTATGTGCAGATAGAGCCATTCCTACCATCCTTAGGATCCCTGCTGCAGTGCACTGGTGTGTCATACTGAGACCACCCCCCCTCCTTCAGCTTCCATGCAGATGCATGACAAGTAAGCCCTACACATGTGTGTCACTTTGCAGTGTCCCATACACTGAACACCAACTGTTGCAGCCTAGACCCAGCTGATAATGTGGACTACTGTAATGCCTTATACCATATTGTATCTTTGCAGCAGTTACCATTGTCCTACAGGTATATGCATTGGTGTTGCACTGTATATGGGTGTTGTTCAGAACATGTCGCTACTCTAGGCCATGTCTACCAGCAGTATATTACTCCCTGTAGACACATTCTGCAATGACAGGATGTTAGTTATCATGTAGGTGTCTGACATACCCTTCCACTACCCCATCATGGTCACCCCTGTGAGACTGTGCATTTCACAGCAACAACACATGCACATGTACAGCATGCATTCAGGGTAGGTGTGTTAGATGTGTGCATGGAATATACCATCACCATGACATGCCCGGTGTGTTGGCAAGCATCTGCATAAAACTTACTCACCAGCTACATGCTGCTGCCTTGTTGTTATTGTGGAGGGACCTACCTAAGAGGGTGAGAGATGCAATGTCAGTGGCCACACCTGTGGCACTGCTACAGGCTGGGTGCAGTACTACAATACATCAATGGTACATTCCCACGATACTACCACATATGGACATCTGTTTATCACTACAATGCAGCAACACAATATATCTATGACATGTCAGATATGCATGATCTACCTGTACCAATGCGGATGTTTACACAACAGTGGTCTACTGATTTGCCCTGTGTCCTTACCTGCACACTCCTTAGCCGGTGTGTGGGTGACACCCACCTCTACGAAGGGGTTCAGTGGTTGTTGGTGGTCCAGATGGGCAGGTGCCACAAGGCTGGCCAGGAGCTCCTCCACACATGTCAGGGGGGGATGGATGGCATGGCCCCCCTGTGGTGAGGTGATCCCCCGGTCTGCAGCAGCACGCTGACGGGCATTGCGAAGCAGGTCAGTACAATGATGCCGGAACCTGCTCATAACTGTGATTGTGCAGTCTGACATCATTGACCCTGTGGACTATGTCATTCCACAGAGTGGTCCACTCCTGCTGCTCATGTGCGTGCCTGACAAACAGCAGTGGATAGTGCTGGATCATGTGTGTTATCAACACGTCATTCTCAGCATTGTAACAGGTGGGCAACTGTGCATGTGCCATCTTGGCTGAAAGACATAAAGATGGAAACAGGTCTGAGCAACTCATACGGTAAGGTTACCACAGTTCATAATACACATCTCTGTCACCCCCCACCATATCAGCTTCAACAGACTGTACCCACAACTCATTAGGTATGGCTACAGCTTAACTACTGTTTGGACAGATATTGTATTGTACCACACCTTCTGCTATGTGATTGTACCCATGTCGCCTGTGTGGACACTATCATTGCTGGCCTGTTACAGACTATTCACCTGCATGCCATTGTCAGGGCCACTATGGTTACATATATGTCAGTGGTATGGCTGCTCTGAGATTGCTGCACATCTGACAGTCTGTGTTATTGGGGATATCTATGCATGCTTCATTCAAGGCATAAAACTGGGATTTGTCCCCCTCCTCAATGTCGTGTGACCCTGGAGTTGGTATAGTTGGGGGGGCACAGCCTCCCACCCAGTTTCCTTTAAAAGAAGAAAATAAAACAAAACATACAGATTTTAAAAGAAAATAGGTGGGGGGTTTTGCCCCCACACCCGCAATGTGGGGGGGCTGTACCCCCACACCCCTCCTAACTATATATGCCAACTCCAGGGTTGCACAACATTGGGGAGGGGGACAAATCTCTGTTATTTGCCTTGAATACTGGTTTTCAATCAAATGAACTTTCGATCAAATAGGTTTAGATCAAAATGGTCTTTCGATCAAATGAAGTAGACCCATATGTATATATATATATATATATATATATATATATATATATATATATATATATATATATATATATATATATATGTATATATATATATGTATATATAGAGATATAGATATATATATAGATAGGTTGATACTAGGCTAGCTGCCCTAGGGCATTTATAAGCCTAGCCAGAGTGTGTTTGTATATATAGAGATATAGATATATATAGATAGGTTGATACTAGGCTATCTGCCCTAGGGCATTTATAAGCCTAGCCAGAGTGTGTTTGGCTTTCGCCACCCTTTTAGATTAGTTGACTGTGCCTCTGTATAGTAGGTCACAGAAGGTAGCCCTTTTAAGGTTAGTTTACTGTACCTCTGTCAAGCAGGGACACAGAAGAGATCCCAGGGGTAAACTTACGATCTCCCATCCACTCATCAAGATTTCTCTTGAAGAGGGTCAGTGAGGGGCAATGCCTAACAGGGATTGGGATTTTGTTCCAGAGTGAGGGGAGCCTCTGGGATATGAATCTGTCCCTCCAGCATGTCCTATTTATTTCTGTGCTGAGGTTCAAGTCCCTGGAGCATGTAGCTCTAAGGGATTTGGATTT
This sequence comes from Protopterus annectens, assembly GCF_019279795.1. Classification (NCBI taxonomy): domain Eukaryota; kingdom Metazoa; phylum Chordata; order Ceratodontiformes; family Protopteridae; genus Protopterus; species Protopterus annectens. Next base: position 399,318,350 of record NC_056742.1, on the reverse strand, counting down.
CCTGAGGTGAAGCATGTCCATTAATTCTGGGTTGGACATGGCTTTATACGTCAGACACAGATTGCCTCTGAGTAGGCGGTACGCAACTGAGTAGAGCTGGAGTTTCTTTAGCTGAACTGCATAGGGCATCTGTTTGAGCCCCTTGATCCTCTTGGTGTATATATATATATATATATATATATATATATATATATATATATATATATATATGTGTGTGTGTGTGTGTGTGTGTGTGTGTGTGTATATATATATATATATATATATATATATATATATATATAATATATGTATATGGTTCCCTGCCATATAATCAAATGCTCACGAGTGTAAGTCAAAATATTGAGCCAAAAGCTATTTAAATTAAAAGTCAGTAAGATCATAAAATAATGCCGACCAAATAGACTTCACATCCTTACTTCTTCAGACATCCTAGCATCAACCACTCTATCCATCCCATGAAAAAATATCGACTTGAGATCATTGTAATGTATTATACAACGACCCCCCCCCATTAAATATTCAAAAACGTGCACGCTGATTGGTCAGCGTGCACGTTGTAAATCAGAGTTATAGTAATGGAAAAAGGTACGGTCGCCCAGACTTTTTCCAGTACTATAACTATTTTTTTTTTACAGAAACGGAGAACGCAAGATCTCCGTTGCTTCACACTATCTTGCTATGTTAAACAAATTTAACATAGCGAGACAGCTTTAAAAAAGCAACAGAGATTCTCCGTTGCTTTTTTTAAAGCTGTCTCACTATGTTAAACTCATTTAACATAGCGAAACAGTTTTTAAAAAGCAACAGAGATCTTGCTTTCTCCGTTGCTTTTGCCCACAGTTCTGATGTACTGTGTAGGCATGCGCATGCGCAGTACATCAGAACTGCCCAGAATACCAGACAGCTGCAGAAGGGCAGCAAGGAGGCATTATACAATGCCATTATTTAAGAAAAGTAATTGTTTTTTTCTTAAATAATGTCATTGTATAATAGCAATAACCCACTTCTGGGTGTGGGTAATGCTGGATTTACCCACGGTTGGCTTTGTTTGGACACTCGGGCTTTGCCCTCGTGACCAAACCACACCAACCGTGGGTAAATCCATCATTACCCACACCCAGGCGTGGGTTATTGGTATAGTATCCACCTCTTTTTATGATTGATGCACACATTTTGGCTTTAGTGTTGCATTTTCCATGTGTGTTTATCATATCAGATTTGTAAATTCTTGTATAATAAATTAAAATATTTTGTACACTCATCAATTTACTTTGAATAACTTTAAGTACCACTAAACACAAACATTTTTTGTGTTTAGGTCAGCATTATCAGCTCTTAATCAATGCTTTAAAAGTTTGAATTAACAACAACAGGTCAAGCTGATCCACACAGAAATAATTCAAATAATCTTGGGAATTCATTAAAGACCTAGTGTGAGCCATAAAGTTCAGGCTTAAAAGACATTGCTGCCATTACAAGTTAATTTGTGATTCAGAGACATATAAGCCACAATGAGGTAATGCCTCATTATTAGCTAATTTGTATGTCTCTGAATCGCAGTTACTGTCACAACATTCAGATCATTACTGATCTGTGTGCCATGGTAGTAAACAGCTGCTCATTTAGGCATTGGCATCCCCCCCAACAGTCACTGTCCTATACACACAAGTATGCATTCAAACACAAATACACATATGCACAGCAAAATCCCTAAATCTGTCCCTCTGACTTGTCTTCCCTTCCATGATTCCCCCCACCTATTGATCAAGATAATACTTTAAATGCCATTATGGCACATTTTTGTTTGCTCTTATGGCTAGTGTGTCCCTCCATCTCCCAAGCACCACAATAGTTTATGTTCTGTTATGACACATTCATGTAATCCCTAGTGTCTAGTGTTTCCCCCACCAATGATCCCAGTAGTGATGGCCATGCTGGTATGGCACTTTAATCTTTATGAGTTATTGAATTATCCCTAGTGTCTAGTGATTGCCCCACCCAAATGCCATAGTGAGTTCCATACTGTTATGGCCCTTTTTGAGTTATCCCTGGTGTCAAGTCATTCCCCTACCCCCAGTCCTCATAGCGATGTCCATGCTGTTATGGCCCTTTTTGAGTTATCCCTGGTGTCAAGTCCTCATAGCGATGTCCATGCTGTTATGGCCCTTTTTGAGTTATCCCTGGTGTCAAGTCATTCCCCTACCCCCAGTCCTCATAGCGATGTCCATGCTGTAATTGCACTTTAATCTTTTTGAGTTATCCATGGTGTCTAGTCATTACGCCCCAATCCCCATAATGATGTATGTGTCATTATGGCACTTTTAACTCTGAGTTATCCATGGTGTCTAGTCATTGCCTCCCCCCCATCCCCATAATGATGTCAGTGTCATTTTGGCACTTTAAACTTTTTGTTTTATCCCTGGTGTCTAGTCATTGCCCCCCATTCCCATAATGATGTATGTGTCATTATGGCACTTTAAACTTTTTTTGATTTATCCCTGGTGTCAAGTCATTGCCCCCTCCATCCCCATAATGATGTCAGTGTCATTATAGCACTTTAATCTTTTTGAGTTATCCCTCATGGCTACTGATTCCTGCCTCCCTATGATCTCCATACTGATGGTGTTATCATGAAGACACTTAAATTAAATGTATCCTTGGTGGTTAGCATTAACTCCTCCCTCCTCTGATCCCTATACTGATGTTGGTGCTGTAAAAACATTTCATAGATGCATTATCCCTGATGTCTAATGGCCTCCCTACCACAAATCTCCCTACCACAGTCAAAGTAGATAGATGAACATGGCATTTTGGCCTTTTGGCCGTATTCAATACTGTGACATTGTGGGAGCACTTAGCTAAATAGCAAATGCCTCTCCTTTGGACTACCTTACTAACATTCACCATGGCAGTAGGGCCTGACCTACACAGTACTGCATATCTTCATGCTAGAGCTCCAAGCAGCACCATGTTAAATTGGTTGTTGAATACAAAAAGGGTATTGTGATGTGCACACAGAGGTATACACATCCTAGTAACTTTGTGAGTCCCCTCAATATTTTTAGTGTTTTTTAATACTCTCCTATCAGTAGTAATGATTTATTTGCAGTAGTTGTGCATGTGTGTGTGTGTGTGTGTGTGTGTGTGTGTGTGTGTGTGTGTGTGTGTGTGTGTGTGTGTGTGTGTATGTGTGTGTACAGATATATATATAACTCTGCTTCTAACTGTCTAGCTGTCATTTATCTATATTATTTTATATGAGAATCAAAGTATCCACACTAGTAAAGCAAGTCCCAAGATGCAGGAAATAATCACTTTAATTAGCAGAAAATGTATGTAGTTTATTTTTGGTTTATTCATTTATCACCAGTGTGGTTAATGTAGGGTAGTTTGGTGTTTTATTTTATATGAGAAATATATAAGAAATATGTATTCATTTTTCTATTACCTGTGGTGGTGGTAAGTAAAGACACTGAAGAAAAATAAAATTATTTGCAGGAAGCTATTTTATTTTTACTAAGAACAAACATTAATGGTTTTATCTATTGGGAAAAGGCTGGCCGAAGGAACAAATCAAAAGGAAGACAAGTGGACAATTCTCCATTTTGTAGATTCATTAAAGTAACTACTCCTTAATGAGTTGTTTGGTCTTGCCCCCTTAAAGCTTCTCCTAAAATATCCACAATGCTCTGTTCACCACAGTTTTAAGAAGCAGGATATATCTGGTCTGCATTTAGGTCTAAAAAACAAGAGATGTCAATACATTCAAAGTTTATATCTAAACATTTATTCATTAGTGGTTTAAAAATCTTTGTGCGTGCATTTTGAATGGTTTACTATTGAAATGTCTACTTTGGAATGTTGGAATGGAATTATTTGAACTACAGATGTTCGAATAGTTCATATGTGTACATGCTAAATATTCAAATGTTATATTTGTGAATATACTGTGAATTCACAAATATAAACATTTGAAGGGATGTATACAGATCGAGGTACAGCACGGTTAGGGAAATACATCCCTTTCCTCACTGTAATGCGATCTAGGAGTTGGAATAAATAGTAAGGGGGTGTGGGGGGGCTTGCATCCCTGCATAAATCGGATGTCAGTTGTAGGAGGTCGAGTTTACAGCAAGGGTGGCATTGTCGTTAATTGCTGTAAAATGGCGAATTCAACATTTTCGGCAATTACAGCAGATTTACAACTAACTGAACAGTCGTACATCTGCAGATTCAACATTAATTGTCGACATTTGGGAACAAATTTATTTTGAATTTCGAGATTTCAGTAGTAAACCATTTTGAATAATGTGGAGGAAAATATCAAGTTTTCCAAGAAACAAACATGACGACTTACAGGAACTCTATGAAATATTCATCCTATTCCTTTCACGTTTGTCTGTTTTCTTGCTTTTTCACAACCAGTACTGAAAAATTCATTGCAAATTGTTCCTGCTCAGGGTATGGAACAATAAAAGTACTGTCTCATTCACAGCAACTATCCCTTAGTGTACTCATCAAATAAAGTTCCCATAAATCCAGTTCACAAGTAACAGCTTAAACATAAATTTTCATCTGGTTGTTTCTCATGTCTTTACAATTTCTGTAAACTAGAAATGAAACATTTTTTTCCAGTAAAATTGCATCAAATATATAACTTCATCCAAAATAGAGAACAGTGCCTTTTGAGCTTCTTCTGTAATGCAGAATATTACAGCTTTGATTTTTTTAAATAACTCTTGCAGCATCTCTGGCCTTCACACAATTTGTGCATTCCATCTTTGTATATGAAAGCAATGTTATTTACTGACACCCCATAGGAACACTTACCAACATCAGCTCTGCAATTAAGTACAGTTTTCAAAAACATGCCATTGGCTTTCAGCTGTCTTGATGGGAGTCTCAGTCCAATTATTTTCAGCTGTATGTGAACCAAAGAATGTGAACATCACTTCATTATAACTTCAGTTTGTACTGATTAAAAGTCAAGAGCATCAACAGTACGGAGGAAAAATGAAACAATTAAACTTTCCATCCATAAAAGAGCTCCATTGTTTTCAACACTGTGGTTTAGTTTCCTCCAGAGGAGTGATTAGGGTGAGCTGATTGAGGTATAATTTGATTGATTGAAAACTACCCATCCCACTATGCTATCCCATTTCCTTTTTCTTTTTTTCATGGCTCTTTTTGATTATGTATAATTGTCTGGCATCCTTTTAAACAGATAGACTGTTTATTTGTCTTTCAGTTGCAGGAATGACAGACATCGATCAATAAATTAACTTAGCAATATAATATGCCTCATTAAACTCGACACCCATTAAAAATATCTTATGAATCTAACCAGTCACTAAACTCTTTATTAGAATTAACATGTGTATTTCTCTTAGCATCACACAGCTGCTTAAGTCTGCGAAAGTCTCTTAAGCAATAAACAAACACTGTTGTTTAAAACATTAAAGAAGGCACAATGTTGTTAAAGTCTTACTTTTGGATTAATAGGGTCTTATTCGTAGTTGTGCTGTACACTTTTCAGCTGCTAAAAATGATAAAATACATAAACGATTCACTGTGCAAAGTATAAAATATGTGACTTAGTGTTGCTATTCTTTTCCTGAAGAGAACTGCATGCCCCATGGTAACTGGCTACAAACCATTGTTCTTGCTGTGTTGACGAAATAGCACTGACAGAATGGATTAATTAACTGACTTTGTACTGCTCTTTCCTTTGGAGATGTGTCATTTAAATTATTTAATTAATCATGTCTTTTTATTTTCCATATCATTGCATAATCCCAGATACACTGGTACTGTTACTTAAATTAGAATAATTGGATTGAAGATGTAAGTATTTGTAATCTTAAACTATCCCATTCCTAAGCCTCCATTTTGTTTATTTATTTTAACGGTTGCTTATACAATTTCTTACCTAGACCTTCTTCCGTGACATACAGTAATGTAGTTATGTGCTTTTTTGGAGGCATACTTGGCCATCAAGGGGTGTTTCCATACTTATTTTGAATGATTTGTAGGTGATAACCACATGGACCACAATGAACAAGATAAAACAATTATTAGATTTCACTTCAGGCCATATACTCTCATGCATGCTTGAAATTAAAAACAGCAAAGTGTAAGGTGTGAATACAGAAGTTAGAGCTTCAGGCATTTTTTTGTCCTTGAGATAAGATTTCCCAGAAGCACAAGGCCCATCAGCTGTAGAACCATACATTTTATGTGGCTCTCTAGCATTTTTTCCTATTTTTTTAGGTTGAGCTACATGCATGAGCAACACACTTTCCTGTATCACTGCAGGACAGATTAAGGAACGTCTGCTGATGCTGATCATGAATAGTGGTCGTTGTTCAATAACATCCACAGAAATGCGAGATAAAGTCAGACAGATGCAATTTCTATAGCTATTATAAAAGATAATTGTGACTTTAAATATGAACTGGGTGCATGATAGACTCACACACTTAAGTATGTATGAAGGGCCACATGAGGAATTTGGAGATGATGGATGTGGAACTTCTTGAAATACTTAGCACATATTTTTGCATTAAATATTTAATATAAGATCACATACTTTTATGTAAAATTGTCAATGTATGGTAGCTCATACTCTAGGATATTACACTATTGCACGCTAGGAGAAAAAATGTGCTTAACTGTGCTCTGCTGTATTAAACATTTAAGATATTTTTGCAGACGACTGCCTATAGCAAAGAAAACATGGATGGGAAAATGGCGGTTCATTGTAATCATAACTTTTCTGCTATGGTAGACACTAGTTTAAAATACTGATGCCTTATAACACACTATTTAAGAACAAAGAAATAAAAGCTACCATTTTGCTTAGCAAAATTGCAGGCATACCTGCACTGTAGTAGGGATTTAGAGATCAGCAGAAGGAATTAGAACTGGGTTCACAATGACTGCAACTGAGGATGATAAGACTATAAAGGATATTTGGACTTTGGGGCAAAATGTCAAAGGTGAAGTAGACCTCATGAAAGTGTCAAATAACAGAAAGTCTAAAGCATAAATGATGTAGATGAAAATGCAAACATTTTGCAGAGCTATACTTATGTGACCCATTTTTTTAAAATATTTTTTATAAGTTATGTGGGGTGGTCCATGGGCCCTTTTCGGCTATAGCCTGGATATAGACAAAAAGCCAGTTACTGTAGCCAGTCAGTCAGTATTTGTGAAAGTAAACTGGTGAAGTCAACTACCTAGAAACCCTGCATACACATGGAGAGAGCATGCAAACTCCGTATAGACAGTGGCCAGCTGTCAGGACTGAACTACAGATACATGAGTGGAGAGGCAAGGATCCTACTAGTGAAAGACGAAAAAATGCACAAACCACCAAGAAAATCGTTGCACATGCACTATGCAGACAACGAGAGCCAGTGAGCCCTGAAATATTCCAATGTGTGCTTTAAATCAAGCCAACACGTCCAGTTCATTACAAGGATACTTTCTTTATTCAGACAAACAAGAAGGTATAAATGCTTTTGTTCCAAAAATAAAAGCAGGAACTTCATCAGATTCAAGGAAATTAAGGAAGTAAACTGTTTTAAATAGGAAATCTTACATGACATCACTTCCTGGATTAGTGAAAACCACTCCCAAGTCTGAAACAGTCTTCTGGAACAGAAGTCTGAAACACTACACATAAATGTTTCAGTAAAAAACAGTATAAATATCAAAATATAAAAATATATAAAAATACATACAAAAACTGATTGTGCAAATGTCTACACCCTAAACTATGTGTTATAAACACAAGAATAAATATGTAAATATGTGTATATATAAAAATGCTTTTAAGATGCTTTTGAAAAAAAAATATATGTATATAAAAACATATAAGTAAAATATGCATACGGTTAAAAATCCATTCGGAACAAATGAATAAATTTCATGTATATATACATATAACAGGTATGAAGGCCATAAAAAAAAAAAAAAACATTTTGTACCAAATCCATATCTAAAGGGAATGTTTCACCTCTCAAGAGCCCTCAATTTAAGCAGACTGCTTATGGAAATGCTATCATTCAAGCCTGGCCAATGAGTGGCATCAAGTCATAATTGCCATAGCAACTCAGCTTTTTCGAGTAAATATGGCCAGGCTGCCCCCTATTATGTCTTTTTTGGACTTCAAGGACTACAAATTTGAACTGGTGATTGTTGTACTCACTAATGTGTCTAGCAAGTGCATTCACTTCACTAGCATCCCTTATATTCCTAAGGTGCTCGTGAGTGCTTAGTGTGTACAACAATCACCAGTTCAAATTTGTAGTACTTGAAGTCCAAAAAAGACATAATAGGGGGGCAGCCTGGCCATATTTACTCGAAAAAGCTGAGTTGCTACGACTTGATGCCACTCACTGGCCAGGCTTAAATGATAGATTTTCCATAAGCAGTCTGCTTAAATTGAGGGCTCTTGAGAGGTGAAACATTCCCTTTAGATATGGATATGATACAAAAATGTTTTTTTTTTTTTTTATGGCCTTCATACCTGTTATATGTATATGTACATGAAATTTATTCATTTGTTCATAATGGATTTTTAACTGTAGGCATATTTTACTTATATGTTTTTATATACATATATATTTTTTCAAAAGCATCTTAAAAGCATTTTTATATATACACATATTTATATATTTATTCTTGTGTTTATAATACATAGTTTAGGGTGTTGACATTTGCACAATCAGTTTTGTATGTATTTTTATATATTTTTATAATTTGATATTTATACTGTTTTGTGCTGAAACATTTATGTGTAGTGTTTCAGACTTCTGTTCCAGAAGACTGTTTCAGACATGGGAGTGGTTTTCACTAATCCAGGAAGTGATGTCATGTAAGATTTCCTATTTAAAACAGTTTACTTCCTTAATTTCCTGGTATCTGATGAAGTTCCTGCTTTTATTTTTGGGACGAAAGCGCTTATACCTTCTTGTTAGTCTGAATAAAGAAAGCATCCTTGTAATGAACTGGATGTGTTGGCTTGATTTAAAGCACACATTGGAATATTTCAGGGCTCACTGACTCTCATTGTCTGCATACTGCTTGTGCGATCCTACTAGTGAAAACCAGACTGACCAAGTTAGACATTAACTTTTCCCCTGTATGACAATGCTATGCAGTCCAGTTTGCTGATTGTCAAAGTTGCTTATAAAACTTGATGCCTGAGCTTAACCACAACATACGTGTTAAATGAAAAAGACTTAATAGGTGCCACTTATGTTGGTCTGCCCTGCTTCATGAGGGACTTCACTATCTGAACTGGGACTGAATGTGAAATTTATATGCTATAAAAGGTTCAAGAGGAAGTACTGTGGGTGTGGTGAAGGGCTAAACTAGAAAACATATTCACTTTTATAACTTGATATGTGAGTCTTGATGAAAGGACTGGATGTGGAATAACACTGTCAGCCAAAATCTAATACTATTAAGCAGGTAGAGCTGGACTAGCATGATAATTCGAACTAGTAACATTGTTAATGGTGCTTCCCTGTTCCATCCACCACTCAAAGGTAAACACTTTTACTACAGCTATAAGTGTTACTATCAATAAAACATGCCATGGCAGACATCCCTTTCCACTGAGACAAAAGTTATATCAGATGTATTTTCCTTATGGCCTTCAATGGCTTTGCAGTGTTTCTTCCCTTTAGGATGGATGTATAGCTGGACACTGGACATTAACTACAGTTCAAAAGCTTTCACCTATCTATTTGCTTTTACTCTTTAAGTCATATTTCTTATGTCATTTCCTTTGCTTGATTAATTGTGCATAGTTTTTTTACATTTTTGCAATGGCTCTACTCATAAGCAACTGATATTTGCAGTGATGTCTTAAAATATTAATTCTTACTTGACCATATTTGGAATTGCCATCTGTTTCAAAATACTGCAGATTACTGTGCCCTGTGCTTTTTATTGTTTGAAAAATAATTACATTAAAAAAGCAAGCATTTGTCAATGTTGAATGTTGGCTTGGAGTGCAGTTGTACTGTTACAATGCACTATAATGGAGGGGAGGGAAGGTATTGGTGAAAATAGGGAGTGGTCTTAGTAGGTCATGTACATCAAATGGATTTCATTAATGTATTCATTCTCTAATGCCCATTGTTGAAAAGTAATTGGCTTGCAAAATAAACAAGCATATTAACAAATGAATTAATTAATTGTATGCCTTTGCTGGAAGGGATAATGGAACTGCATCATCCATTTATAATTCTTTATCCAGTTCTAAAAAAGTAAAAACGGCAGATTCAAAGAGACAAATTAAAAGGTTTGTTAACTACTTTCACAATCATTTTCACAAAACGCTAGCAAAAGTTCTACATTTGGCTATATTTTCTTAGTATCATTACGTGGTGCATTGCAATACAACTATTAACCGTTGTGAATATTTAGTATGATGCAGCTGGGTAGAGGTTAAATTAGATTCAATAGCTTAATAGTGCTTCTATTAGTGCTTGTGTTAGCAATTTTTGTTTTTGCTGCATTTATTTTTCATACCAGTAATTAATTCTTAGTGACATTATTTGGAGCTGGTCTCTTTAATGCTGTGACTAATCATTTACTAGCAGACAACATACAAATGTCTGGGTATGCAAAAGCAAATAACACAAAGATTTTTTACCTCATCTGCATCATAATGGGGCTATTATTTTATGGAAAAACAATGCAACACTACTTTATATAATGTAAGGTAGTATTTGCATTTGAGTTTACAAACCCTTGAAGTTGTAAGACATGTAAAGGACAATGACTGGACTAAATATACTTGTAATCATGGAATATTCCTGCTGCCTGTATTTGGCTATTTTTTTAATACCTGGTACCAGAAAAGAGTACTTACAAAAGTATTAGGACTATGATGTTGTATGTTACTTACCCATTTTCAGCCTTTTCAAAAATGCATTTACATGGTAAAGTTAAAACAGCTAAGAGATGTTGGGTTTTATTAGCAACCAAGGCTATACTTTGCATGGATGAATGAATACTTTTCAGTAACATCAAGATCAACATTATGGAATGGCCAGGTATTCCAAAGTACTGATACTATCTATTCTAAAGTATTCACCCAACTTAAAACTATGCTATTGTATATTACACATTTTCTTTCCTAATACACGTGCAGCTATTGCCAAGCATGTCTAAGTCCCTAAATTTGAAAATAGCTTACCATTGTATTAGTTATATTCCATCCACAATACTCATAAATTGCAAATCGCAGAAAACAGCATATCTTGCTTTGCCCTCTTAACAGATACAAACACATATCCTTGCTTCCTACTACAAAAGTTTAATTGTCTGTCTGTTACTTAAGGAGCCACCATGCTGTATGCCACCCTGTTCTTCAAAGTTGTTAATCTAGACTGCTGCCCCCTTAAGAATTCTCTTACCTGTGATCAAATGTATTCATTAATGGGCAGCCAGAATGACCTTCCCACTTCAGCCTATTCTAAGTTCAAAATCACAACTGGAAAAGAACATTCTGTAGACTAGGTCTTGTCATATGGAATCCCATACCCACAGATGTGAAAAGCAATGAAACATTAGAGCTATTTAAGTTTGCTTTGATTGAACACCAGTATAAAGAAGCTGATTGCACTTGCTTTCTTGATGCTGGTTAAACTCAATGTTCCCAGGTACACATCATATTCACAAAATATCAGATATGTAAATAATGTACCAATACTTGTAAAAGAACAATTATCCATTTGTATATATTTTGCATATTTACATTTGTATCCAGGAACATTATGTTTGTTTATCTATGTTTATTTATTTATTTATTTATTTTACATTTGTTGACCGGGCTAGTCTAACTGGATGCATGTCCATTTTCAGTAGAGGCCTGAGATAATAAGCTCCATGAGACCAAAACAAAAAGATTTAATCTACAAACAAAAATCACATAAGCAACTATTCATGTTTACAATGTACATTGAAGGCATAGTACAGAGATTATCAAAGAGGGTAGACATTCAAAACATAGTACAAAGAAATGCAGGTACAATACAAAACAAATGCAGGATAATACATAATATAAAGAAAGAAGACAGGTTATAATATAATAATTATGTTAGTAAAAAAAAAAAGTTGTCACAAACATAAGTTTCCAGAAGATGGAAGTAAGAGCATATAGCAGGACAAGGGTCTGTTGTATTAAGGAAAAGAGGACTAGATTAATGGTGATAAGAGTGTAGGAAGAAGCAAGATTAGAAGAGCTGAATGCTTAGTCAGGCTTAGTACAAGGTCACAACCAGTGTGTTCTGAAGAGAGTTTTAGTTTACCTTTGAAAAGAGATATCGACAGAAGTGAACTAAGATCACTGGGAAGTAGGTTCTAGTATTTTCCAACAGTATTAGAGAAGAGAGAGTCCCCAGCTTTGTTGTTTGATTTTGAAATATCTACAAGAAGTTTATGTGATGATCGTAAGGTCTTCAGATTGGTATAGGGGATGATGAGGGTAGATAGTATAGGAGTATTGGTAGGTTGGTAAAGGGTCTTATGGGCAATGGTCAGTTGGTAGAATTTAAGCTGATTTTGAAGTTCAAGCCATCCTAGCTGCTTTAGATTATAACAGTGGTGGGTTCTGAAAGGGTTTCCTGTAGTGAATCTGGCTATATTATTGTAGGAATGTTCCATTTTATTGAGATTGTTTCTAGAAAGATTTGTGTATATGGGTGAGGCATAGAGTAGAGATTAGACGAGTGTGAGCAATAGTTATTCTAGCCGAAGGAGAAAGGAAGGATTTGATCCTGTAGAGAGAGCCTAGTTGTCTGTTAAGAGTTATTAGAATATTATTAATATGGGTGTCAAAGCTGAGGTTGTTGTCTATAGTGATACCCAGTAGTTTGGTTGTAGGTTCAGGGGATACGAGAGTACCGTTATTGGATGCAACGGTGAAATCTATTGGGGAGGAATTACAAGTAGGAGTAAAAGGGAGGAGTTTAGTTTTTTTGGGGTTAAGGAGGAGACAGCTCTGAGTAAACCATTGTTCAACTGTGTTGAACACTTTTTGGGTAAGGGAGTGAAGTTCAGATTTGGTTGTGGATGAGCATATAAGAGTGGAGTTGTCTGCATATTGGATGCATGTAGCTTGGGGGATTGCTAGGTGAAGGTCACTGATAAATATAGAGAAGAGTAAGGGTCCTAATATGGATCCTTGAGGAACACCAAGGATAACAGGCAGGTGGGTAGATATATTATTGTGCCAAAGCACAGCCTGTTGTCTGTTATCTAAGTAGGACTTGAACCATTCTATAGTAAGCTCATCTAGAGAGAGGGATTTAAGGAAATGTAAAAGTATCTGGTGATTTACCATACTGAATGCCTTGGACAGATCAATAAACAATGCAGAGGAAAGCATATTGTGGTTGCGGTTTTTGTTGATACAGTCAGTAAAAGAGAGGAGGGCAGTAGTAGTGTTATGGGAAGGTCTGAAACCATGTTGACAGCTAGATAGTAAATTATTTTGGATTAGGTGGTCTAGCATTTGCCTGTGGATACATTTTTCCATGATCTTTGCCAATGGAGAATATAAGGCTATGGTACGGTAGTTGGAGAATTTGGTAGAGCTTCCGCCTTTATGTAAGGGGATAATATGGGAGACCTTCCAGATGCTAGGGATGTGTCCTTCACTGATGGTTCTATTGATCAAGATGGAAATGGGATAGGTGATGGATTTGGCTGTTATTTGTAGATATTCAGCGGGTAATTGGTCTAGTGAAGGAGAGGATGGTTTCAGTTTTTGGATAAGAGTAAGAATATATGTTGTTGGAACTGGTTGGAAGAGAAATGGAGGGGGTTGGGTAGAGTTAGAGTTAGATAAAGGAAAGTCATGAGGTGATAACTGACTGGCAAGTGTTTGAATGGCTTCAGTGGAAAAGGTACTAAAGGCATTGGCAGTTTGCTTGGGATTTTCCAGGTCTGTGCCTTGTGGGTTTGGGGTGATGTTGATGTTCCCGTATATATCTCACTGCAATTTATTAATGTAGTTGAATGTAGTTGAACTGCAACTTCCAGGTCATGACTGGAAAAGGTCAGTAGTCCAGTGAACATATGTGGTTAACACATTGGAATAAATAAATAAATACATTCTGTAACATCTACATGCAAACACTGCACAAAATGATACAGTTGTGATCATGTAAGATTTATAGGAAATAATTAACTTTGAAGTTATCTTACATTTGGAGAAACTATCAAAGAAACATCATTTAAGTTCCATTTGTCTAACTAGTCCTAAAAAGCGGGCCTAGCCAAGCCATTGATGACTTACTGACTGGTTACCCCTCATTGGAGTGGCTTTAGTGTACTGCAGCACAAAAATGGAAATGTATTTCTACACAGCAGCCACAACTGCCACTGGTAACTCATCTAACATTGCTGATTCCTGGTGGGTAGCCTGTGAAGGCACTAGAATGTGGCTTTTTGGTGCTACTTTTGTCCTTGAGTGCTCACTAATCAAATATAGACTTCTTCATGAATTTGGACTATTCTTACATTTACCCATTAGCACTCAAAGTGCCACAATGCTGTATGCCACCCTGTTTTTCAAAGTTCTTAATCTAGGCTTTTTACATTTTTACTATGGCTCAGTTCATGCTTGGGTAACAAGTGCTAACTCTCCTATCTCAGTGCTCCTAAAATATAGTTACGAGACAAAGGGAAACCTTCTGGTTATTAACTAAAATTGTTATATTTAATCATGAAGCCATATCACATTTACTTCATACAATGTATGCTATACCCCACACACTAAACTTAAATGTTTAGTGCATTGTAAATAATATAAGAAAGGGAAGTTGGCATATTGGTTACAGTCTTTGCCTCCCATGTATAAGGTACAAGGTTTGATCTAAGGTACAAGGTTTGATCCTGACCTCCAGCCAATGCCTGTTTGGAGTTTGCATGTTCTGTCTGTGTCTCTGTGGGGTCTTTCCCACCTCTGAAAAATATGCTGAGTATTTCCATCTCAAACTCACCAATGAATGGAGCTGTGGGTAGCAGCACAGACTCTACATGGTGCACTGTTGGTGGAAGAGTTGTACAGACCAACCGCTTTGGGCATCTATTGTGGTGAGCAGTATCATCAAGATAGGAAAACATGGATCACAGACTGTGTGTCATTGTAGGGCTAGCCACTTGATGGTGTAAAAAATATGGCTCTAGGTGATTCAGTCATGATGACTAATGTCATCAAGTGGGCATGGGTATTAACTGGTGATAAGCTGGCTGAGGACCTGGCCTACTCTGACCTATACCAGGGACCCAAGCTCATGGTGGGTGGGGTGTATGTGACCCAACTGGCCAGTGTATGCCTGCCATAAAGTCCAGCAGCCTTGGGTCAATAAGCTACTGGCTGACCAGTGTCCAGTTGCTCAACCTGGGTTACCTGGGATATCTCTGTTGAGCAGAAGCTGGATGTAAAATCAATCAACCTGCACATGATTCTCACACTCAGTATAGGTTCACTGACAGGACAGAGCTTGGAAGTGGATGACATGATGATAACGGAGGAGACTGGGCATCCTATGTATCCAAGAGACAAAATGAAGGAGTAGTGCAGGAAAGACATTTGGTTTGGAATCCAGAATCTACTACACAGTAGGAGGACAGGCTATGGTGTGGAAAGTGTGGTGAGAGAGAGGCTTCAGAAGGCAGTGAGAGATATCATCAGAATTAGTGATAGATGCATGGCAATCAGACTCCAGTGTAATGATAGAGCAACATTCATAATCTCAGCCTATAACCCACAGTAGGGTTGCGATAGTGAGGAAAAGAGTGCATTCAGGCAGCAGTTGCAAGACTTACTACAGAAAGCAGGACAACACAAATTGGAGTTGATTTTGGATGACTTGAATGCACATATTGGGGCAGACAGAATAGTATTTGAGGAATACCTGGGTGGGACAAGAGGAATAAAGAAGGAGAGGCCATTCTAGACTTCTGTCTGGCAAATGGTTTGATACTAGCTAACACATGGTTCATAAAAAAAGACATTCACAAGATCAAATACAAGAATGGTCAGCATGCAACTCAGGTAGACTTCATCCCGGTAAGAAAAGGACACTGGGGTAGAAGCAGTGATTGCAAAGTCATCCCCATGAAGCAGTTGGTCCACATCATAAACTACTGGTTGCCACAATCAGCTGCAAGCAATGTTCAGATAAGGCTCTATGGTCAACAGAGACCAGGTTGAAGACCTGGATGTTGAATGGAAAGAAAGTACAACAGTTTAAGGAATTACTGATGGGGTCTAGCATCCCAAGAAGAGGAAGAAATAGATGGAGTTGAAGAAGACTGGCAATGCCTCAAAATAGCATGTGTGAAGACTACAGAACAGATATGTGGCCAGAAGAAGTCCAGGAAGTCATCAAAAGCAAGAAGGAGTGCAGGAAAAAGTGGATGATAAAAAAGACAGACCAGACTAGGAAGGAATACTGGTTGGCTAACAAAGTAGCTAAGAAAAGAGTTGCAATAGCAAAGAAAAGGGCATTGGAGGCACTCTACCAGCTTCTGGAAAGAGACTCAGTAGTTGGCACAAGGAAACTATATCAGTTTGCAAGGCAAATACAGAAAGATAAAGATGACAGACAGACACCCTTCATAAGGGATTCCAGCAATGACCTGCTCACTAGTCCACAGGACATTAAAGGGAGATGGAAAGAGCAACAACCTGCTCACTAGTCCACAGGACATTAAAGGGTGATGGAAGGAGCAACAACCTGCTCACTAGTCCACAGGACATTAAAGGGAGATGGAAGGAGCAACAACCTGCTCACTAGTCCACAGGACATCAAAGGGAGATGGAAGGAGCAACAACCTGCTCACCAGTCCACAGGGCATTAAAGGGAGATGGAAGGAGCAACAACCTGCTCACTAGTCCACAGGACATCAAAGGGAGATGGAAGGAGCAACAACCTGCTCACTAGTCCACAGGACATTAAAGGGAGATGGAAGGAGTAACAACCTGCTCACTAGTCCACAGGACATCAAAGGGAGATGGAAGGAGTACTTCCAGCAGTTTTTGAATGAAAGAAACACACAGGCTCAGATGAGGTCACAGCAGATATGATAAAGATACCAGAGGAGATAGAAATGTTTGTTGAGGGTACTCATAGCAGTGTGGAGAGAAAGACATATCCCAGATGACTGGAGAATAAGCATACTCATACCAGTGTATAAGGGACATCCACAACTGTAGGCAGTACAGAGGTATCAAACTCCTGTCATATTGCATGAAAGTCCTGGAGAGGGTGATTGATTAATGGATGCACAGAGTGGTAGAAAATAAGATGGGAGATGAGCATTTTGTATTCAGATCAGGATGCAGCAGAGCTCTCCTAATGTTTGCAATGAGGCAGATAGTTGAGAAGAAGTTAAAGATGAGGAAAGAGTCCAACTGGGCATTCCTAGAATTGGAGAAAACATATGACACTAGGTCCCAGTCACTAGGTTGAATAAGGAGAAAGTAACAGTCAGCTGCCTGTCAGGTGCCAGGATCTGACATATAACACATACATTCAGGTCGCTCAACAACAGGTACAAATATGACTTTGTCATTGTACATGTGGGTGTGAATGAACTGAGTCGTACCTCCCTGGACTACATGAAAAGGGACATGGAGGAGCTCTTGGATTATGTAGCCCAGGCAGGTATGACCCTAGCCCTGTGCAGCATCCTACCATCACCCAGAATGATACCACAGTACAAGCAGAAAATGATTGATTTCAACAATTGGCTAAGTTTCTAGTGTCATTCTAAGGGGATTAAGCATCTGTCTGCTGGCATGACATGATTGACAGACCTTGATGCTTTGCCAGAGATAGCCTGCACCTGTCATCCCTGGGCTTCCGGATACTGGCAAAGGCTCTTGCCACCCCTATAGTGCCTTTTTTAGGAAGTGTTCCAAAGGCCAAATTACCACTGTAACAGCTACAAACAAATTCAATCTGAGGGTCATGTTGCTCAATGCTAGAAGTCTAAATCTCAAAATTCACTTGCTCGAGGCACTCCTTAAAATGCAGAACATCGACATTTGTGCTGTAACAGAGACATGGTTCAAGGCAGCAGAAAGCTCATTCTACACCTTTTGGCCCCAGAACTTAGACCAAAGCTCCAAAGGCGGTGGTGTCGCCATATTCATAAAGGATGCGCACACCTCCAGACGGGTAGCCCAGCATAATGCATCACAGATACTTTAGGTGCAGCTAACATTGGGTAAGACAGCGATTCAGGTTGTAGTCTGCTATATGTCCCCAACCATGTCCCAAGACGCACACTCCACATTCCTAAGCACCCTGGAGAATATTAGGGTCCAACCTAACACTCTCTTGCTAGGCGACTTCAACTACCCTTCCATTAATTGGGTAAACTACTTATGTACCAATACACTTGCCCAACATTTCCTGGAGTTAATTAATTCCAATACCCTGGACCAGCTCGTTCTTACCCCCACTAGAGGTAGCAACATCCTTGACCTGGTCATTACTAACATGGGCGACTGTTGCTCTACACCAATAGTCAGCTCCTCCCTGGTTAGATTCGACCACAAACTAATCACCTTGGAAATCCACCCCCCCCAGCAAAGGTAACCACCATGAAAAACTTCTCCAAAGCTAACTTTGGGATCCTAAAAACAGAGCTGGCTAACTTCATGGCACCCATGCAAATGGAGAATAGTTGCATGACTGTAGAATCATACACCGCTGCACTGTACGAACACGTACACAAATGCATGGATCTTGCCATACCCAATAGAACCAAGACACTCTCCTCCAAAAAAGGAAGCCAGTCTGGTGGTCCCCTGCCACAAACTAACTCTACAACAGAAGGAGGAAACTGATGCCGAATAAGGTGAAGTCCCAAGACTCAAAAAACTCCCTTATCTGCCTCAACGATAAGTTGAGATCCCTCATCAATCCTCTAAAGCTAGGTATGAAAACAGAATTGCAGCAAATAGTAAAGACAACCACAAGGCCTTCTATAGTTATGTAAAGAATCTCCACGGCAATGCCCAGATTTGCTCTGAGCTAATGCACAATGGTACCTGCTATACCAAGCCAACAGATATTGCCAGTATACTGGCCGACAGATTCAGTGCCAACTTTACCCCCCCCCCCAAAGGACCAATCACAATATCAGTAGATTTCCAGGCACCCAGTATTACTGCTGCACAGGTTAAAACAGCACTGTCCAAGGCCAAGAATACAGCTTCTATGGGACCTGACAATATCCCTGGTTGTGTTCTACATGAACTACAGAGTGAACTGGCACCTCACCTGTGTGCTCTGTTCAATCACAGCCTCACCTTAGGCTTTGTGCCTGCCAAATGGCACACTGCTACAGTTATCCCTCTCCACAAAGGTGGAGCAACTACAGACCCTGGGAACTGTTGCCCAATTAGCCTGATGAGTCTGATATGCAAAGCTATTTAAGCATCATCATGGACTTAATAAACAAGGATATAGGGAATCTCCAAACTCTGGATCCTACACACATTGGTTTTGTGAAGGGTAGATCACGCCTGCTCAACTTGGTTGACTTCTTTGAGTCAGTCACCAGAGCTGTGGATGAAGGCAAGGCAGTTCATACAGCCTACCTTGATCTGGCCAAGGCTTTTGATACCATTCCCCACTCAGGAATCATAGAAAAACTCACTAAGCTTGGCATCAACCCCTATATCACTAGGTGGGTTGCAAATGGGCTCACAGATAGAACCCACAGTGTGAAAGTAGCTGACTCCAAGTCAGACTGCCAATTAGTCATGAGTGGAGTCCCACAGAGTTCAGTCCTGGGCCCTCTCCTGTTTGGTATCTACTTCTCTGAAGTCCAGGCCAACACAAAGGGACTTTGTCTGACAAAGTTTGTACACAATTGCAAATTGGGAGCTGTTATTAACTCCCCAAGTGATGTTGACATCCTACAGAATGACCTCACTGTGACCAACGACTGGTGTCAGAACCATGGCCATAAGCTCAATGCAAAAAAAATGTGTCATCATCCCCTTTGGGAAAAACCCAGTTCCCATGAATTACCACATTGATGGTAGTCCACTGAACACAGAAGATGTTATAAGAGATCTGGGAACACAGGTTGACAGCAGCCTGTCTTTTGATCATCACATTGCCACTGTGGTCAGAAAGTCTTTCTGCATGGCACATCTCATTACTAAGGGTTTTGTATCCAGGAAGAAAGAGGTCATTGTCTCCCTCTACTCTTCCCTCATTAGACCAATCATCGAGTGTAATGCCCCATTTGGCATGTACCTCACTAGACACCTGCAACAACTGGAGAGGCTGCAAAAGTACCTCACAAAGAGGATCCTAGGCCTTAAACACTTGTTCTATATGGACAGACTCAAAAGACTCCATCTATTCTCTGTCTCATATCACCTACTTAGAGGCGATCTCTGCTTGACTTACAAAGCCATGTCTGACCCAGCTCTGTTAGAAATGCTACATCTAAAGAAATCCCAATCCCTTCACACCACACGCTCCAGAGACCTCAACCTCATTACCACAATCAACAGAACATGCTGGAAGGACAGGTTCCTCACCCTCAGACTGCCCATGCTCTGGAATAGACTTCCCATACATGTCAAGCAGAGAACCTCGCTGTCCCTCTTCAAGAGAAATCTTGATGAGTGGATGGCTAATAGAAAGTTCACCCTGGGGATCACTCCAGTGGCTCTACTTGATAGAAGCACTGGGAACTAACATCGGGTGGCATGATGCCAGGGCACTTCTTTGTGCTAGGCTTGTAAAGGCTCCAGGGCCATTAGTGTAGTACACACCTATGAACCTATGAACCTATGAGTGGAGGAAAGCAGCAATCATTACCCTGAGCAAGAGTAGAGCATCGACTGACTCAGTTAATTATTGACCCATAAATCTGATGAACTTTGTCTGCAAGGCTATGGAAAAGATTGCTATGGAGTTAATAAACAAGGGCATATGCAACCTACACACCCTTGACCCAGGTCAGTCCTGCCTACTCAACCAAGTTGACTGCTTCTAGAAGGTTACTGAGGCATTGGATGAGGGGTGATCAGTAATCGCTGCATACCTGCCTGTCACTAAAGTGTTCAACACCATTCCATGCTCAGGTATTATTAATAAATTCTCCCTGCTAAATGTCAATCCCTATCTAACCAGATGGATAGCAAATTGGATCTCAATTAGAGCTCAGGAAATTGGGGGTGGTCAGCTCCATCTGCTAAAGACCTGTCACCTTAGGGGTCTGTCCTTGGACTACTCCTCTTTGGCTTTTACTTCTTGTAGGTCAAAGGCAATGTTAATGTCTAATGGTTTACCAGGTTTGCTGATGACTTTAAACTAGTTGCCATTCTTAACTCTCTAGAGGACCACAAGCTCATTCAAATACCTTGTGTCAAAATGATGGACTAAAACCTAAATCCCTTACAATGTATACTAGTAACCTTTGGTAAGCACAACATCCCAACAACTATCATGTTGACAATACATTCTGAAAAACTGATCCAGTAACTAGAGACCTGGGAACCTATGTAGACAGTGAAATGCCCTTAATTCACTAAGTATCCAGTATTGTAAGACTGTCTTTTTTGTTGCATGGCTTATTAGTCAGAGTCTGGTGTCCAGGACCAGAGATGCAATCATTTCACTGTATTTGGCACTTACTAGGCTGATCATTGAATGCAATGCCTTTTTTGGCATGTACCTGTCCAAACACGACACATTTTGAATGCTCACAGCATTTTCTCACCAAGAAATTCAAGGGTCTAAATCAAAAGAAGGGTAGATCTCTGCTTCACATGCAAAGTCTCAATAGATCCTATTATCTCAGATGTACTACACATCCCCAAGTACAATGGTGACATATACACCCACTTATGAGATCTTGATCTCGTCTGCTACATAAATAAAACATGTTGGGGGCTAGATATGCAGCACAAAGAAGTCCACTTCTTTGAAATTGTTTTCATCTTCACAGAAAACAAAGTAATTCTGTTACTTTATTCAGAAATAATCTGGATGAATTGATGGCAAACCGCAAAGTCACCCTTGTCTCTTAAGGAAATGTGTTATATGTAAATGTTCTGAATGCTGTGGGTCTTTCATATTTAAATTACAAGAGCTAAAAAAAAAAAAAACAATTCATGGAAATGCATGGCTAGTCTTCTAAAGATAAACTACAACCAACCAAAACAATAAACAGTCTAGGTAAAATAAAAAGAGCAACGGGCCAAAGCTGTATATCCAAACACTTTAATAACAAACAATGGGTGCTTTCGTCTTACTACAATTGTAAAACTTCATCAGATAAAAAACTTATAAAACTACAACAGTATATAATCCCTCCAATTATTTCATAAACCAATCACAGCAAAATATAAAGTCCCATGTTATCTCAAGACCATCCCACAGCAGTTCAAACCATTCATAAAAGTCTTCTAAAGATCCTTCAGTGTCAATAGCCTAGTAAGAAACTATGAAACTATCACAGAAATCAGGACAATAGAGCTGAACATCTGTAAGCATCAATTTGCACAAAAAAATAAAAGGAGTGTTTTTTGCAGAGGTCAAACTCTCTTCCACCACTCATGGGGAATGTTCTCTGTCATAACTCTTGCATTTAAATATACTAACTGCAGTCATGCAATCATGGAAAGTTCAAATACTTTTTAATGGGAAATAGATTTCACTCATCAACTTAGATAACAGTAAACTCAAACAGAACTGCAGCTGTAATTGTACTGTTGGCATATACACTCACTGTATAGCTGTACTCAGGACCAGAACTTTAAACATTGTCTGCTGATGAATCAGCCAGTGGACCTCATATAAGACTCAATACCCTATAAGTAACCAGGATGCAGAGCTGTGTACAAGTTACAAGGGGTCAAGTTCCCTGACAGAGAGATGTAGGTGTAATGTGTTGCAGTAGTCTAACTGATATAATGTCATGGTATGGCATGTACCACTATGGGAGAGTATGCAGGGGGAATGAGATTTCTAATGTAGATGTCCTTGAAATAATGGCAAGAAGATCTGACAACAACTGGGACCTGGTCCTTAAGTGTTAATCTGTTTTACAGCAAAATGCACACATTTCACACCTCCATCATGATCTTTAGCTTGTCTTCATGGTAGGTGGTGTTAGGAGACAAAAATTGAATTGACGCATCCCTCAAAATGTATGCATAGCCATGGCAACTGTCTTTAAACCCAATAAACAAAATTAATAAAGCTTGGGATGAAGCTTAGAAATATGATACATTTTTGTAAACACAAGACAGAACTTTCCAAATGAAAGGCAGTGGTGTAGAGGTCTGTTGTAAGAGTGTACACACTTCACCGGAATGGTCTGTGAAAAAAGCAAAATATATCTCTTTTCTTCCAATGGATCTCTGCAAGATTTCTACTTAAACTTCCAATGGTTGTATCCTGAGATTTTTGACAACACTAAGTTATGTTCTCACAGTTTAATCAAACATTCATATATCTGGAACCAACAAGGTTAGTAAACTGGAAAACTGCTCAACACAAACTAATGTTTAAAGTTGTACTGTTCATTACACTTCAGGTCTTAACCTGGACTTTATAAGTCATAGTAAATATAGTTAAGTATTCATTTTCTAATATTTTGCAGTTATAAAATGTGGCAGTTGAAATGTTTGAAATAATAATTTGTGGATATATAGTAGCAGTATATATAAGATGGAAACAGATTATTTTATTATATCACAAGGTTTAAATATAGCAAAGGAAGACTCTTGTAAGAGGCTTTTCATATCACTCAGCCATATGGATAGAAATACAAGAACATGAGTATATCAGATTGGAAAAAGGAATAAAGAGAATAAATGAGAAATTGTGGAATGAAAATGGGAAAAAAACATGAATTTATGGAAAGTATTGGTTAGATTTGAAAGAAAAATGTAAAAAAATGTTTTTTAAAATGGCAGTCAGATGTAAGAAAACAGCAAAAAAAATCATAAAAAATGTATATGGATGCTTTAAATGATTTGGAAAGGAATGACAGACAATATTATGTGACAGAATGACAATTTATGAACAGAATCAAGAGAAAAAGTAAATATTTAAAAGGAAGAGGTATCGGCTTATTTGAGTAGCATAGTTAAAGAAAATACTAGAATAATGAGAGAAAAGAAAGGTGACAGAGGTATGAAGATCTCAGGAACAAATTATGAATATCATAATAAATTATGTAAAGAAAATGTTTCAAGATAGACAGGAAGTATAAAAAAAGAATGGCATGTTAAAAAATTGACAGAACAAGAAAATAAGTAATTGGAAAACAAGATCTCCTTATAAGAATTTGATAAGGTACTTAGACAAGTCAGTTTCGGGATCAGATGGAATAGGATACCAATTTTATAAGAATTTTATGGATTGGCAGAAAAAATACTTCTTAAAAGTTATGAATGAGTTGTTGAATGAAGGTTTTATTTATAAATATTTATGCAGTGGCATACTAAAATTTTATGGAAAAAGGAAGATAAAAATAGTAGCATTGTGCCATACAGATTATACAATTTTTATAAAAATAATTCTGAAGAGAATGGAAAGCAAAATTAAAAGTACTATGTAAGATAACTTATGTAGTTTAAAGGAAAATTATGTCAGGAATTAGTATTCATATTAAGTGAAATTGTGGATGATATAGGAATTATTATTCATAGTAAGGGAAATTATGGATAATATTATGAACAGGACGGTGGTGGTGCTGCGGTAGCATTGTCGCCTCACAGTAGAGACGTTGTCTTGTTTGATTCTCAGCTAGAGCGTCTTCTGTGTGGAGACATGCGTGAATGGGCATACCTTCATTGAAGGTTGTGTGTCAGGTCTGGCAACTCGGCACGTAAAAATCTACTGCCAATCATTAGCGGACCGGAGTTCCGCTGTGGCGACCCCTAACCGGGAAAAGCTGAAAGATACAACAACAACAACAACAACAACATTATGAACATGACTAATGAAACCAAGGTCAAGGTAGGAGATTTGAATAAAGCTTTTGATACAGTGCAACGTGGACTTTTGTGGACAATTATAGAAGAATATAACATTGGTAAAAGAATTAAGACTGTATGTTGCTCTGCATATAATAAATAAAAGTAATAATTTTAGCAAATGGATAGTTAAGCAAAGAAATAGATACAAATAATGCCATACATCAGGGATGTCCTTTGAGTAGTAAATTATTTGCATTAGTTATGAATGTATTAGTCAGATATGTAAATTTGCACATGAGAGGTGCTAATCATATTACTAATGAAGGGATAACAATTCCAGTTATGTTTATTTCTGCAGATGTTAATATATTAATTATAAGAAACAAGGTCTGGATGAAAGAAATTATATGTTATATACATCAAAGTGTAAATATAATAGGCAAGACTTTAAGTAAAGAAAAAGGTAAATGACTAATTGATAGAGTAAAGATAGGATTATGTATGGATATTATAGTCATAAAAATAAGGAATATGCTAGCAAAGTAGATAAAATATTATTTTATGCTGTGTGGACCATTTGGAATAAAAGGTTAAATGAAATCATATTTAATGGTAAATGGAGACTAGCAGTAATTTTAAAAGAAATTAGATGGTGGTTGTAGAAAAAATGAATGGGGTCAAACAAGATAATGAAGACAGAAGTTTAACATAATGAAAACTAAGATGCCTATAATTGTAAGACAATAATGAAAAGTAATAGAAATTTGTACACTGTATACATTTGTAAATATGTAAATAGTATTGTATGTGTGTGAGTATATATATATATATATATATATATATATATATATAATATATATATATATATATATATATATATATGGCATCTGTACTGATCCCCGAATGACAACATCACTGAATCACTATCGGCCAGGCATACTTACATGAAAGTGCTTTTCACCGAAAGCATTTTCGTGTAAGTATGCCTGTTGCGGAGATCGTACTATGGTGCGGATAAGGGAATATTCCCTTTTCCTCACTGTAGTGCGATCTTGGAGTGAGAATATTAAAGTGGGAGGTGTGGGGGGTGCAGGAGGGCTTGTCCCCCTGCATAAAAGTAGATTTATTGTTTTTTTTAACACACTTTAACAGAAGTGCTTTTTCGGTGAAAGCGCTTTCGTTAAATTGTGTTCGGTGATTGTGGATTCGGACTATTTAACTTTCGTTCAATAGTCTTAGATCCATATATATATATATATATATATATATATATATATATATATATATTTTTTTTTTTTTTTTAATAAAGACCCCCCACTCTTTTCATTGTAAAGGGACACATTTTTGCTGCTGCACTTTCTGCTTCTGCTCCTAGTGCAGAGGCAGCTATGACAATCTGTGCAGTAATGTTGAAGAAGGAGAGTTGTTTTGTTGGTGTTAGCAGTGTGGTTCTGTTAGCTGGACAGAAAACCCTTGAAAAGTGCATGGATAGTACAGATAGTCAGCATTTGGCTGACTTTAAACTTTATGATTTTGAAGAAGTTGTAACTGAAATTGCTTCTGGAGGTTTGTCTAATAAAAAAAAAATGTTTGGTTTACTGAATAAAGGTGATCTTGGAGAAGAGTCTGAAATTTCCTGGTCAAATATAATGGAAAAGTTTTTTGGAATGGACAGTGAGTTGGGCGATAAAGAAATGAATCTTGGACAGAAAGTTACACACAGGATGCAATCTGGAAAATCATATGCTGATGCAGTTGGAAGAACAAAATGTACTCTAAACTTTATTAAAAAGGAAAAATGTTTGATGTTTGGATAATAAAGAAGAAATAATAGAGAAATATTTTGTGAGGGACAACGTAGTGTTAGCTTTGAGTTTTGAAGCAAAAGACAATAAAACCTTGATTCATTTTTGGAAGGATAATTTTTGTGACTTAACATTCATGACAAAAGACTTAAATGAAATATTTTTGTTTAATTGTGAAAAAAAGAAGGACCATAGAATGAATTTATATTTTCCAGGCAAGGGACTCGATTAAAAAATAAAGTGTTTATTCAGTTTCATACTGATGAAATTAAGTTAAAAGATGTTAAAATGTATTTTTCATTTATGCGCAATTTAGTATCTAATATTGTAAAAGTTAAAGAGGAAAGGGGTATTTGGAGTGGTGACTAGGAACTGGATGTTATTTCAAAATATGAAAAAGATGTGATAAAATATTTACTAAGTGCTTTAAATGTAAATAGCAATAGAGGAACCCCTCGATACATGGAACAGCTGAAAGCTAATTTTTTGTGGGGCTTTTAGTCATCTGATAAATGAGCGTACAAAATAAGATGTAATCAATGAGGGGAAAATGTCATGTGATGAATAAGTGCAAAAAGGAATGTAGAGATGTAAAAGTTAAAGTATTTGGTTTGATTACAAAAAGAATAAGTAAGATGATGTTAAGCAGAATTATGAGGAAAGTATTGTTATATCTGAAAGTAATGAGGAAGTAGGGGAAGAAGGAGAAAAAGGTGTTAATGAGAAGGAAGATGAAGCTATAAGAGATTATTTAGATTAAATGGTATATTTCAGGATTACGACGATAACTGTACTGACAGTATTAAAAATGAAGAAAAAGTCAAAAGCAATGTCAGATGTTTGTGAGGGGATTGTAAAAGATGTAAGGAAAATAAATTTGATGGGTACTAGGGTAAAGGTAAAGGAAAGAAGAATTAAAGATGTATCACCAAATATTTAAAAGAAAGGTAAGGACTAGTTTTTGATGTGTTTCAATTAATAAAAATGGTGAAAGATCTGATTCTGAGGATTAAGGAGTATTTGTAAATAAATTCAGACAGATATTAAATTGGTGAAAGTGGCTGTGGCATGTAGAAAAACAGTAAAAAATATTAGATTTATTGTTGGTAAGGATGGGAAGGTTAATTGTTGTGGATGTGAGGTAGAGAGACTATCCCCGGGATTCATGAACCTTGCGCCAGGCGCCAGCATAGCGTCGGCGTTATAACGCCAAATATGGCTGCTTAGCGATTCAGGTATGAATGAATTCCACGTGCACTACCGGCGTGCGCCGGACCGTCTCCGGCGCCCAGCGTAGGTATGCAAAACACACTGTGTGCGGTATTGCACCATGTGCATGGGATAGCGTGTGTGTACACATACAGCACTGTGTCGATCAACATCCCAGCACATAGCACCTGCCAGGGCTACAGTGTATGCATGGATGTGTGATACCTGCATGCACCACACACACCCTCAACAAGCAGCGTACCTCGCTGGAGGACAGTGTCCACACCATGGTGATAAACATGTTGAATGTCCATATTCACACAGCTATGACAAAGCAATGGACAGCCACCCTGCCAATACCGTCAGCCCCTGGGTGGGTCACACCCATTGCCATGTATGTGGCATACCCTGCCATATCATGCAGAGATGACCAGCAAGGCTGCATGAGCTATCACAGTCCCACATGGTGCAATGGACAAAAGGCACTCTCACCATCAACCATACACAGTAGTAATGTGGTGGTGATGCACCCTGTCATGTTACAGGTGCTGTGTGATGCTCTGCACAATGTGTGTGTGTACATGCTATGCATGGCCTTTCCTGCTAATGTGTCATGGTTACACATTGTCCATGTCTATCACATACGTAACACAGGTGAGCTGGGGTAAGTTGTCCAGCACCGTACAGTGCTGTGTGGAAGTACATGGCACAACACATGCATGTGCAGGTGTCCATGTGTATGTGTACAGTGCCGCTGCTGACGCTCACAATGGACACAGACGGATGTGTACTGACATATACACAGCGCATAGGTGAACAGTAGCACAGACGCCACATGGGGACATATGCCAACTGATATGGACATAGGTGCAGCCAGGTACACATGTCCATGGCAGGCTAACATCTACATGGTGCGCACAGTGTGATGGGGTGGCACACAGATATGATGTGACACCCAGTGCTCAATGGTGTGAAGCCACAACATCGGCTGTGTCACCGCCACGATGCCCTTCACAGATCACTGTGCAGATGTCGCATATGTCATAGCAATGTATTTCCAACAGTATGCCAGCACAGCAGTGTGAATGTGACCTGCCACCATCATTATGTCTTCCAGATAATGCCACGCTCCCGCTTCCACCATTTAGCCGACAGGAGGAGGAGGTCATCATACCATACCTCCAGAGTAACTACAACGCCTTGTTTAGCCATGTGCCACAGCAGGCACAAGAACGGCAGGAGATGTGGGAGGAGTTGTGCAGGAGGGTGAACAGCGGCGAACCAACCGCAGCTACCAACAACCGCAGGCACTGCACAGACCTGATCCGCATGCAAGACAGCTGCCGCTGCAATCGCCAGGCAACAACGCGGGACAGGTGGTGGGCCACCAACACAGCCCCCACTCACAGCTACGGAGGAGCTCCTGGCCAGTCTGGGGACACCCACGAACAACACGCAGAACCACTTGCGCCCATCGTGGAGCTGGGCGTCTCCCGTGCTACGCGCCTGGAGCCGCATGGTAACTCAGTGCTGCATGTTTGTATGATAGGCGACGGGTGTGGGTGTCATAGTACAACACATGATATAGCAATACATGCCAGGTATATGGCCACACAAGATGCAAACCATTGTATGCTATGTTGTGTTAGCAGACATGTGCATAGCACATGCAACCACACACATGCATGATGTGTCATGCACAGTGCTGACCGTGGAGATAGTAATGGCTAATGTGTATACCTTTGTGTAATGCCTTTACAGGTACGCCTGGCGGTCGCAAGGACAAGGGTCTGTTGCAGGTAAGTCTGTTGCTAGTCAAACGATGTTCTGCTGTATTGATATTCCCCATGTGTCTAGGCATGACATGCTCACCTGTGTGTGCCCCCGCCACGTATACAGCTCGCACCACCCGACATACACACCACCCATCTACAGTAGATACACTGCTATCAGAGTGGTATGACACCACACAACCAATTGGTGTGTTACGTGCATTCAGCTATGCATACAATGGTGTAGGTGTTACACAATGGCTGCATGTGTAGTATGCATTGGTATGCCAGTGCAGTATGGACACAGTACCACAGAGTGAGCTGTGATCTGGCCAGAGCACAGGTGTTACCAATGTGACCCATGCCCCTGCATCGGTGCACACGCTAGACATGGCGCATGCCATGTCCCATGCACGCGGATGTCTGGCTGCAGCATTGTCACACCATGATATGACCTATGCACAACATAGCAGACATACACACTGTCAGCATATCCAGAGAATGTGACACGCCACACTAGTATGGGTGTATGTCACATGGGCCACCACAGGGCCGTGTGCACGATGTCTACCACACACAATTGTCAATGAGTCAGACAGACAAGGCCATGGTTGATACCTACAGGCATGTTGCCACACAGCACATCCACAGTGGGTACTCACCATTGCACCCTGTACACACATAGTGGGTTCATCAATGTAGTGGACCCCCTGGACATCTGATGTAGTACACCAGTGACATGAAATTCCTCTCCACAGCTACTACAGGTGCCTCCAATGTCCACTATATATGTGCTGCTGAGCAGCTGAACTGACTTACACACATGGCAATGTAATGCGTCCAGGTCACGCATCGCACAGACACATAGCTGTGTCCTGCTACTGTGCAGTGGCACAGAGCCCGCACCACACACCGCATAGCTATGCACACAGCTCACAGCAACGCATCTGCACAGACATCACTGTTACACAAACATTGTATCTGTACACTGTACACATAACACTGCACCATGACAGCCATTGTGATGTGGTGCTTGCGGTGGACCACCATCTTCACATGTCCACATGATACCGCACATGTTTGCGTGTACATTACATAGTGTCGGCAGCCATGTGTACTCTCAACTTGCCCGCCACACACGGTGTATCACGCTGATGCATGCAAACTACCATGAATGTGTGTACTGCATGCCTACTAAATGACACCTGCCTGTTGTACTGTCCCCACCAGGGCAGTGTACATACTGCCACTATGAATGTCTGGTCTGCATTCACTGGTCTGTGTTGTGTGAATGCTGCATGCCACCTGCATTATCACATGCATGCTGTGTGTGTGTGTGTGTGTGTGTGTGTGTGTGTGTGTGTGTGTGTGTGTGTGTGTGTGTGTGTGTGTGTGTGTGTGTGTGTGTGTGTGTGTGTCTGTATTGTAACCGATGGTATGTCTTTGTATTGACAGGTGCTGTAGGTGCGCCCTCCCGCGGTCAATCTGATGCTAGTGTCCCCACAGATACTAGTGGTGATGAGCATGTGCATGAGGCACAGGCAGGGTCGCCACAGGCAGAGTCTGTGCCACTGGAGAACATCACACATACGCCCTTTCATCCCCGCACACGGTTCAGATGCCGACACATACCCCAACACCGCTGTCCATAGATGACGGTCAGTCAGCGCCTGTTGTCCCCGAAAGCAGGAATGTGTGGTGGCTGCAGAAGGTGTGGGTACACACGATGTTGCCAGTGTAAGGACTGGTGCAGTGCCACGCAGGCATGTGGCAGGTGCTGCCCGTAGGGGAGCACCGCTAGACATACACCTGCCGCACAGGTGCAGCAGCTGGTATAACCAGACGATGTTCCAGACTGTAATGGCGGCGCAGGCACGCGCCGAACGGCAGAACCAGGAAGGGCAGAGGCTGCAGAGGTCCGCAATCCGCACTCTAAATGACAGCATCCAGGCATTGGCGAATGCACAACAGCATCTTGCCGATGTTCTGATAGGAGATTGGGCGACATGGCTGGTCTCCTCGACCGAGGCTTGGCCATCCTTGAGCCGCAAGCAGTCCGCAGGAACACCAGGTAGGGGTGAGGCATAGGGCACGGGGCGTGCCAGCAACACCACCTGCTGCAGGTCAGCGCAGCGCGCCACCTCCCATGCCCACACAGACAGTGATGGTAGCAGTAGCACTGCAGCTGCTACTACACCATCCACACCAGGACAGAGCAGGCCACGGACGCGGCCCTGGACGGCCCCGTGGGGCACGCTTCCAGCGGACATGTGACATCGGAGAGTGGACAGTCTGTACCTCCACCCGTCGCGTCTGCGCGACCCCAGGCAGGCGCTGGTCACTGCCGCCGCAGACACAGTGAGCCGTAACACCTGCACTGTACAGTCAGGGGCTGCCAAGCATACCCCGTAGGCATCACAGATGACTGAACTGTGTACACACACACCCACACACAGCAGACACAACTGTAGGGCTCCACCACACCCACATGCAATCTACATAGTCATGCCCACTCAATGCACTGGCCCTTACACACACACATGATGTCATCCATTGGTACAGCCCATGCCTGTGGCACACATATCACCCTGTGCATATGATTAAGTCTCTGCCGCGATAACTGTGTGCCACACCATCAATGCTCGGTTATGCTAACATATTATGCTGCAAAGGGTGTTCACGATAGAGAGAGGTGTATGTGAGATCTGTGTCCGCGATAGTACGCATGTGTATGTTGTGGTGTGTGTGTATGGCTGGTGACAGGTGTGTATGTGATGTGGGTTGTGCACGGACATCATGCAGCAGACATACCATGCAGGACAGGTGCAGCATTCATTGATATGTGTACACAGTATGTGTGGTGGTTACATGTGTAGCACCATGTCGGTGCAGTTAACCCGTATGATACTGATGGTGTACTTGCACGCGCCTACTGGGAGCACTGTAATTAGTTCCCCACGTAGTCGTGGGGTACCCACAGGCATGTCTGGCAAAATCAGCATAGCACAGTTACCCACATCCGCATGGACCCCTACATAGGTACATAGGCACACATGAACGTAACAGGATATGTGCCCTACGACATGTGTGGACCTAGCATGACTGTGTGTGGCATCTAACACCCCTCAGGATGGGGATGCCATATCCATCAGTCCCCAGTCCCTGGTCTAGCAGTGACACACAGAGGTTGACTGGCGATAACTATCGCCACACATCCACACGCCATTAGCAGTCCTGGACAAAGGCAGTCAGGGCCTTTCCTTCACATGGCCTGGCACTCCTCCCCGTGTTGTAGGGTGTCTGGCCGCTACCCTGTTCCCCAGCACGCCCCACTCATCTTTGAGTTGAGGTGTCTGACAGTCGCTTCTGTGCCCGTGTTTGCATGGGGCCTGGGAGGTGGAATGTGCCCATGTCACCCAGGTCAGACATGGCCGTATGTCAGGCACAGATCACCACGGAGCAGCTGTGCTGTGAAGATCCACAGCCGGTCCCCTTGGCCGCAGCTTGTGACACATGTCCTAGCACCGCCATCCCCGCCTTGTGGAACGCTTATGGGTCCTTCCGAGTGCTGCAGACGGCAGGTTAGCTACAGGCCACATGTGCCATTGTACGCAGTCATTGCACTGGTGTGTGATGTGTACAGGGGTACAATGAACACCCCTGATGTGGTTGCCATTCCATCCAGACCAGGAGGCCACAATGGAATGTCTTCACACCCACATTGCCATTGTGTGTGTTGACAGAGGTTGCCGACAGGTGTGGTAGCCATTTCCTGAACATGTCCACCATCTTTAATGGCGCACTCACCTACATGTGACATTGGGACAAACATGTCCTTCACACTGGGTAGGGCTGCACCTTCTCTGGCATTTAGTAGCAGGCCATGGCTCTGGCACCAGTCATCCATGTCTATGACGCCTAGGTGGATGTTCGTAACATGGGGTGTTGGGTATGTTGGCCGCGCGTAGTCATCTGCATACCTTGTCTGCTACAATCCCCTATGATTGCATGCACATTGAAGGTCGGATGCCATATGGCAGGGGGCACAGGAGTGAGCCCTGTGGGCCTCCACTGGGTCCAGATATGAGTGTGACAAGGCACCTTGAGCACCAACCCTGTGTGGTGTGACCTCCAACCTGTCTGAGAAGCATCAGGTGACATATGTCCCCACATGTATGCTGGCGAGCCTTCCATGGGTCCCATGTGTAGTGTGCTCTGAACGCCCCACCAGGTCATGGTACTGTGTGCAAACCCACGATCCCCATCAATGGCCTTGGTGACCACTCCAGACTGGACGAGCAGGTTCGGGAGGCAGGATCCGCCTTGCCTATGTAGTTGTGGGTATGCGCCGGTATTGGCTGCAGCCCGCTATCTGCACCCATGCCCACCTGTATCGCCCTCCACACAGCTTTCCAGTCAACACTTGTCAAGCGATAGGGTGTGGCTGTTGACAGTCCATAGGAGCACTACCCTGGCATAGTGGGACCACAGATGCCATATGGCATCCATTGGGGACATAGCCCATAGTAAGGCTAACATGACACAGTGGTCGCATGTGTGGGCCGAGGGCCTCAAAGAGGATGGGTAGCACACAGCCAGGGACACCATCGGTGCCCATTGCTGACGGTCAAACGCCATAGAGATATGGGATCACTCCAGGCCATATGACATGTTTGGGAGGATACACTCTGGTGGGATGGATATGTTCCCTGTTGGGGATGTATGCATGGAACATGTCCTGTGGTATGCAGACAATGTCTGTGGGTGCAGTGACTGTTGTACCATTCTGGACCATTTCCAGGCAAGTCTGTGTGCCCCCAACCATGGCCTTACCACAGTTAGGGAAGGCCCTGTGGTTGTCTCATGTGCCCTCTGCAGTACCACTCCCGCGAGCGACCTGGATGATGGTATGTGCCGTATGGTGACGCCGGTATGAATGGGTGATGGTTTCCTGGTACTGTCATTGCCCTGCCATGTAGTAGCTCCAACTGTTGATGTACAGGTAGTCAGTGGCTGCGTCCACCACACCATGTGCCTACCTGTGGTGGACAAGGTCCTGATGTCATCATGTTTGCCTGTTGCAGACATGCATGTGGGTGGTCGGGAAGGCATTCGCTAGGGCGCTTGCCGGTCTGGCCTCTGTTCAACATTGGCATGGAGGACTTGTAGGGTACCACACCGTCGTATGATGTGTGTGGTTTTCTGTGGAGAGGTCATCACTGAGGTCCCCATGCTGGTGTTGGTTACAGTGAGTGGATGACCAGTGGATCCACTATACGGTCTTGCATCACCATTGAGGGCTGTACATCCTGTGTGGGGCATATCCTCACCATGCGTGATGGGCAGAACTGTCAGACATCCCCTAGTATGTATGGTGCATGGCTGTTTAACAGTGGCCAGGTGTGTGAACACCTGGGACTGCTGGCGACTGTGTTGTGCCATGGGTAATGTTCCCAGGCTATGTATGGGTGGTTCATGTCACCCAATACGGTGCTGTTGTGAGAGCATGCCCACTCACCAGTGTCCTCAGGACATCTGTGAAGGTATCCTGTGTTTGGGAGGGTTGTCTGTAGCATGCAACAAACTGTAGGCCAGTCCTACACATGGTTAATTGCACCTAGATATTCCCCGCAGCAACAACAACGCCTGTGGCATGACCGGTTGTTGTTGTGTGGCCGACACACAGGATGGTCCGTGATTCCGCCACCCATGCCGCCGCACCATGTGTATGCATGTCTGATCTGTGCCGACTCTAAGTGTCTGAGCATGCCCAGTAGGCAGCTGTGTAGATAGACACACAGCACAGTGCACACCGCGCCGCCTGCAGTTATACCCCGGTGCATGCCTGTATCCCCACGAACGCCACGCCTGTGGCATGGCCAGGTTTCTGTTGTGGCTGGACACACACGACGGTCCACATTACGCCACCCATGCCGCCGCGAACATGTGTATGCATGTCTGCCCTGTGCCGAGTCTAAGTGTCTGAGCATGCCCAGTATGCAGTGCTGTACTGCTCAGTTGTTACTTGTTATTCTCGACTGCCGCACTAACGCAGTTAGTGTAATGGCACCTTTGGGATGGTAACAGACTGGATCAAGACTCTGTCCTAACACCCGATCGGGCGATTGCCTCTGCAAATGATACCACTCACGAGGGGTATGCCTCCTGACAGCCTGCTCAGTAAACTCGTAGCTGCTCTGTAAATGCTTCATACTGTAGTGTGTTCATGTAGATAGGCGAGGTTCGCCCCCGCCCCTTCCGTGTGTGTGTGTGTGTGTGTGTGTGTGTGTGTGTGTGTGTGTGTCTGTGTGTGTGTGTGTGTTTCCAGCTGCGTCTGCGACTGAATATGCTTTTAGACGCCCGCAACACATGCCTTGGCTATTGCCAACTATTGTCTTATGGTGACGCCAGCAGCCTACAAGTATGCCTGTGACAGCGCCTGTTTAGCAAACTCGTAGCTGCTCTGTAAATGCTTCATACAGTAGTGTGTTCATGTAGATAGTCGAGGTTCGCCCCCGCCCCTTCCGTGTGTGTGTCTCTGTGTGTGTGTGTTTCCAGCTGCCTCTGCGACTGATTATGATTTTAGACGCCCGCAACACATGCCTTGGCTATTGCCAACTATTGTCTTATGGTGACGCCAGCAGCCTACAAGTATGCCTGTGACAGCTTCTGTTTAGCAAACTCGTAGCTGCTCTGTAAATGCTTCATACAGTAGTGTGTTCATGTAGATAGTCGAGGTTCGCCCCCGCCCTTCCGTGTGTGTGTCTCTGTGTGTGTGTGTGTTTCCAGCTGCCTCTGCGACTGATTATGCTTTTAGACGCCCGCAACACATGCCTTGGCTATTGCCAACTATTGTCTTATGGTGACGCCAGCAGCCTACAAGTATGCCTGTGACAGCGCCTGTTTAGCAAACTCGTAGCTGCTCTGTAAATGCTTCATACAGTAGTGTGTTCATGTAGATAGTCGAGGTTCGCCCCCGCCCCTTCCGTGTGTGTGTCTGTGTGTGTGTGTGTTTCCAGCTGCCTCTGCGACTGATTATGCTTTTAGACGCCCGCAACACATGCCTTGGCTATTGCCAACTATTGTCTTATGGGTGACGCCAGCAGCCTACAAGTATGCCTGTGACAGCGCCTGTTTAGCAAACTCGTAGCTGCTCTGTAAATGCTTCATACAGTAGTGTGTTCATGTAGATAGTCGAGGTTCGCCCCCGCCCCTTCCGTGTGTGTGTCTCTGTGTGTGTGTGTTTCCAGCTGCCTCTGCGACTGATTATGCTTTTAGACGCCCGCAACACATGCCTTGGCTATTGCCAACTATTGTCTTGGCGGTGACGCCAGCAGCCTACAAGTATGCCTGTGACAGCGCCTGTTTAGCAAACTCGGTAGCTGCTCTGTAAATGCTTCATACAGTAGTGTGTTCATGTAGATAGTCGAGGTTCGCCCCCGCCCCTTCCGTGTGTGTGTGTCTGTGTGTGTGTGTGTTTCCAGCTGCCTCTGCGACTGATTATGCTTTTAGACGCCCGCAACACATGCCTTGGCTATTGCCAACTATTGTCTTATGGTGACGCCAGCAGCCTACAAGTATGCCTGTGACAGCCTGTTTAGCAAACTCGTAGCTGCTCTGTAAATGCTTCATACAGTAGTGTGTTCATGTAGATAGTCGTAGGTTCGCCCCCGCCCCTTCCGTGTGTGTGTGTCTCTGTGTGTGTGTGTTTCCAGCTGCCTCTGCGACTGATTATGCTTTTAGACGCCCGAACACATGCCTTGGCTATTGCCAACTATTGTCTTGGCGGTGACGCCAGCAGCCTACAAGTATGCCTGTGACAGCGCCTGTTTAGCAAACTCGGTAGCTGCTCTGTAAATGCTTCATACAGTAGTGTGTTCATGTAGATAGTCGAGGTTCGCCCCCGCCCCTTCCGTGTGTGTGTGTCTCTGTGTGTGTGTGTTTCCAGCTGCCTCTGCGACTGATTATGCTTTTAGACGCCCGCAACACATGCCTTGGCTATTTCCAAATATTGTCTTATGGGTGGCGCCAGCAGCCTACATGTATGCCTCTGACAGCCACGCCAGTTAACTCGGTAGCGCTGTGTAAATGATTCATACTGTACTGAGTTCATGTAAATAGGCGAGGTTCATCTCCGCCCCTTCCGTGTGTGTGTGTTTCCGCTGCTTTCACAATACAACTGAATAAGCAATTTGTTAAAGTGTTCACAATCAACAGTGTGATATTTAAAATCATGTTAAGACTCACATTGTTGATTGTGAACATTCTTAGACATAGCATATTTCCTGCACACGTTGTGGAAACAACGAAAACGTTGCATGTTTTAATGAACTGTTCAAATGTTACAAAGACTTGTGTTGTGTCGAACTACGGGGACTATTCTTGCTGCAGGTTGCCGGTTTGTTTGTGTTTCATAGTACAATATCATGTAATACGTGTGTTCATAGTATGCTTTCTGTGATGTTGACATGTGTGTGTTTCGCTAGCAGTACGCCTCTGCTTTCTATGCTGTGGCTACATCTCCATTGCTCGCATAGAAAGTGACAAATGGAAGTGTAAGGGTGGACATTTAAAGCCTGGATACTTCCATGTTATGTGTAAGTCTCACGGGGCCAACGGGTGATAGCGCATACATGTCTATGAAGTACCTTTGGATACCATATGCACCTGTCGTGGACTAAATGTTTATGTTGACTGTTCCATCTACCTATGTGTGACATGGTTTGTGGCCATAGGGTGCCAGCAAGTCTTCCCTGTTCATTGGGTGTTTGCCATGGTGTATTGACATCAATCCTATTAATTCACCGAAGGATGTCTTTCTTTGGTGTCAACGCCATAGTTTGACCATCCTATGTCATTCCCAGCAGACGGGAGATTGTGCCATTCGTATCTTTACACAGGTGACCGATCTGTTGCACTGTATGGAAGCCGCAGATCCCCATAGATGTGCTGGCACATGGAGTGTTGTGTACCGGTATCTGCCCAGCGGTCTTTCTTTGAATGGGGAGTGTGTACTGTACACCGTGATCTGTATTCCCTGGGTTATGCCTTGCAACAGCTGTGGATTCCCCAGGTTTGCAGCTATGGGTGCCATCTTGGCCGTGACGCTTGTCCATCCATGGAACTGCCTACTGACACTAGTATCGGGCTGTCAACATTTCACAGCTGCATTCTCCATTTCCGTGGATGATCGGTATTAGTATTGCGGAGTAACGATATGTTATGGCCACGCCCCGCACACGGGCGGACGATGAATCATCTGCCAATCCACACCGACACCCATATTTGCATAC
The DNA here is from genome assembly GCF_019279795.1 of Protopterus annectens. Taxonomy (NCBI): domain Eukaryota; kingdom Metazoa; phylum Chordata; order Ceratodontiformes; family Protopteridae; genus Protopterus; species Protopterus annectens. The sequence continues at coordinate 399,279,268 of NC_056742.1, read as the reverse complement.
CCACGATCCCATGTCTGCAACCCTCGACAGTACCCCTTGCACACCCTTCATGTGTGCGGAAATGGGATGTGAACGACGTATGGATGCAGCAGCCTGGGGAGTCCTATTCATATGTCCTGCATTTCATGGACGGCTGTCATCACCCTTGAAGACACTTGTGGTGCATATATCTACCTGTGCCGTAGTCACGGCTGTCACCTCTTCCGTTCACACTATGTTGCTCACACTCACTTAAGGAGTAATTTTGGGTCCTGCAATGGACACCGATGTGCATATGTAAAGTTTGGGACAGGTTGGACTGTGTCCATTCGCCAGGTGGGTTTGTTTCCCCCGGAATGTTCCCCATTCCCGGATGTCTGTCCGCCTACCCATATTATGTAGTGCTACGTAACCCGTGTCCTTCCACAATTTACCCATAGGGTGTTACTGTAGTCCTGCAGGTTGGCAACTGCTTTAGATAATCCTCACAGGTACCATTGTGAACTATCCGCCACTGTATTGTCAGTATAACACAGCCGGTACATGTAGAACCTATTTATTCATGACAGTATGTCGGTTATGTGTGTGAACGCCATATTTTAGCGATAGTATGACCTTCCTAGTTGACGTTGTTGGTGTGCCATTAATATGTGTTCCACAGGTCGCAGGTATGTTCCGCAGAGTGGAAGCGGGTGATCCCCACATACTTGATAGCACCTTCGCTGCTGTGTACGCTGGGATTCGCATGGCAGGATGGATGTCTACGGGGTGTATCTACTGCTGTTTCCATCTTTATGTCCTGTGTCATGCCCTACTACGGCTGTGTGATTCCACCAGGTTTGCTATTATGGGTGCCATCTTGTCCGTGACGCTTGTCCATCCTTGGGAAATGCCTACTGGACACTGATGTAGGGCTGAACACATTTCACACATGCCTTTAGCATTACCCTATGGATGCTTTGCATCCTTACTGGGGACTAAGGCACGGCCTGTACCCGCAGCCCTCCCACGCGCCGGGACAACGGATTATCTGCCAAACAACACCGAGCCCCATTTTGCATACCCAGGATACCATGGCTGCAACCCCCCACGGTACGCATGACACATCCTTCATGTGTGCGGAACTGGGATATGGACGCACATGTATGGACACGCAGTCTGGGGACCTCTGTTCATATGTCCTGCATGTCATGGGCAGGTATCATCAACCTTAAACACGCTGGTGGTGCATATGTCTAGCTGTGCCGTAGTCACCGTTAGTACTCTGATTGGCTGATCCCAGTGGATAACGGAGCAGACATCGTAATTTTTGGAGTCCTACAATGGACACCGATGTGCATTTGTAAAGTGTAGAACGTGTTTGACTGTCCCCATCTGGCCAGTGGTATTGACTGCCGCTGTATGTTCCCCAGTCGTGGATGTCTGCTTGACTACCCATCGTTTGTATGACATGGCCTATCTATATCCACGCCAGTATGCGGAAATACAGCAAACCTTAAGGCCCTGCCCATCTTCATCAACGACATTATGGAACATATATCGGCAGAAACAGACACTGTCAAATACGATAGACTCCACAGTGAAAGGATACTGAGCTCTCAACTAGTAACATGGGGCACCGCCGAGTACGGATTTCATGACATAGCCGCCCTAATACACTTCCTTCAGAGTCGGTTTAAAGCGAAATAATCAATAAACCTGCTCATAGTTAGGTGGACAGTGCTCCAAGTCTTGATTATAACGTGACATATACATATCAGTGTTGCATGCCTTACTTCATGGAAACAATAATACGGCAACAATGTGTTAATATATATACAATATTGGTAAATACAATCAGTATCCGGACACATAGTTGATAATTGCTGAGAGTGCACCTTAGAATGTAGTGTGTTGATCAGGTTATTGTATATCGATGTGTATAATAGTAGCATTACGATAACAAAGCATGGAATCAATAAGTACTATTTAAGCATATATTTGACAATTATGAATGTAAACGTGTGGAGGAGACATCCGTAACCTTCCCTGGTTCCACTGGATCACACACGCACACATACACTCGCATGTCCGGATTGTGGGTTACGCGCACGCGCATTACGCATATCCGTAGTCCGCTTATATATGTTTACAGTGTCTGTGTGGTTACGTGTTTTATGCTACTTGTGACTATTCCGCAACATATGTCTGATCCGTTGACGGACGGTGCAGAAAGCACTTACAGCTTTATATATGTAACAGTCTTTGCAGCATGGACGCTTTACGCACACGCACATCTATATGTTCTATAGTCATAATTCCAACGTGACTGCAGTCACGTTTGACGCTTACTGTGACCAGTGCACGTTAGCTGTTCGTTGTCATTAATATGCATACCCTTGGTACCTATGTACATTTACATATCACCCCCCCCCGCACACACGCACGTCACAGGCATCCCTTCTCCTGCTGGGAAAGGTGCGGTACTGCATGTTGGACATTCCTAATTCCCTCGCCATGGCCCAGGATGCATATGTCGCCACCACAGGGCTGTTCAGATGACAGCTGCTTATATCCCATATGCATACAGGCCTTCGATTGTCAGGGTGTTGCTGTGGTGCTTTGGGTTTGGTCTTGGCCGCCACTGTACGGACTGCCCTGACCCTGTACGTAATGTTAGATGAGTCACATGGGCACGCTTTTGTCCGTGTCCATGGTACCATGTCACGCCCCCAATTAGTCAGAACCGTGCCGAATTACCGGTGTATCCGCTGTAGATCTCGTTATACTAATTGCACACGGTCTGATCGAATCCAACCAATTTCCATTACTAACCCTCCGTATGTATGGCCTGTGTCGCAATATTACAAGGGTTTAACATTGCGTGACGACTTTCACTGAGCCACAGACATGTCCGCTGTTTGTTTGGCCCGGTTCCGCTGTGCTACACACATTTAACATGGCGTAACAGGTTGAACAGCTCAGACACGAGGACATCGGGTTGTCCGTCGCTGTCTATTATTGAATGTCTCTGTGGAGTTTGTTTCACAAAGCGACACATTGTCGGCATTGTTAACGGACATCTCGCGAGTACGCCCGCACCGCCGCTGGTGACGTATGTCTGCCTTTGGCCGCTTAACAGGCATTATGCTGTGCCATTATGTCTGGGGATATATGGTTTCCTTCTTACATAGATGATGTGCCATACTAGCAATGACCCTAGCGATGACCCGCCTGGGTGTGGGTACTGCTGTATTACCCACGGAAGAGTGGCCTTAGGGTAAGTGGTGACCTAGGCAGAAGTTGCCACCGATACATCACCCGCTACCCTCCTGGTCTACCTACACCAAATAGAGTCTGGAAAGGTGCCCCGAGTAGAGCAACACCCTAGACGGCTACCTACTTGGCCTATGCCTAAGGACAGCTATGTGTGTGGTCCCTTGGGCATCGGACTCGAACGTACACGCCTGCCGTGGGTATGTCCAGCATTACCCACATCCAGCCCCAAGGCAGTCAACACAGCATCCATGGGTCCACATGGTGTCCCAGCTGTGTACTCCAGGAACTCTATGGGGAATTTAACCCACACTTAGGACAGCTGTTTAATCCTAGCCTCACCTCAGGATACGCATCTGAGTAGTAGCACAGGGCTTACTGTAGTCACACTCCACATAGATGGTGCCTCCACTGACCCTGGTTATTACCATACCATTAGTTTGACAAGCCTTATCTGCAAAGCCATGGAGATGGATCATAATGGGACACATAGATAAAGACATAGGGGACCCACATACTTTGGATACAACCCAGTTTAGCTTGGTCATAGTCAGATCATGCCCTTTACACGTGTTTCACTTTGTAGAATCAGTCACCAAGGCCATTGCTGAGGGTAAAGCAGTCCATACAGCCTACCTCAACCCGCAGAGGCCTTCGACACAATACCCCTCGGGTATACTTGATAAACCCGCCATCTTGAATGTAAATCCATACATCGCCATATGGGTTGCAAACGGCTAAGTCACAGAACACACATGGCCATAGTTGCTGGCGCCATGTCATACTCACAGCCAGTCACAGGTGGTGTCCCATGGGGCTCAGTCCTGGGTCCACTATTTCCAGCATCTACGCTTCCAATGTACACGCATACACAGGGGGTTATGGTGACAATGTTTGCAGACGACTGCAAACCGGATGCCAAAGTCAGACACACATCTGACACAGATATCCTTCAGGAGTGCCTCACAGATGTGGATAAGTGGTACCAGAGACATGTCCTACAGCTAAATGCCAGGAAATGCATAGGCATACCCTTCGCCAAGAACAAGCTTACCCCGAGCCAGCATATAGGTGGCAATCCACTGAGCACGGAGGGGTTACCAGTGATCTGGGGACACGGTTGTTGTTAACCGCTCGTTAGACACACATGTTGCTAACATAGTTAGGTAGACCTTCCACATTGCCCACATCATCATGAAGGGATTCACATCTAGATCAGGGAGGTCATTGTCCCCTTGTACTCATGAGTCAATAGAGCTATGATTGGGTACAATGGCCCGCTCAGAATGTATCTGACCCAACACCTGCAGCAGCTGGAAAGGCACCAACAGTTCTTCGACAAACGGATGCAGGGTCTCAGGTATATGTGTTATACTGACCGACTGAAAGAATTCCAGCTGTATACAGTTGCATACCACTTGCCCAGAGGTGACCCGTGCCTGGCATGCACGGCTAAGTCGAACCCAGATCTGATGACTATGCTTCACGAAATAAGTTAGATCCTCAGAACCACAAGGGCAGCTGACGACACCTTGACACTGTCATTAATCGAACGTGTTGTTGGGACGGATTCATCACCCAGACACTCACTATGCTGTGGAACGACATCCCAGTACATGTGAGGGCAAGCACCTCGCTGGCCTTGTGTTAGTATTTACACATGGATGTCTGAATTGATTTATTTAAGTAACCTTCTAAATGAATGTTACATTAGCACATTGTGAATCTTTACATTTCGATGGTCTATTTTACAGTAGTCATAATCATACGGTTTATGTGTATATATTATGGTTCATTTATATTACTAGGTGTCTGCAGTTCTGTTAATATATTGGCACAATCCGTAGGACATATATATGTATCTTACACAGTCAGACATTTGGAAAACATTTTATGTTGGTTCATGTTTCATATATGTACATATATTTCTATTTTCCGATGAAGACTGTACCTTCAAGCAATGTCTGATGTCCTCACTGTGTGGGATGTAACCCAAGTAAGGTTTGTTCGCTTGTCTGCCTTTAAGGCATGTAATTAGTACCTAGCACATCTAATGTACCGACCAATTAATGCTTGTAAATGTAGTAGGTTGGACTGCATTGTATGTAGTCTGAATAAGTCTGCTTATGAAGCAGACGGCGGGCTCCAATAGACTATGGTGACTGCCTTTAATTCTTGGTGTGCTCTGGTTGGTCACTGACGGTCCCTACAGTACCTCGTCTTTGCTTTGGACTTCATCGGCTGGTTGTCTGTGTTTGTTGTATGGGGAATGTCAACTGTAGTCCCTATGTGTATGACTTGTGTAATGCCTTACTACGGCAGTGTAATTCCACCGGGTTTGCAGTTATGGGTGCCATCTTAGTCATACGCTTGTCCATCCATGTGAATTGCCTACTATACACTGGTATAGGGCTGTACACATTTCACACCTGCATTTTGCATTCCCCGGAGTATGGTGTGCATTATTAGCGGAGAGTGACGATGTGTTACGACACGCCCCTCCCACGGGCGGACAAAGGATTGCCTGCTAAACAACACCGAGGCCAGATTCTACATACCCAGACTCCCTTGACTGCAACAGTGGACAGTACCCATTACACATCCTTCATGTGTGCTGCAGTGTGATGTGGACGCAGCTGAATGGACCCGATACCCTGGGTATTTCTGTGCATGTGTGCTGCAGTTCATGGACAGCTATCATCAACATTGAACACGCTATGTGTACCTGTGACGTGGTGACGACAATTAGGTCACATGAGTAATGCAGGAAGCTAGCAGGCATTCTCTGAACAGAATTTTGGGTCCTACAATGGACACCGATGTGCATATGTCAAGTTAGATGTTGCTGGACTGTGTCCACCTGCCCAGTGCTTTTCACTGCTGGTGTATGTTCCCCAATCGGATGTCTGTTTGACTACCCATTCCACATGGTGCTACATAACCAGCTGATTTAGTACTGTGAACAAATGACATACATCCAAAGATGCTGGTTACCAACTGCTTCATATAAACCTCAGACATCCCAATGGGACATATCCGCCACTATATTTCCAATATAACACCACCGAACATGTTGCTTACCTATGCATTCATTTAACCATGTTGTCTTCATAGGTGGGAATGCCATAGTTTACATATCCTACTTGACGTTGTGTGTGTGCCATTAGTATGTGTTCCACAGGTCGCACATCTGTTCCGCTGCACGGTAGCGGTGCTCCTCAGTCTGTTGCTGGCAGACTGAGTGCTGTGTACGCCGGTGTTGGCACGACAGTCCAGCTTTGTATGTGGAATGTCAACTGTAGTCCCTATGTGTATTTCCTGTGTTATGCCTTACCGCGGCTATGTCATTTACCCGGGTTGCAGTTGTGGGTGCCATCCTGGCCATATACGGGTGTCCATCCATGACAATTGCCTACTGGACACTAGTATAGGGCTGTACACATTCCACACCTACATTTAGCATTCTCCGGAGTATGGTTTGCATTATTAGCGGAGAGTAAGGCAGGTGCTACGAACATCCCTCCCACAGGGCGGAGGAAGGATTGCCTGCGAAACAACACCGAGCACAGAGTCTACATACCCAGAATCCCTTGACTGCAACAATTGACAGTACCCATTACACATCCGGCATGTGTGCGGACTGTGATGTGGATGCAGTTCTATGGACCCAGTACCCTGGGTATTTCTGTGCATCTGTGCTGCATTACATGGACAGCTATCAGCAACATTAAACACGCTATGTGCATATGTGTACCTGTGACGACAATGAGTTCACTTAAGTGTTGAAAGAAGGCGGCATTCCTGTCTTTAGACAAATTTTTGGGTCCTACAATGGACACCACTGTGCATATGTAAAGTGTAGAGCTTGTCGGACTGTGTCCTTGTGAGCACTGGGTTTCACTGATACTGTGTGTTCAGGAATCGCGGATGTCTGTTTGACCACCCATTCCACATGGTGCTACATAACCAGGTGATTTAGTACTGTGGACAAATGACATACATCCAATGATGCTGGTTAGCAAATGCTCCATATAAACCGCAGACGTCCCAATGGGACATATCCGGCACTGTATTTCCAATATAACACCAGCCGAACATGTTGATTACCTATGTATTCATTTAACCATGTTGTCTTCATAGGTGGGAATGCCATAGTTTACATATCCTACTTGACGTTGTGTGTGTGCCATTAGTATGTGTTCCACAGGTCGCACATCTGTTCCGCTGTACGGTAGCGGGTGCTCCTCAGTCTGTTGCTGGCAGACTGAGTGCTGTGTACGCCGGTGTTGGCACGAGGGTCCGGCTTTGTATGTGGAATGTCAACTGTAGTCCCTATGTGTATTTCCTGTGTTATGCCTTACCACGGCTATGTCATGTACCCGGATTTGCAGTTGTGGGTGCCATCCTGGCCATACGGGTGTCCATCCATGACAATTGCCTACTGGACACTAGTATAGGGCTGTACACATTCCACACCTACATTTAGCATTCTCCGGAGTATGGTTTGCATTATTAGCGGAGAGTAAGGCAGGTGCTACGACACATCCCTCCCACGGGCGGAGAAAGGATTGCCTGTGAAACAACACCGAGCACAGAGTCTAGATACCCAGAATCGCTTGACTGCAACAACTGACAGTACCCATTACACATCCAGCATGTGCGGGACTGTGATGTGGACGCAGTTCTATGGACCCAGTACCCTGGGTATTTCTGTGCATCTGTGCTGCATTACATGGACAGCTATCAGCAACATTAAACACGCTATGTGCATATGTGTACCTGTGACGACAATGACTTCACTTAAGTGTTGAAAGAAGGCGGCATTCCTGTCTTTAGACAAATTTTTGGGTCCTACAATGGACAACACTGTGCATATGTAAAGTTTAGAGCTTGTCGGACTGTGTCCTTGTGAGCAGTGGGTTTCACTGATACTGTGTGTTCAGCAATCGTGGATGTCTGTTGGACTACCCATTCCACATGGTGCTACATAACCAGGTGATCTACTACTGTGGACAAATGACATACATCCAAAGATGCTGGTTAGCAACTGCTTCATATTAACCGCAGACATCCCAATGGGACATATCCGTCACTGTATTTCCAATATAACACCACCGGAACATGTTGCTTACCTATGCATTCATTTAACCATGTTGTCTTCATAGGTGGGAATGCCATAGTTTACATATCCTACTTGACGCTGTGTGTGTGCCATTAGTATGTGTTCCACAGGTCGCACATCTGTTCCGCTGTACGGTAGCGGTGCTCCTCAGTCTGTTGCTGGCAGACTGAGTGCTGTGTACGCCGGTGTTGGCACGAGGGTCCGCTTTGTATGTGGAATGTCAACTGTAGTCCCTATGTGTATTTCCTGTGTTATGCCTTACCGCTGCTATGTCATTTACCCGGTTTGCAGTTGTGGGTGCAATCCTGGCCATACGGGTGTCCATCCATGACAATTGCCTACTGGACACTAGTATAGGGCTGTACACATTCCACACCTACATTTAGCATTCTCCGGAGTATGGTTTGCATTATTAGCGGAGAGTAAGGCAGGTGCTACGCGACACATCCTCCCACGGGCGGAGAAAGGATTGCCTGCGAAACAACACCGAGCACAGCGCCTACATACCCAGAATCCCTTGACTGCAACAATTGACAGTACCCATTACACATCCGTCATGTGTGCGGAACTGTGATGTGGACGAGTTCTATGGACCCAGTACCCTGGGTATTTCTGTGCATCTGTGCTGCATTACATGGACAGCTATCAGCAACATTAAACACGCTATGTGCATATGTGTACCTGTGACGACAATGATTTCAGGTACGCATTGAAATAAGACATTATTCGATTCTTTCCACAATTTTGGGTCCTACAATGGACACCACTGTGCATATGTAAAGTGTAGAGCTTGTCGGACTGTGTCCTTGTGAGCAGTGGGTTTCACTGATGCTGTGTGTTCAGCAATCGTCGATGTGTGCTTGACTACCCATACTGTGTTGTGCTACAGGAACCATGTCTTCCGACACCAGAAACCAATGCTATACATCCAATGTTGCAGGTTAACAACCACTTTCATACCATACCCAGAGGTCACGATTGGGAGGTATTGCCACTTTATTATCGGAACAACACCCCCAGACTGTGTACATCATGGGAACTTTAGGCCAGTCTTACCGCCATTTCCAATTGTAATTGGCAGACACATGTCAATACATGTATGATAACACATATTGTCATGCAGAAGTTGATCTATGTTATTTGGACATTGGCTTCTGCTTTTGGCATCCGCTGCTGGGCGTGTTGCCAGTTACCATACACATTGCTTGCTCAGAGGCAGCCTACACAATACCGCGCAGTACTGTGGTCTCCTTTAAGGACCCTGAGCCAGTGGTCGATGGTACGGCAGCCACTGCATCAATCACATTTGCCATCTACCAGTACCTACAGGACTGCATGAGCCAGTCATTCACTTACCCAACTGTGGTTCACTGTACCAATGCCAAGCATCCAGTGTGGTGTACCCCAGCCATACACAAAATGTACAACACGAGGAGGTGGCTACTACAAGGTGGAGCAGACACCTTGTGAGGTGTGACACCCTTGGTCATCATATGTGTAGACTTACACACTGTCATGAAATAGTCCAGGGCACATTCCACAGATATACCTACATGGACCTGGCTAACAATCATACCACCTTCAGTTGCTATGCTGGACACCTGGGAGCTCAGTCCCACATATGCTCTGACTGGGTTCACATAGAGGTGGGGTTTACTCAACATACACACATTGCCAACATACAGGCTGACAAGTCCAGTGAGGACATCTCCACACCCTCCCCCACACATGAGGAGATGTGTGTACCACTGGTTTGTGGTCACCAAATGTTCTGTGACACACAGGTGGGACATGCTCTCTCCAGGGTAGTGGACATAGCATCGATGAGACCAGCTGGTGACCCCGCTGTGTACTCCACTATCTCGGTTATGAATTGGACCCACAGTTAGGACAGCTATTTCTTTGTAGCCTCACCTCAGGTAGGGTACCCAGGTTGTGTCACATGGCAACTGTAGTCCCACGACAGAAGGCCAATACCTCCACTGAGGCTGGTTATTACTGTCCCATTACCCTGAGGAGACCTATCTGCAAAGACATGGGGAGGGATCATACTGTGGCTCGTACATGACTGCATAGGGGACATACTTACTTTGCCTCACACACGGTTTGTCTTGTTCAGGGGCGGTTCATGCCTTTAAAGCATGGTTGACATTTTCAGGACAGTCGCCGAGGCCACTGATGGGGTAGTTGCAGTCCAAAGAGCCTACCTCGCCCTGGCAGAGCCGTTCATCACATTACCCCTCAGGTATCGTTGATAAACCCATTGGCTGGGATGTGAACACGCACATCACAGAATGTGTTGTAAACTGTCTATGTGACACAACCCACACGGTCATAGTTGCTGGCAGCATATCAGACCTACTGCCTGTCAGAAGTGGTGTCCCATGGGGCCCTTCCATGTGTGCACTCCTGTCATACACCTACATCTTCACGGTACAGGCACACACAGGGGTGCTATGGGCAACAGTGTTTGTAGATGACTGCAAAACAGGTGCCATAGTGGGACAGACATCTGACACAGATATCCTTCTGAGGGGCCTCCCAGGTATGCATATCTGCTGTCAGGGACATGTCCCACAGCTAAATGCAACGTCATGCAACATCATACCTGTGGAGAAGTACTAGGTCACCCCTGTCCAGCATATAGGTGGCTGTCCACTCAGCACAGGGGTGATTACCAGGAATCAGGGGACAGTGTTGGACGGTCACCATTCATTCCACACACACGCTGCTATCGTGGTTGTGTGGGTCTTCTACATTGCCCACCTGTTGGTGCAGGGATTCACATCTACATCAGGCTAGGTCATTGTTCCCTTGTACCCATTACGTGTTACACCTATGATCTACTACATTGCCCCATTCAGACTGTATCTGACCATACACCTACAGCAGCTGGGAAGCCCACATAGGTTGATCGTTGTACAGATGCAGGATGACACCATTTTGTGTAATGCTGCCCCACATGTAGGACCCCTGCCACATCACGGCACATACCTGCTGTTTGGTGTTGACCTATGCCTGACATACAAGGCCATGTCAAACCATATGTCATGTGTATGCTTCACCTACTGTATCCAAGATCCCTCAGAATCACTAGGGCAGGTGACATTTACCTTGTCACGGTCATTCATGGGATGTGTTTGGGTGACACATATATCACCCAGACAATCATTATGCTGTGGATCTACATCACAGTACATGTGAGACAGACATCCTTCCTAGCCTTGTTCGCAGCTATGTTGTCCATTGGATGGAGAATTGCAGGTATAGGCCAGGGATTACATCATTATCACTGCTTGACGGAGATACAGCAATATCATGGGTATTTCATCTGAAGCACAGAAGGTTGGCAAAGTCATCCTAACTATGGTGTAGTATTATGGCTGGGCCTGGGACGATGGCCTACCCTGTACCTATGGACGGTGAACCTATATTCATAGTTTGTCACATGTACAATTGTCTATCCACTATAGTCTTTCGCCACTGTATATTTCTGTGGCACATGATTGTCCTCTGTATTACATGCAGGTATGCTGTGTACGCTGCCGATTCGCCACAGTTGATGACAGTGTATCTGTGTCCCTAACACTGTGATACTGAGGACTACCACACATCCTTCACAGCATTACATGCATATGTCCATTCTATTCTTCTTTGGCCTATAGGGGTGTTAAGGCAAACATTACTCAAGTCCCTGTTTGTGCATGCTTCATGTTGCAGTTTGACCAGGCTCTGCAGTCATGTGTTGGACAGTAGTGTGTCTGTGTGTTTGCCATGTGTTTTATTGCCAGTACATCTGTGGGAGGTGTAGTTGGCACATGTTCCTCTTTGCAGGGACACCCATCCTGGTGTTTGTGTCATGCATCTGCACTTGGCACGTGCCATATGTCCTGTACTATTCCCACAGTCGTATGCCTTCATGCACTACTACTGCGTGTTACTGGCTGTGTGTATGTGGTACACATGGACATTGTGATGTTTGTCTTGACCTATTCCAATGCTAGAACGTAAACATCTGTCAATTAAGTCTTTTAAATCAAACTGTAACACTCATTCGTATTTTCAACATGACACTCATTAACACAGGAAGCTGGGATTAATAACATTTTATTACTGTGCAGCAGGAGGCAAAGGAGTATGCAGTCAAAGTTTAGACATTTGTTCAACTCTATACATGTTACATCTGTATGAGCATTCTGTATACTATCATCTTTGCACACATTAATGATGTTGTCAGTCACAAGGCATTTACATTGCTAGAGTACAGAACATTGTATTCCTACAACAGTGCTCAGGTAATGCTTATTACATGTTTTCCCATGAGGATAGCCCAACCTTGCTAGCCACATATTCAGTTACACTGTACTTTGGTTAGTTGTGCTCTGAGACGGTTCCAACACTGTTCATATTCAGTCCTCACCCGTGTCCTACTAGGTTCCTGTGTCTCTCTGCTGAGCAGCTGTACTCTGTGTTACAGCTCACAAGCCTATCCTCCTCAGTAGAAGGATGACAGATATACCTGTACATACATGTATTATTCTGTAACCGAGCAGATGACTAATGCTGACTGACATACACCTGCTGCACTGGTTACTGCTAGGGTTAGGGTTCAATCACACTGCAGCTACACTACAAGCAATTACATGCATGAGAAGCTGTACTGCTATATTGTCAGGTAGAATAATATGCATTATACACTATTAGCTTCTAAAGTTGCACGCCATATTATGTTTAAATATGTATTTTGCTAACATTCTCCCTCCTTTGATTGCTTCTACTCTATCCAGAGACATATACAACATTATTTCATTCCCTGGCCTCTTCCTCTGTGGAACGTTTAACTAGGCAAGTAATTTGATGTACATTGCAAGTAGGATTGCATTTTCTATTGACAAATACCACTACAGGTCTTGATACATAGTCTCGGTACAGGTATGTTGCCAGAGTCCCTGACTAATACTTACATGCACAGTATCCCGCGACTAGACACATGCTCCCAATATGAGCAGAACAACACAAATGGCAATCATGATATTCAGTATGACTGACCCCATCCACCCAATGGTTTGTGGAAATGGTTCGGCAGTGGGTTTGGGCCTGGTTCCGCCATGGATGACACCTGCTATATTACCTGTAGGTGGGCTTGCTTTTGGTCTCTTCATGTGGTAGTTGGACACAGCGATCTTCTTCAGTAAGCGCCAAGACGCATCAATTCTCAGCGCCACGGTGCAGTCGCACTATTACATTTTGTGACACAACAGTTCTCATTGCATCCAGTTCATCAGTCACATGTTCAGGAGCGGAAGTCACATTCATCCTTCCTCCGACAGTTTTGATAACTTCCTCTGTTCCCTGATTGATTTCACTACTCCAGAAGCTGGGGTGTTCCAGCCCAGGTTGTGACGCTGTCACTGAAGTCCATATGAATCGGTATTCCTTTATCTCTTGCAGAGGACTGACATGTCAGAACAGCTTCCATTTCACCCACTGGATTAGTAGGTTTCTCGACTGTGTTCCCAGTTCTTCGAGCTATATGTGTTATAGTTCGCTTCGCACCCACAGGCAATTGTACAGTATGTCATGTGACTGGAGCCAGATAACCCAAATAACAACTGCCGGACCAATTCCCAGGTAACCATTGCTATGCTTATTTCCCACAAACAACATAACTATATTCTACTTTATTACTGATGCGGGTTACCTCTGCATGTAACAAATTCCTGTCTCTAACAGAGGACTGTTTATACAATTCAGGATGTTTCTGCACATCCTTCAACATTGTTCTCATGATGTTTCAATACAAATTAGGAATGGTGCTACAAGTAGTACTGTGATCTTTGGCTGTTATATGACATTCGTAAGACACAGTTATGTTACAAATACTCCCACCAACTGAAACTGTACCATGTTTATGATAACATACAATTCCTTTTTGTGTAACAGGTAAGTACATTGCCACGTTGTCCTGTGATCTCACAGAACCTGTATCAAAGTGTAGATATTCACAAGTCTCAATCTATCCCCAAGGGGACAACATGCATCGGAAGTCCTCCATATGATGTAGGTATGGCAGTACAAACACAGCAATTTAAAGTGTTCCTAGTCTCTATATGCACACGGTGCAGGCCTAGGTAGCTGTTGAAGTGTGGAAGACACTCTGTGGCCAGTTCATCACGTATCAGTATTTGTATCCGTAGTTATATGCAGGTAAGGTCCCGAAATTGTAACGTAAACACAAACATGGTTAATAGGTGTATAATCATTAGGACAGCAAACATAAATGTCTTTGGGGTTGCTTTGTATTGTTATACAGTCTTCGCCGGTGATTCGGCTCTTTGGTATATCAGCTACAAGATGTCAATCAGACTTGATATCCTTTACCAGTTTGAGAAATGTGAGGTGGACCCAGGACGACCTCTCTGCAAACTTTACTGCGGTAGGCGCTACAACAGTACCCGTACAGACATTCGCGACTGTCCACTTGGCAATAATGTTCTTTGGATAACAGTGACATACACACAGGATACTGGTGTCAGCTATGCTTCCGCCTTCGCTTGCTCTTATCTGTAACAGACTTTAACTGAAGAACAGTGTTACTAGTTAACAATCCTCTCATGTCACCTACTACTGAGTCATCGACCGCTCTGCAGGCATGACAGCTTTCCACTCTGGCACATGATATGCCATTCCACATACTACTTCAAGTGGGTGCAGCACTTTACATTTGGAACTGTTGTCATGCTCAGCAATGCTAGAGGTAGACAGCTCATGTAACTCGCCTGGATGTCACCCACCAAACTCCTCTACTTATTTCTCGATCCCATTCTACGGCGGCAGCAGTCGTGTTGAGTGTGGGTTGTACATGCAATTGACATTCATGGTAATAAAGTAATCCCCCAGGTAGCGTGATTGTCTGGTTAACTACATGTGTTCTATTGTCACTGTAGCTTCTTTACAGCATGCCAGATCTAGGGATACTTAATTTTACTGGCACCTTTGCCACTGCTGCTGCATCCGGATTACTGGTTGGGAATGCTTCTACCCATTTTGATTATATATATGTGTAATCGCTAAACAGTATTTGTTCCCTTCACATTTATGCAGATGTATGAATTCCATACAAATAGTACGGAACGGTTAGGGTGGTGTAGGTAAACTCACTCCCTTCGGTTTAAATACTCCCTGTGCATGATATCTACGGCAAACGTGACACGCTGCTCATGAGGTTTGTATGTGGTTCGTAATTCCGCATGTTAGGGTATTCTGTTAACCAAATGTACCATCCCCCCTGTTGAGACATGTCTCTACCCATGGCTCCACAAAGCCGCATATCTGAATATATTAGACGCTAATATTGGCTTTATCACTGTGGATATGTGCAGTCCGTGTTCAAGGATTGCCCCCCGACATAACCACGCCGGCTTTTCTGCTTTCAGAAGTTGCTGTTTGCATTGTTTGTACAGTTTCTACATCTAAACAGTCTGAGGTTTGTCATTCCTCATTCACACAGACACTTTCCAACTGTGACGCTGCTTGTTTTGCAGGTGCATGAGCTCATGCCTCAACTTTCCTACTGTTATCCTGTTGCTTTCTATGCCCTGCACATTTACAATTACCTACTTCAGTGGGTAACTGCATGTAGTCTAATGCATTCAGGTTCAGATGCATGATTAATCGGTTTACCGTGGATGTTATCATTCCCCTATTCTTCCACTGCTGCTCATAAACATGCACTGCACAGACAACAGAATGACTATCGGGACATATGTCCACACATCATTTTTCCGCTACAGTACAAGCACGTGTTAAAGCTATCTATTCTGCTGCTTGAGCAGACACGCTATGCTGCAGGGTTTGGCCGCCTACAATGTCATTATCAATAACTACTGCATAAACTACTTCATTCGCTCCTGTAGGACTCTGTCTACATGATCCGCATACATTAACTGTCACCTCTGCATCATCTAAGGGTATATCAGTGTTATCATGTCTGTGTGTAGTTATTTAATCCATTTCAGATAGGCAACTGTGTGGTGTGCCATACACAGGTGTCAGACGTGACGCTGATAGGTTTCATGTTGTACAACGTTCAATCACCATGTGGGGTTGACTCAGTGGTATGGTCAGACATGACAAATGTCTAGCACGAGTCAGGAATTCTATCTTCTCTTGCAGCAGATTGATCGCAACTGCATGACACATTCTCACAGTGAGAGGGTGGTCTAGTAACATTACGGCCGGAGCCAGTACTGCCATGGGTGCTACAACAACTGCCTGTACACAATGTGGCACTGACCATGCCACAGTGTCCAACTGCAATGAGTAGTCAGCTATTTAGCTGCTGCTTACTTCCCTGTTGTTGCATCAAGACTGACGCCATATATCTCCGCTTACAATCTACGGTCTGACAACATGTGTTATGATTATTCACGAGACCTACTACAGCTGTTGAGGCTATCAATCGCTCTAGTCTGCATAACGCTGTTTCTGCTACTGTAATCCGTGTACTATGTGTTGTGCTGCCATAGGTGTATTAAAGGTTAAGGCAAACAATACAGCCGGATTCCACAGCATTGTTTGGTATCCAGATTTAACATGTGTTAGTCGGCCCAGACACCTACATCATTCCCTTCTTGTTAGTTGGCTTGGGTGCTTATTATATTGCTACCTTCCTATCGCCATGTGATGTTCTACCCTACTTGGATACCAGATATGCCAGGTAATTGACCTGTATTCTCTGTAGTTGCAATTTATGCTTGCTTACTTTATGTCCCTGTTCTGCTGATTATCTCAATAATGCTATTGTATCTTCCATACATTGCTGCTGGGTAGGGGCCGCAAGCAGAATATCATCCAATTAAAGTGGAGCTTGACTGGCCCCGGTGGAGTTGACACCGAATGTAGCTAGCCATCCCCTGTGAGAATATCGCTGTACTTTCACAGTAGCCCCGCTGATAGCCGGGTATGGCTGTATCTGTCACCCTGACTGTACAAGCAAAGCAATACGGACTATGTGGATGTATAGGTATTGCAAAGTAAGCATAGCTTATATGTACCACGGTAAGATACTTCTGTGGCATGTTCATAGCATTGAATATAGTGTGTGGGTCTGGCACCAACGCTACCCTAAGTATTCTTACATGATTTACAGCTTATACATACTGTACCATCCGCCATTCCCTTTGGTTTCCATCAGGAGATACAGGGTATTGCATGGTGAATAGCGATTACTTTGTGGATGGGGAATTCTCTATGACTTTGCAGATATCTTCTGGTGTCCACGGTCTATACGCCACGGGGTTGGGTCCTGGCCTTCCTGTCCTGCATGATGGTTCGGTACTTCAATTAATTGACAGATATCCTCACTCTGTTTTAGTACTGTGTTCTTACCGGGTGTCCCTAGGTATGTTACGTGTTCGGGATGTGGTTTCAATAGCTTCTATTACATTTGTTCAAGCAGCTACCTCTGTTGCCACAGGATAACGTGGGGACTAGCCTGCCCTGCCGCTTAATATCCTGCCTGTGGTATCTGAGGGGGTAGGGTGTTGTGGGGCGATCGGTACTACTGTATTAAGATCTTCTCTGTGTACGCATGCTGCTTAGCCATTTTGAGGGTTCTATTCCCTTCGTACACTACCTCAGTCCACCGATGTGCATGACGGATACCCAATTGTCGCTGTTTTGTCGCCTGCACATCTTAGGGCTGCCACCTTTTCCAATGCACAATGTGGGACATTAGTGATCGGAACACGTAATTTGCCTGGAAAATGCATACCCACGGCCAGTACATAGGACAGGTATTCACGCTTTGCCAGGAGAGCCACCTATTGTTGTAGCATTTCAGTTGCTTATTCTGTTTATTATTATATTTTGCTGTTCCACATACAAATTTACTGTTTTATGCTACCATTTTGATATATATCTGGGAAATGTTTGTCCTGAGATATCAGGACATTTGACATTTGTTCGGTTTATTTACAGGACACGGCTGGCCAGAGAGGGCATATCCCTCTCAGGGTGGAACAGGTGTTTACCTTGGAACATATGCATCAAATTTTCAGGGATTACAATGTTTCAGTAACGATATGTTGCCTAATATACCATCAATGTCATATTTATTACCCCATTTTGCTGCGTAACTCACATTATGTGCTCTCTGCATTGCATATTCTTCACGCCACCCGCCAAACGCTGGATCACATGATCTGTTGCTTCAATAATCTCCCATATCCTCTACACGACTGCTACGCACTTCTGTCATAACACGCGGTGTCTCCTTCCCTGTATCCACTGTAGTGTCTACAATCACTATTTACTCTGCTGTGTGTTCCCTGACCTATGTTCAGATTTAACAGTATGTGGGTAGGTCTTCGACCCGATATCACTACTGTTAACAGAAACACAATGTAGTCTGGTCCCTGATCTACAATAGACACAAAAAGGCAGACACTCCTTACCTGGGCCTCCTGTTTAAGGCTGCACGCTTTCTTCTTGGGATCCAGTTTTCCGCTTTTCAGCCACAGATCAGACAGTAAACAGCCTCTTTACACACAACAATTCAGTCGGAGGTCTTTTCATTCAAGAAGAACCATTTATGCATATTCTCCAGCTGCATATGTCTAACCAGCCATGCACTCTGACCTGTAGCTTACCAAGGGAATTCGGATTACAAGGATCACAATGTGAAATAAGTTGTTACAACCAGACTGTAGTTATCAGTAGGCTTTTCTAAGTGACAGCCGATAACACAGGAGGCTCGGGTTCGAACGCTTTAGTAGTGTACACAGGCAGGCTAAATAATATACAGTCCAAGTATGAGAGTTTTGTCTGACTCTATACAGTAAGCAGTTTCTTTATATAGTGTTTACAATCAGCTTTTGCCCACCTTACTGACGTGGTCGGTCACAGGGCATTTCCATCACTATGGTCCGCAATAGTCTATACATACGGGTGCTGGGGTCGTGCTTTTAAATTGTTTTCTCATGGGAATAACACAGCCTTGCAAGGCACCTTGTACATTACAGTATCCTTTTGTGATTGTAGCTGTTTCAAGGACCCTAGACTGTTACGATACAGTGGACAGTTAATTTCTTAATACGATGCTTTGTCTCTCTGGTAGGAGTTGTACTGCTATCTTCGATTGAGCTCACAAGGCCATCCTCCTCTGGGGAAGGAGTGCTGTTATGCATGTACATACATTTATTGTTCTGTAACCCAGCAAATAATTAATGATGACAGACATGAGCCTGCTGTACTGCTTACTGCCAGGTTCAGAATTCCATCACAGTACAGCTTAGCTTCACCAATTACATGCAGGCTTAGTTCTACTGCCATATTGTACGGTACAATTCAATACATTATATAGTATTTCGAGTGTAAACTGGAACTTCATATGTGTTTCTATATATTTTACTTAACAACATCCATCCGCCATATGCATGTTGTTCCGCCCTTTACCTTGACCGTGTGTATTTGTCCGTCCAGCCACGCTTAATCTCCACATGTGATGTCCCAGTTTCCCTTCTTTGCCTGTAGCACCCTGTTAGGACGCCCTGTGTGGTAGGCACCTGTTCCGCTTATATGTGATCGACTTCACTGCAAAGATAATCATCGATGCGGTGGTCCAACGACCGACTTGTCCACATGTGTACAGTTATGTGCACCGTGTCGTATGCAAACCTAGATGGTTTGGACGGGTACATACTACATGCCGGATGTACACATTCTGCTGACACATTCACATGCAGCCATTTACATATCTGTACCTGCGGTGGGTTGGTGACATGTGGGTAATGATTTGCCCGCTGGCATTGCCTAACACAAACATCTTACCACAGTTCAGGTATGCACATTGTGTGTGGTTGTATAGCTGCACACGGATGCTAGCAGGTTTGGGTGCAGGGGTATACATGGGTGTGACTGACATGTACAATGAGGCTATTGTGTAGTACATCCGAATGCATGGGTTCTGCTTCTGGATATTACACTTCATCATACACCATCCAGTGTATGCAACAGAGACGTTGCTGGGTCTGGGATATGTTGCTATGCACATGTTTGCCTGTGTTTGAGGTATCTTGCTTCCTTACTGTTGTTATGTCAGCACAGCTACCCGGCTATGTACTGTCACTACTGCTTGTGACCATTATGGTTGGCACCTTTTCCAATGCCCATAGTGGGGCATGTTATGTGGACACTTCGAATTTGCAGGACTACACATACCCAGGGCTAGTGCAGTTGACAGAACTTCACTTGTTTGCCATACTATGAGCTTATTCTGTAAGCTTTGGGTTTCTTTTTTATTTTCTTATGGCCTGTCTGTTGTTCCTTTCGTTATGTATATGTTTTATGCTACTATTTACATTTTTATTGCGGAATTTATGCGGCAGGGGATCGGAGGTCATTTTCCATTTTACGATTGTTGCAGGGACACGACTGTCCAATCAGGGACTGTCCATGGCACATTGGGACAGCAGGTAACCCTGGTGACCATGCCCATGTCGCTACTGGGGTTTCCACCTTTTCCATTTTCCGATCTGGGATATTTCCGACTCACATCTGACTTTACAGGCCGACACATACAAACGGTCACTATATAGCATAGAAATTCACTTGTTTGCCTAAATAATATGCTTATTATTGTGGCAATTTCCTTGCTTATTCTGTTTATTGTGTCATTTAGGTATTTCTGTTACAGAAATAACCAATTCATGCTACCATTACATTAAATACGGATATCATTGTGTCCTACAATCGTAGCACATCAGCCATTTCTAATACGCTTTTTCGGGACACAACTGTCCATGGAGAGACTGCCCCAACCAAAGTGGGACAGGTGGTGACCTTAGTCGCTGCTCCTATGTCGGTGCGGCGCTGACATGCGGCTGTACACCTTCTCTGAGTGTAAACACTGGCAGTGCATTGCGGGACTAACGCGGTCTTATGCGTATCCTTTGCTCCTTGGACGGGTACACTTATGCCTTCGTGGCTTCTATTTGCTTCTCCGCTAATTTGGGACGGGACTATGTTGCATACTGTACGTGCGTTTCATTCTGCACAGGATCTGGCTGCTGCCATTACTATTGTGGGCGGACCGTGGCTGTCAGCACATTAGGTTGCTCACCTCATGCCGGCTTAGACACGCCTCCAGACGCATCCTACCTGGGCTCGCTCACGTACACTACGCACGTGTCTGTGATTCCGGTGCACTCTCATTAATATGTATATGGCACTACTGCGCCGGATATTCCATGCACCGCCGGCGCAGGCCTTACGCCGGCCTTGCGCCGAGCTTCATGAATCCCAGGGTATGTTTATAGAATTATAGTATTATAAGCATATACAAATGGTAAAGAGAGAATTTCCTTCACCAAATATTACATTGTGTGGTGGTTAACATCTTCATTTTCTTTCAGCTGCTCCCGTTAGGTGTCGCAACAGTGGATCATCTGTTTCCATTTCTTCCTGTCCTCTGCATCTTGCTCTGTCACACCAACCACCTGCATGTCCTCTCTCACCACATCCATAAACCTTATCTTAGGCCTTCCTCTTTTCCTTTTACCTGGCAGCTTCATCCTTAGCATCCTTTTCCCAATTTACCCAGCATCCCTCCTCAGCACATGTCCAAACCAATACAATCTCACCTCTCTGTCTTTGTCTCCAAACCTTCCAACCTGGCATGACCCTCTGATATACTTATTCCTAATCCTGTCTACCCTCGTCACACCCATTGCAAATCTTAACACCTTTAGTTCTGCCACATCCAGCTCTGACTCCTACCTTTTTGTAAATGCCACTGTCTCCAACCCATATAACATAGCTGGTCTCACTACCCTCTTGTAGACCTTCCCTTTCACTCTTACTGGTACTTGTCTGTTACAAATCACTCCTGACTCTCTTCTCCACCCTGCCTGTACTCTCTTCTTCACCTCTCTTCCATACTCGCCATTACTCTGAACTGTTGATCCCAAGTATTTAAACTCATCCACCTTCACCAGCTCTACTCCCTGCATCCTCACCATTCCTCTATCCTCCCTCTTATTCACACACATATATTCTTAGTCCTGCTGACCTTCATTCCTCTCCTCTCTAAATCATATCTACACCTCTCTAGGGATTCCCCAACCTGCTCCCTACTCTCACTACATATCACAATGTCATCTGCAAACATCATAGTCCATGGGGACTCCTGTCTGATCTCGTCTGTCAACCTGTCCATTGCCACTGCAAATAAGAAAGGGCTCATCTGTCACTCCCACTGCAGATCTCACCACTGTCACACTACCCTTGTACATATCCTGTACCACTAAAACTTATAAGCACACAACAAACTGGAAAATGAAAATTAAACCAAAAGCTGTAGATGGAATGAAGGAGCGAACACAATTCTTTAGTACTTTCATTCAAATTTATTCTTCATGAACCTCTTCAGAAAAAAGTTAACCTCTCAAAACACACCTCTTATAAGTTACATCACACATCACATGACTTTCATGATACTTTAAATTAAAGGTATAAAATCATGCCATAAAAATAAAAAACTGTCTTGTTTTCCAAACAGATTAGAATGTCAAAGCTTCATAAAAAATGTCTTAATATAAAAACACCATCATATTATTTTGATATTATTGTGATTGGAATGTTATTTTAATGCTAAAAAATATTAATATTAATACATTCATTCAGACCAGGGGCTCTGTCTGCTACCAAACTGATCTTCCACAATGACTCCTTGCATTCTAAAGTCAAATTAGTGTTCCCTATATAATCCACTTGTGGAACATAATCTATGACTGAAAAGGTGAACATTTTAAAGTTCACACAGTGAATAGCAAGCCTAGCTAAAGCATTTGTAAAGTCCTTTTTCTTAATAGAAAGTGTGTGCTCATATACTCTACGCTTTAAACATCTATTTTTTTTACTATGTAGTAACTAGGGCAAGAATCACATACTGCCACATAAACTGTTTGCACTCTCACAGGTAAACCGTCTGTGGACCCAAATAGTCATTTTAAGATGTGTAATAAATGTACTAGATGTATTGCTTATATACCTACATTGTTTACACTTCCCACAGAAGAAAGTGCCACAAACATTTTTCACATCAGTGAATGCTAAAGTGTACCCCCCATCATTTTCCAAAATGTTTTTGATGTTCTTAATTTTCTTATAGGTGAACTTGGGTTCAACATCTACTACCTGTATGAGTTCCCTATTCCCCATCAGAACCTTCCAATTGTCCTTAATTATTTGTTTGATGACACCCATCTCATTGACAATGGGGATGGGGAAAGAAATGGTAAACACTGTGCTGTCCTTCTTTTTCCTGTTGTTACTTACATCACCAACCCCCCTGATGATGGGTTTTGCAGCATTTTGTCTCAGAATAAACACTTCCTTACGTATATTGGTTAACCAAGCCTGGTCATACCCTCTTTGTTCAAAAAAATGTGTCAACATGATGACTCTTGAAAAAAAATGTGTCATCATCAGATGTGAGTCTACTGAAGTGAATAAATTGACCCTTAATCACACCTTTCTTCATATGACTAGGATGTAAGCTATCTCTGTGCAAATATTGGTTGACAAAAACATCTTTCCTATAAATCTTACTCACAAAAGTGTTACTGAACATATTAGAAGCCAAATGTATATCCAAAAAATTAATGGTCCTACCAAAACTTCCCACAGAGAATTCCAAAAAGTCTGTGGTGTGATTTTAGTCCCTGACAAAGGACTCAAATTCACTCTCATCACCAGTCCACAGGAATATCAAATCATCAATAAATCTTTGATATAAAATAATGTGGGACCTTTGTGGATGTACATATAAATACTTTACATCCCACATGGCCATTACAAGGTTGGCAAAGGATGGGGCCACCCTTGCCCCCATAGCCACCCCTGAGGTCTGCTTATATCTTTGGTTGAATTCAAAAAAATTATTGTCAAGAACTATACCCATAAGCCTGCAAACCATCTCTATTTTACTGTGTGTAAAGTCAGTATACCCATTAAGGTAATCCCTCAGATATTCTGTACCAGCATCTTGGTTGATGCATGTGTACAGTGATTTAACATCTAGAGACTCAAAATAAAAATCACCATGGGTGAGGTTAATGTCCCTCAAAATTTCCAAAAGGTGCCAGGAGTCTCTAAGGTACGACTTCACTTTTAGCACTATGGGATTAAGTATATGATCCAGCCATAAAGAAATATTTTCTGTCTTGGTTCTCTTGGCTGAAATAATGGGCCTAAAGTGTGGATTTGTTTCTGATTTGTGTACTTTGGGTATTGCAAAGAAATGCCCCATACTGGGATGTTCCACTAACAAATATTCATATGTGTCATGATCTAAACTACCCTGGCAAAATATGTCAAACAGATCAGTGTTTATTCTCAAAAAACTGTTGTTAATTGCATTCTTATCTACAACAGAATAAGCTGTGTCATTTATCAATACGTCTTCAATGTTTTTAACATAATCTTCAGTACACATAATCACCATCATGCCACCCTTATCGGCTCTCATTACTCTAATGTCTTTATTTTTACTTAAAATACACAGTGCCTGTTGTTCTTCCACAGTGAGATTATGCATATGGGTGCCCTTTACAATATTTCTCATGTCCAGTTCACACATGTCACCAAACACTTGCAAGGTGTTGCACAAGGGTGGGTTGTATGTGCTACTCTTTTTAAATTTGTTACAAACATCTTGTCTATCTACATTTAAATCATGCAGTAGATAACAAAAGTTCAATTTTCTCAAAAAAAGTTTGAAATCAACTAACAGTCTGGTAATATTAACAGAACTACTTGGTATGTAAGGAAAACCTTTTTACAAGACTGGAATCACGTCATTAGATAAAACACTATTTGACAAATTCAAAATGCGAATTTCAAAGTCTGAAACTTTTAGTTTTTCTTTCTGTTGTTATTTCTTCCCCTTGTTTTTGTCTTGTTCTGAACCTGGTTTGACCACCTGGGAGTCCATTTGTTGCCCCCTTAGTCCATCAAAAAAGGACCTGATCCACAGGGGTTATTTGTAGATTAAACCACTTTAGCAAATGTTGGATTATTATTGTCAGACCCCGCTGGAACTTGCTGAACTGTGTTACTGTTGTTATTGTTGTTATTGTTGTTAGGGACATTGTTGTTGTTAGTGGTCATACTATTGTTGTTTCCACTTCCATTATCATTTACCACACTGTGTGTGACATTATTGTCATTAGTTGCATTGGTATTGATAGTGTTCTCCTGAAAGGCCCGCCAACGTTGCAAAGGGTAGGCCTCTTTTTTGGCATAGGCCAAAAGATCCCTCTGCAGTTTGGACTGCTTCCTTGTGATTACAGAGGCTCTGTGCCTATCAGCTTTGGCCTCAATGCTACTATGTAAGTAAGAAAGTACATTGAAACAAGAATGTCCCTTAATTTTATTGTCTAAATTTGCCATATTTTCTTTGACTGTGTCAATCTCTTTTAAATAATGTGTTACCAGCATATGCATCATGTTGACCCCTGTTTCATTGAATAAGCTGACTAACTCATTGTAAAATGGGTCACCAAAGTTTACACAGTTTGGAAATTTTGATAGCCTTAGTCCCTATGGAACACATTTACGCTTAATACATTCATTGAGATATAAAATCTCCAGTTCCATAGATATAAAGCAAACTGTGAGCTTCTCAAGCTCAAAAATGTTTTTCCTGCAACTGCCAACATCTTCATAATGACTTGTAACATTATTATTAACAACAGTACTTACATTTTTACCAATCGTTTCAAAAATTATGTCCAAAAAAGGATTGTTGACTTCCTTGAACACATAATCTAAAACGAAAACGCTGCTGTCTAAGTGTACAATTCTGTTCCCACTCGGACTGCTGTTGCTGTTAGCAGGTGTGTTAATGGCATCATTACCCTCATGCCTTTGCTCATTGTTGTTTGTAATTCCCAATGGCAGTTGCGACTGTGGAAATGAACCCAAACCAACTGGAAACTGCTGCTGGGACCCACACAGTCTTGAAAAACCATCTTGAATGGCTCCAGTAACTGTCCTGGCAGTTAATTTTTTGGATATACATTTGGCTTTTGATACGTTCCGTAACACTTTTGTGAGTAAGATTTATAGGAAAGATGTTTTGTTAACCAATATTTGCACAGAGATAGCTTACACCCTAGGCATATGAAGAAAGGGGTGATTAATGGGAAATGTATTCGCCTCAGTAGATTCACCTCTGATGATGGCACTTTTTTTTCAAGAGGTCATCATGTTGATAGATTTTTTTTTGAACAAAGAGGGTATGACCAGGCTTGGTTAACCAATATACATAAGGAAGTGTTTATTCTGAGACAAAATGATGCAAAACCCATCATCAGGGGGGTTGGTGATGTAAGTAACAACAGGAAAAAGAAGGACAACACAGTGTTTACCATTTCTTTCCCCATCCCCATTGTCAATGAGATGGGTGTCATCAAACACATAATTAAGGACAATTGGAAGGTTTTGATGGGGAATAGGGAACTCATACAGGTAGTAGATGTTGAACCCAAGTTCACCTATAAGAAAATTAAGAACATCAAAAACATTTTGTAAAATGGTGGGGGGCACACTTTAGCATTGACTGATGTGAATAGTGTTTGTGGCACTTTCTCCTGTGGGAAGTGTAAACAATGTAGCTATATAAGAAATACATCTAGTACATTTATTACACATCTTAAAAGGACTATTGGGGTCCACAGACGGTTTACCTGTGAGAGTACAAACATAGTTTATGTGGCAGTATGTGACTCTTGTCCTAGTTACTACATAGGAAAAACCATTAGATGTTTAAAGCGTAGAATATATGAGCACACACTTGCTATTAAGAAAAAGGACTTTACCAATGCTTTAGCTAGGCTTGCTATTCACTGTGTGAACTTTAAAAAGTTCACCTTTTCAGTCATAGATTATGTTCCACAAGTGGATTATATAGGGAACACCAATTTGTCTTTAGAATGCAAGAAGTCATTGTGGCAGATCAATTTGGTAGCAGACAGAGCCCCTGGTCTGAATGAATGTATTAATATTAATATTTTTTAGCACTAAAATAACATTCCAATCACAATAATATCACAATAATATGATGGTGTTTTTATATTAAGACATTTTTTATGAAGCTTTGACATTCTAAGCTGTTTGGAAAACAAGACAGTTTTTTTATTTTTATGGTATGATTTTATACCTTTAATTTAAAGTATCATGAAAGTCAAGTGATGTGTGATGTAACTTATAAAAGATGTCTTTTGAGAGGTTAACTTTTTTCTGAAGAAGTTCATGAAGAATAAATTTGAACGAAAGTACTTAAAGAATTGTGTTTGCTCCTTCATTCCATCTACAGTTTTTGGTTTGAATTTCATTATCCTGTACCACTCTTACATACTTCTCTGCCACTCCCGACTTCCTCATACAATACCACAACTCCTCTCTAGGCACCCTGTCATATGCTTTCTCTAAGTCCACAAAGACACAATGCAACTCCTTCTGACCTTCTCTGTACTTCTCCATCAACACTCTCAGAGCAAACATTGCATCTGTAGTGCTCTTTCCTGGCATGAAACCATACTGCTGATCACTAATCATCACCTCCGTTCTTAACCTAGCTTTTACTACTCTTTCCCATAATTTCATGCTGTGACTGATCAGTTTTATCCCTCTGTAGTTACTACAGCTCTGCACATCACCCTTATTATTAAAAATTGGTACCAAAACACTTTTTCTCCACTCCTCAGGCATCCTCTCACTTTCCAAGATTTCATTAAACAATCTGGTTAAAAATTCCACTGCCATTTCTCCTAAACACCTCCAAGTTTCCACAGGTATGTCATCTGGACCAACAGCCTTTCCATTCTTCATCCTCTTCATTGCTATCCTTACTTCCTCCTTGCTAATCCGTTGGACTTCCTGATTCACTATCCCATCATCCAACCTTCTCTCTCTCTCTCATTCTCTTCATTCATCAGCCCCTCAAAGTACTCCTTCCATCTGTACAACACATTCTCCTGGCTAGTGAGTACGTTTCCCTCATTATCCTTTATCACCCTTACCTGCTGCAGATCTGTCCTAGCTCAGTCCCTCTGTCTTGCCAATCAGTGCAGGTCCTTTTCTCCCTCCTTAGTGTCCATCCTTTCATACAACTCTCCATACATCTTATCCTTGCTTATCTCAGATTAAGCCAAAAGCTTTAAATAATGTTTTGCAAAAGCCTACTAAAGTATTAAAAGGTGATGCGGACACAATGAAGGGCACTGGTACAGAAATGTACCTTCTTGCAATTCAAAATAATTAAATTTATGGAATTTTCAGAGTGAGCTGAACCACTTTTTTCTGTAATGAAAGTAGACAGTGCTTCAGATAAGTTTAAGGTTGGCGTAATGGTTAAGGCGTTTACTTACAGACAAAAAATGCAAGGTTTGATTCTTAACTTTGACAGGAAAATTGGATAGGCTTCAAATAGCCTGTGGTAATTACAAGCTTTTACTATCACATACGTGTGTGTGTGTGTGTGTGTGTGTGTGTGTGTGTATATCTATATATATATATATATATATATATATATATATATATATATATGTGTGTGTGGATCTAGGACTATTGAACGAAAGTTCAAAAGTCTGAATCCACAATAACCGAACGCACTTTAATGGAAGCGCTTTCACCGAAAAAGCACTTTCGTTAAAGTGCGTTCGAAAAAAAAAAAACAATAAATCTTCTTTTATGCAGGGCTGCAATCCCACTTGCACCCCAGTGTAGGGGGCTGTGCCCCCCACCTCCCCAAATTGTATATTCTCACTCTGAGGTCGCACTACAGTGGGGAAAAGGGAATGGCACAACGAGCATACTTATCCGAAAGTGCTGCTTCAGTGAACAGCACTTTCAGTTAAGTATGTTCTGCAAGCAGACAGTGCCGTCGGGGATCTGTACGGATCCCGTATAGATATATATATATATATATATATATATATATATATATATATATATATATATATATAAAACGTGTGTGTGTGTGTGTGTGTGTGTATGTGTGTGCAGGTGTATATATATATATATATATATATATATATATATATATATATATATATGCTAACAAAACCGACAACTTACAAAAGAAGAAACACAGGACATGTAAAATAAACTTCTTTGGCATAACATAAATGAAGCAAGGAGAAAATGTCTCTGGAACCGATTTATTTTAGCGCTTTCGTTCTCCCATATCTAAGAACTTCTTCAGAAGTGAGATCAGATACACAAAGGAATGGAAAAATACTGTTACACAAGCAATAAAATCAGGGTGAACCAATGACATCTTAGAAATGCAAAACAGATAACACTTCCTGAAACATGAATAAAGCATGAATAAAACATGAGTAAAGTGAAATACCAAGAAATCTGTGATTTAGCAATGCCATCTCAAAGCACATTTTAAATTCAAGCTATCGTTTAACCCTGGTGCTGAGTCTGCTCCCAGTAGGAGCTGCCATCAGAGTTTCCTTCACTTCTAACAGTTTAGCATAGTCCCCAAAAAATAAGTCTAGTTGTTCCAGTACCATGAAATTAAATTTAACAAAAGTGGTACAAGATCTGGTATGTCTGGCCAGTGCATTATAAGCATCATTCGCTCTGATCGCACCACAATGTTCTTTCATTCTGTCTGAGAGTTTGCAGCAATTCTTTCCAACATAGAAATAATTACAAGATACACAAATCACAGCATGAACTAAATTTCTTGTGCTATAGTCAAAATGATGTGCAAAGGACACTTTTAAATTAATGTGTTGGAAAATGTAAAAGGTCCCAGTGTAGATGTACTGACAACATACACATTTCCCACAAGTGAAAATACCTGCAAATTATTACATTTTTGTTTAAATTAAATTAATTTAAATTATTGTTGTCAGTCCGGTGAGGTATTGTCCAGAGGTCACAAACCTTAAGGGACATTGACATGACTATCATAACCAAAAAGATATAACCAGCAGACAGTGTTACCATAAGAACTGTTATGCCGATAATTAGCTATTAAATTGTACATGTGGTCAGCACCCCGATATTCACTGCACATCCTACCTAATACATTTACTATTTTCTCAGTGCAGTCACCACCTATAATCTACAGAAACATCTACTCAGACTCAATTTACATATGCAATGTCATCTGACAAAAACAATCTTCAGCAAAATAAGAACATCACGCAGTAACTCACCCTAATGCAGAGTTAACTAAATGAAACTCTGACATATCACACTGCACCCATACATATATATAAATATATATTCCACACTGAAAGGTAAGCAAAAATATACAAACATTCTGTGTGTGCCATCATGATCTTTATAGTGACTGTCTGATTTTTAGTAGAGTGCTCATGTTATATAAAACAGAATTCAAATCTAGTACAACTAGACTGTTAAACACTGTTGTACAAAAATATATATTTTTCTATTCTTAAGGAAAATCATAACTTTTTGTTAATCACAGCAACCATTAAAGTATATTTTTCTAAGGCAGCTAAGAAATAACATATAAGACTATAATACATGACAACTGACATATAAACAAGTAATCTCCTGTCAGTTTACATTAGCCCTATTTAATTGTGCCAAATAGTTCATAAAGATGTTTGACTAGGATGTCTGTTCTGCTTTGTGTCAACAAATGTCACAAGGAAATTACAACTCGTAGGGAATTAGCAGTAGAAATGGTGTGCGCTATTTGCACAATCTTTTAAATGGCTGCATATTGGATTATATACAAAAAATGTAAATAATCTTGCTAAAAATAAATTATTCAGATATGTATTGTGATTCCAATACGTGCTTGTGTCTAATTAACAAATTATTACATATGTGAAATGTCACATATTGGCAGATCAAAATATCTTTGTTACAAGGATGAGAAAAGTAAGACAAAACCTGGTAGCATACATTTGTGAAGGGTTAAGCCATATATCCCCATGTCAAAAACACCATATATCTGAGAATTAAACATATTAGCCCATCAGCATTAACCATTTGAATGTTGGAGTAATGTCAACACAAAAACAGCAATGCTTTTTCCTTAAAGACTATGTTAATTATTTCTCAAATGAAAACCGAAAAATTGTATTTCAGCTTCATCTCTTTATCCACCTTAATGGATGTAAATATGTTAAACGTAATTTAATTTATGCACAGGGCAATAAATCAATTTTTTTTAGGATTGCACTGATACTGTTTGCTTGGCAGGGAGTCAACATTTTAATTGTAATTCAGAGTATTACTTGACTCCCAGAAAATAATAGCATGCTGTTTGCAATAGCTTGATTTAAATGAATATTTTCCAGTAGTCTCTGCAGGTGTGTGTGTGTGTGTGTGTGTGTGTGTGTGTGTGTGTGTGTGTGTGTGTGTGTGTGTGTGTGTGTGGTACTTGTGTGTTAATGCATCTAGCCCCTACATATTACATTACCAAAGCACCTTTCCTTAACAATACCACTAAGCATGTGTATGCATCTGTGTGCAATCCTGGATGTTTCCCTTCAGTCAACTTTACACAGAATGTAAGAATAGCCAATATGCTGGAAAAATAATACTACTTCATAAAAACAATGTGACATTATTTGACCCCATATTTCTCATCTCTTAAGCCTAGGGTAGATTATAAGAGAAAACATTGTTGATGCCAGGAGGAAAATGTTCTAGGTCATGACCACTCTGAAACAAAATTAACTTACTGTTTTTTTTTTTGCTTTTCTTACAATGTTTTTAGTTATGAAAAAAAGCTTGTTAAAATATTCTTGCTCTGAGTGCTGAACAGTAAGAGTGCTTCTCCAGCTTTGTGGAAACACATAAATACTCTCTGATTGAAACAAACTAATAGATTTATGAGAAAACATCTTATTTCTGTACAACTCCAAGAAGGTTTGAACATCTGTGGAGCATTCATAAATGGTAATGCAATGAAAGTTGGCATTTAACATTCTTTATCTGTTATTTTATATATGTATATAAAAATGTATAGTATACATAACAAAACAATGGAAGAGCAAGTACTTTATTTGTTATTACACAAAGAATGGCTTATTTTCTTCATCTTCACCTTCTTCTTCTTCTTCTTCAAATAATGATTTCTTTACCCACAGTTTCACACTTTAGGTATTCCTGACTTCTGTGTACAGATGATTACTTTAGCTGAGCTCAGTACTTCACTTTTAATTGCCTACTACACTACAGATGACAGGGTAATTTGTGCGTGTTTATATCTTTAAGAAGCATGTGAGGCTGTACGTCCATGTATATAACCCGCACACGTGCACAATCTTAGTGCCATTTTGAAAGAGCAGCTAGGGAGTGAGCATGCATGATCATAGTTATTAATTGTATATAAGTTACTTAAGTTACAGCCTATAGTCAACAATAGTAATGTGTTTGTATATAATAAAGTTGCTTGAACAGAACCCACGAAGAATTGTTTATTTGTGTCTTAACACGATATATGACATGGTGTCAGAACCGGGATGGAGGAAAGAAGAACATTCAGAGCTAAAAGATGTAAAGACGACAGCGAAGGTAAAACTGAGAGAAAAGAGCACAAACATAACCAGAAAGAATCAAAGGTAATGAGAAATAAAACAAACTACTTGATGTGAAAGGTGAAATAAAGGGGCATTATAAAGGCATAAATCGCAATATTAGGCAGGCAGAAAGTACAAAAAGTTTGTTAACTAATGAAAATATTTAAGATACATGTATTTGATGAAATGATTAACAGCAAAGCAAACAACGAGTATGTTTGAAGCAAAATGAGTGTGTTTGAGGCAAAGTTGGGCGTGTTTAGAGTAAAACGAGCAGAAGAAAAGTAAGTTGGGCATGAAAAGGGCTTAAACGAGCAAAATGATCACAATAAGAAAGGAAAGGGCGCATTAAGCAAAACTATAGCAAGGCGGCTGCATGTGTTTGGGCAAAGTGCTGTGTTTGGGCATAACTATGACTTTGTATTGTATCAAGGGTGTAACTAAAGTTATTTGAAGTCTCTCAGAGTGTGTAAACATGCTTACAGATTGTGTTTATTACTGTGCATGCATTTCGAAAAGTTCATTGTGTGCAAAGTGCAACTATTTTGTGCAATCCAGTCAAAGTGTAGCCATTTCAAAAAGTTCTTATGCTGGGTGTGTCTATTCGCAAAGTGTCACCATTACAGAGTGCTTCTTGTACTGTAAAGAGTTGCAAGGTACCACCATTCTGGGGACATTTCAGTGTGCTGTATGCAGTTATTTGCAAAGTACAATTACTTTGAAAGTTATTGAGTTTTGGGCAACAGATGTTCGATTTATTCACATTGTGTAGTTGCTTGACATGTTTCTTACACTGATAAGAGGTGTTTTCTTGAAAAAAGATGACATTACAAGAGTATTACAGTGCTCATGAATTGCTCAATTGCATTGTAAAGTTCTTGAATGCGTTTTAAAGTGATGACTTTAACAAACGAAGGTGCATGACTATAGCATTTCTGCCTTTATCAATGAAAATTCTGAAAGCATCAAAAAGCCAGAAAAGTTATTTCACAAAGTACAATAAAGTATGGAAAAGTACGAGAAGTTTATTTTGCAAAGTCCAGTTATTCGAAAGTACTATGAGTTCGTTCATTCACATAATTCCAATAAGCCCGATGAAAGTATAAGTATAGAGCACGAAGACATTGGACAAGTTCTGTTTATGCCAGAAATTTATGCATATGTGTATGTGTCTATATTCATGCTTATTTGCAAACCCCTTCACTGGTATGTGTTAATATGGCAGATGGATTTCAAAAACCCCTACCACTTATGTTTGATCAGAATGTATAGAAAAGAGAACTGGAGAATATATGAACAAGAGTATGTTATTTTCATACAAACAGCTTATGCAGATAGAGATGCACACACCAGGGCATTCATTTTGCTAAACCTAGCAGGGTCAGAATCCATAGAAAGAGAGCCTTCATTTGTGTATGTACCAGCAGTGTATGGAGGAGAAGGTGCAGACTGCCATATTGTTGTACAAGCTGAATCAAAGGAAGACCCTAAGTGTTTGAAGTGCAGGTTTAGAGAAATGTGCAACCCCAGATGAATATTACATTAGAATGCATTTATTTTACATAAGAGACCAGATACCAGGGGAAACATTTGCAGCTTATATAACTAACTTGAGAAACAGAGCTAAGATGTGTCGGTTTGGTGATCTGAAAGATGAGGTGATAAAGGGCAGGCTTGTATGTGGTATTAATAGTGCTGCCGTGAGAAAGATTCTACTTTGTGACAGTGATTTAACGTTGAGCAAAGCCATAGAGATTTGTCAAATCGATGAGGTGACAGCAAGGCATACACAAGTATGCTTGCGAGTGACAAAAGCATGGGTTCAGTTGGCTCCAGACCACATGTAGACAGTATGCAACACATGACAAACAAGAACAGGCCTAAGCATGTGGCAGCTACAGGATTTCCAAATAAGTCTTGAGATTTCTTAGAAAGTTCTAGGAAAAGTGCAAGCTCCAGCATCAGTTCAGTGCAACACAGACGTGAATCAGCAAAACCCAAATCTAGCTTTATTGTTAACTGTTGTAATTGTGGTATGAATCATGAGTCTAAAAGAGAAAAGTGCTTAGCATTTGGTCAGCAATGTCACAAGTATAAAAAATTTAACCATTTCCAAAAGTTTTGTAAATCAAGTAAGTCTCATACAGTTGTAAAGAAAGGTCATAGAAAAAAGCAAGTTGATCAAGTAGAGCCAACACACTCAGCTTTCTATGTAGATGGTGTATCAGTGCTTGGTGAAAGAATTGATGCAGTAAACGTATTAACAAGAAGTGAAGTGTTTTGTACAGTCCAGATTAATGGAAAATCCACAGAGCTCAAAGCAGACACTGGGTCAAAGTGTAATGTTATATCAGCAGACACATTTGCAAAAGTGAGAACTAATGAACAACTCATTGTAACCAGTAGTGCGAGACTTGTTGCTTATGGAGGTGAAGAAATTCAGACCGAAAGCTCAGTGATGCTTTCATGTTATCTGGTTGAGAACTGTTACAAATTGTTGTTCTACATAGTCCAATTTCCAGTGCAATCTTTACTGGGTCTCAAAGATAGTTTAAGAATGAATCTGCTTTCTTTTGTTAAAGAAGTTCATCATGTGAGTGCAGTTCTGAGTTCCAATTTCTCCGAAGCCATTTTCTCAGAGTATGCTGATATTTTCAATGACAAATTAGGCAAACTTCCAGTTCATATTCAATGAAGTTAGACCCAGAAATCACTCCAATAGTCAGATCAGCAAGAAGAGTTCGATAGCTATGCAAGATAGAGTAAAAGCTCAGTTGGATAAAATGGTGCAACAAGATGTGATTTGTCCAGTCACAGAACCAACTGAATGGGTAGCTTTTCACAAGAAAGGCTCAGATGAAATCAGAATATGCATTAATCCAGGAGATTTGAACAAAGCATTAAAAATACCACATCATCCAATACACACAGTTGAAGAAGTTGCAACTCTGATACCGAATGACACTGTATTTTCTGTTTTGGATGCAAAGAGTTCACTCTGGCAAGTGTTGCTTGATCACAAATCCTCATTTCTAACTACTTTTGGTACTCCGTTTGGCAGATACAAATTCCTAAGTATGCCATTTGGAATAAATTCTGTAAGTGACGTTTTTCAGCATGCAATGAAACAATTATTTGGGATTATTTTTGTGCCATAATAATAGACAATCTGTTGTTTGGAGGCAATGGTGAAGCAGAACATGACAGAAACTTCAAGAAAGTTCTAGACAGAGCACATGAAGTCAACTTAAAGCTCAATCCTTTGAAGTGCAAATTCAGACTTCCAGAAGTTGCATATGTAGGTCATTTATTTACACGACAATGTGCAAAGTTTACAGCATTTTCTGGGCATGATCAATTATTTAGGCAAATTTATGCAAGACTTCAGTGAGTTAACAGCATCTTTAAGAGAGATAACATGCAAAAATGTTGCATGGTCATGGATAGCACATTATCAGAAGGCATTTGAAGACCTTAAGCAGAAAATTGCCACCCTGCCTATGTTAATATACTATGATATAAACAAAACAGTTATTCTTTCCTGTGATGCTTCAAAATTTAGACTAGGTGCAGTTATACTTCAAGAGGGCAAACCAGCAGCCTGTGCATCTAGAACACTAACCCAAATTGAGATGCAATATGCTCAAATTGAGAAAGAGCTTTTGCCTATAGTATTTCATGCTCCACGTTTCATGATTATATTTATGCTCCAGCTATTCAGACTGAAACTGATAATCAGCCTCTAGTTACTATTCTAAAGAAGCCTATGCATTCTGCTCCAGTGAAATTACAAAGAATGATGCTCAAATTGCAAAAGTACAACTTCAAATTGATCTACACTAATGGCAAATTACTTTTTCTGGCTGATACCTTATCTAGATTTCCTAGAAATACAACACAACAGCTTGGTGCAGAGACTTTTGACTTTGATGTGATGTCAGTGTGTAATATTTCCACAATTAGACTTGATGAGTTAAGAGATCACATTCAGACTGATCCAATTTTACAGAAGCTCAATCACTATATTAATATTGGATGGCTAAAAAAGCAATCTAGTGTATCACCTGAGGTGCAATCGTATTTTCATTACAGAGATGAATTGCTGATGGAAGATGGCATTATTTTCAAAGGTCCTAAAATTGTTGTTCTTGCTTCCTTACAACAAGAATATATTCAGATTTTGCATTGTGGTCACCCAGGATCCACATCCACTAAGAGAAGAGCAAGAGAATTGGTATTCTAAACTTCCTTATCAAAAGATATTGATATAATTCTTTCTTCTTGTTTGGAATGCAATAGTACTAGACTGCATTTGTAAAGAGATACCACTTCTGCTAAAAACAATTACTGAACTACCTTGGTCTACTGTAGCAACTGATATCTTTCAGTGGAACAATCAACACTGCTTAGTTTTGTTAGACTCTTATTTAAATTGGTTTTGAGATTGATCTACTACCAAACTTAACCTCAACTGCTATTATTACTAAGTGGAAACATCATTTCTCAGTTCATGGTAGTTCACACAAAGTTCTTGCAGACAATGGTATTCAATTTACTAGCCAGTTGTTTCAGAAATTTGCAAAAGAATGGGACTTTGTACATGTCACTAGTAGTCCTGAATATCCTCAATCAAAAGGTCTAGCTGAACGTGCAGTGCAGAGTGCAAAGCAATTACTTGAAAGGTCAAAGCGTGATAATACCGATGTATTCTTAAATTTGCTTTATCTCAGAAAAATACCCCGTGATGATATTCTTGGCTCACCTGCTCAAAGACTACTTTCCAGGCAAACTAGAACTATGCTACTTATGTCTTCAGGTTTGTTGCAATCTAAATCTAAGAACACTAAAAAAATCAAGGTTCAATCGTTTAAGAAGCATGATCACTAGAAATCTAGTTACAACAGATTGAGCAGATTAATTTGTCCTTTGAGGGAAGGAGAGATGGTCCAAATCCAGACAACAAAAGGTTTTGATGGAATAGACAGATTACAGGCATCTGTGCAGACCTGAGTTCTTACTTGGTAAATTCTGAAGGAGTGGACTATAGGAGGATTTGCAAACATCTTCTTCCATCTTCTTCCTGTATCATAATCATCATCATTGCAGTCACAACATTGTATCTGTAATGCAAACTCTAAACTGAAGAGTGAGTCAGACATTGTTTCCAGACCAGAATGTGTTCAAAAGTCTGATTCTTTTCCAGAAAGTGATTTGAACATTCCACAAGTCAACCATTTTGCAGAAACTGTCCCAGTTGCTAAATCTAATTCCCAGTTTTATGTCACACAATATGGATGAGTTCCTAAACCAAGTGAGAAATACGCAGCAATGTACATACCTATATGTTTAAAATTGTATAATGCATGTCTATGGATTACCTGTGATTTCTGCATGGCAAACAGTTTCGTAACAATTGTATGGTCTATTTCTCAAAGAGGGAGGATGTAGATCAGAGTGTAACGTGTGTGTGCTTAAAGAAGCACGCAAGGCTGTATGTTCACATATATAACCTGCACATGTGCACAACCATATCGTCATTAGCAACCAGGGAGTGAGCATGCATGATCATAGTCATTAATTGTATATAACTTACTTAAGTTACAGTCTATGGTCAACAATAGTAATGTGTTTGTATATAATAAAGCTGCTTGAACAGAACCCACAAAGAATCATTTATTCGTTTCCTATCTCGAAAGCGACATACACCAACTGGAATGCATAACTGTAGTGCATAATGACGTAAGTAATGACTGTTTGAATTAATGCATTTGATTCTGTTTTCTAGAAACTTCCTGTGAATATTTAGTCTATGTTTTGTAAGATGGACTTGCTTTCATTTAGTGGATATGGACGTCTGGCCTCGACTTGGCAGCAGAAGTAGGCCTTACCTCTTACATTATCAATATTCAGGGGTATCAGGGAGGGTCAGAGACACACACAGATGAAACTGGTGAGCATTATAACCCACAACAAAAGAAGAGTCTCAGCTGCAACATTCCTCAGTTTTTGTAATATATTTAGTGCTCTAAATCATCAGAAACTCATAGAAAGACTGTATACCCTTGGATATACCACCACTATTTCACCATGTTTTGGAACCTATTTAAAAGATCATACTTATTCAGTACAATGACAAAACACTTACTGCATTACTTACACATCAAACATCATTCCCAGGGATCCATTATTAGACAACTACTCCAATATATTCACAAACTCTATGAACCCCTGTACTAAAGGAATCTAAATTCTCCAATAAGCTGATGACACTACAATTCGATATTCAGCCAGTGACCTTCAAACTTGATATCAAGGTTCAGCTCTGCTGAGTTTTGCATCACTAACTTACTGAATGAAATAAAATTAACATGCAAAATAAAACTCTTTATCCTTCAAAAACAGCTACAATTCTCAATTCCACGGGAGATAACAACATTACAATGAGAATCAGGGCCTAATGAATTAGAGTGTACTTGTTAAAAAACACTGGTCACAAACCAGACTTTTAGGATCATATTTGTGATGATAGGATGCACTTCAAGCCATGCCAGGAGAAGTAGGACAGTAGATGTATAACATATGCCAGCACAGCTAGCTAGAATTCTGTAAAAAACACATATGTCATTTGTGTATCAAACTGATTTGTACAAATGCTTGTGCTAAAAATGTATATGTAAAGTTACTGGTTTTAAAAATGTATTAACACTGTCTCCTGCTAGACAGAAAAGAAATATACCTGCATTATTGTAACTGTTTAAATGTATATGTTTTAACAGATGGTACTAGAAGAGAAGTGGTTACTCTCAAACTTAAATATAGCAAAGAAATTAAATTACTGGGCCTAGACCATAAAGATGTTATCTCACAATTTTGAATAAAGCCAGAGATGCAATATCTCTAAGAAGTATGGCTTAGTAGCTCTGTAGGAAGAATAGAACTGTTAAAATAGTTTTATGACTTCCAGCAGCTGCACCACATCTGAGCAATGCTCTTGTGTGTGTATTATTGACATGTAGGTGCTAAATTCCTGACAGCTTCTAGCAATGGCGGTGCATGTGAACCAAAAGTCAGATGACCAGATGTATGTGATGTCATTCTGTGCAGAAATAATGTTTTAATATTAGAGGAGGCTGAAGTTTCAGGAGCAGTTTGTTGTTGGAACCTGACAAAGGAGGAAGACCACTCACCTACTTAATCTTGTCTTGCACTAGTAAGTGACCAGGGACTACTACTCCTTAGATTAGTCAAGAAAATATAGTGGGAATAGTTAAGTATTGTTTTTCTGTGTAACTGTGCAAATCTTTACAGCTATGGTATTTTTAATATTTCTTGTGGCTGAAACTTTGGGGTTTGCTGTAAATAGATATGTAGCATTTTCATATTGTTTTATTGTTTATTGTTGTGTCTTTCAGCTTTTCCTGGTTAG
Source organism: Protopterus annectens (assembly GCF_019279795.1). Lineage (NCBI taxonomy): Eukaryota > Metazoa > Chordata > Ceratodontiformes > Protopteridae > Protopterus > Protopterus annectens. Next base: position 399,238,896 of record NC_056742.1, on the reverse strand, counting down.
GGGTCACCACAGCAGAACTCCGGTCCACTAATGATTGGTAGATTTTTACGTGCCGAGTTGCCAGACCTGACGCACAACCTTCAATGAAGGTACGCCCATTCACGCATGTCTCCACGCAGAAGATGCTCTAGCTGAGAATCGAACCAGACAACGTCTTACTGTGAGGCAACAACCCTACCGCAGCACCACCACCGTGGACGTTGTTTTATTGTTTATTATTAAATATATTTAAATTTCTCATTGTGGTCCTTTTAGAAAAATATTTAAGTTCTGAGAGTATTTGCAGGACTTTATGAGAAAGAGGACTTCCTAGCATTTGCAGCTAGATTTCATAGCAGTTGATTGTATAATTGTAAATATCAAGTTTAGGAACATTGCATGGTGGGTGGAAAGTTTACCGAAAGGCATCCCACCATTTTAGTGTTGACCTTTGGACATCATGAGCAGTATAGAAATTTTTGCCTGCCCTAATTTTACTAGTAGTGTGTGTGTGTGTGTGTGTGTGTGTGTGTGTGTGTGTGTGTGTGTGTGTATGTGTGTGTTTGTGTATGTGTGAATGCACATGTGCATTTGTGAATGTGCGGGTCTATATGACTAGACTGAAAGATCACAACAGTGAATGTATGCACATCGACACATTTACGTCAATGTACATACAGAGCGAAACACCTAAACAGTGAAAACCAGAATGCCGAACGTGTTTCATAGCCAGCAGCATGATGGTGGAGATAAGGAAATATATCCTTTTCCCCACTGTAGTGCAGTCTCGGAGTTGGTATATTTAAGTAGGGGGTGTGGGGGGCAAAGCCCTCCACATGGCGGGGTGCATGGGGGCTTGCCCCCTTGCAAAAGCTAATTAATTTTTTAGTTTAGATTTTGCCTACCTGTGTGGCGTATTATGATGATGAAACACGTTTGGTGTTCTGGTTTTCACCGCTTAGGTGTTTCGCTCAGTATGTACATCGATGTACATGTGTCAATGTACATACATTTGCTGTTGTGATCTTTCGGTCTAAAAATATAGACCCGAATGTGCACGTGTGTGTAGGCATTTGGTAGAGACTTGCTACTTCTTCTTACATTGATTAAAACTAGTCAATGTTTTTCTAATATTTGTTTCATTTTTACACACTTGCTCTCACATGTCAAATACAGTGGATTTGGACTTTTAGACATTTAATTCCAGACATGTACTTACTTATTTAAACTTTTGCAGTCATGCACATCAATGTGCAATCACGAAAACTGTTAGATGTACTTTTTAGCACATTTCATTCAAGCACTACCCCCCCATACATGTCTGTACACACACACACACACACACACACACACACACACACACACACACACACACACACACACACACACACACAAACACACACACATACACTCACACTCACACTCACACATGCACACAGATACACACACAGACCTTGTCTCTATTTGTATTTATTCCATAAAACAGAAATGCTCACTCATATACACTTTCTCTTTGTTACACAAGTGATATGCTTGTTTACTGACCATCTAGTGGAATGGACCTAAGGACCTTCTACAACTGTGACTATAAAACGTGTGTTTACAAAAGAACAGTATTTGTATAATTCTTACTGACAGTATTTATACAGGAATCTGTGCTTGCAAAAATTAAAAAAAAAAAGTTCACTCAGCCACTTCTTCACCCACTTCTAAAAAGAGCATAATCATTTTGTTTATAGCTAATGTACTTCATATCTATAAGCTCTTTTTGATCTGTTTCTGCATGAGACACCATAACTGAGTTGCTGTAACACTTTATTCATTCCTAAATTTCTCTGCATTTTGTGGACAATTCAGTGTGGACTCTGCTATGGAAAGACATAGGATGTTAACTTATGTCTCACCACCCACAGGGCTCTTTCTATTGAGTAATTTGATTTAGCCTGCTCATTTTTTTTTCATTCATCAATTGCAAGAATTACAAGATCTACCACATGCTACGTGATTAAGTTTTTACATTGCTAATACCCAGAATATGTGTATTATCTGCTCAGATGCCAAGCTGATTGTTCCAGAAGCAGCAATGCAGTGACCTGTGGACAATTTTCTGTGTTTCTGCTACAATGTGGCATGTCCTAAATGTAGTGTAGGGTGTCTTAGTTTTCACAGTACCTCTATATCTAGTCCTAAATCCCTGACTGTAAAAAAGCAAAAAAAAAAAAAAAATTAATAAAATTATATTCAAAGTTCTCCCTGACTTCATAAATTTTCAGCATATTACACATTGTTTCTAACTGGTTCATGCAGTGGTCATACCATTTTATGATATGTATGAATAAATAAGGTACTTAAGTATACATGCTGCTTTGCTTGTTCTTATTTTTCATTTGCATTAATGGCGAATTTCATACAGCATATTAATTGCTTTTTGAGCAATTAATTTATGCTTTCTACAAGCAGAATTTGTACATCACAGAATCATCGCATGGAATATATGAATAGCACAATGGTGCTATCCTTAGAGAAGGGTATTCATGAATCCATGTTTCAAAATGCTGCCAAAAGTTGTTCTTGCTGTTTCCATTTCTTTACTGCCCTTTACCTTCTTGTTCTATTGGTCACACATTGTTAACTATAGTTCTTGTAATCCACCTCTAAGGCAAGTTAGTATTTGACAGTGACGCCTAAGTATTTTTAGCATGAAATGGTATTTATGTATTCTTTCATGTGTGTGTGTGTGTGTGTGTGTGTGTGTGTGTGTGTGTGTGTGCGTGTGTGTGCGTGTGTGTGTGCGTGTGTGTGTGTGTGTGTGTGTGTGTGCGTGTGTGTGTGTGTGTGCGTGTGTGCGTGTGTGTGTGTGTGTGTGTGTGTGTGTGTGTGGAGTCAAAATAAGAGAAATACTAGAAACTGTCATTACATTTTTTGTGAGGTATAGTTAGAATGAAAATGTATACTGACACCAACTAATTTTTTAGAATAAAATATAAAATTAGTATTGTTATTATGTTAAAACCAATCAGAGATCAGAAACCTTCACTTAAATCAAGGGTGACAATATTTCTATATTTTGCAGATAAGTACTCAGTAATCAAGTATGATTTAAGCTTTGCTTTCTGCCAGGGTCTTAAAATTCAGTATGTGCTATCTGCTATTATATTTAAGTTCAACACATTTGAATAGCAATGCTTTAGCTGTGTATTCCTCAGATCTGGTCACCCTGGCTGTAAGACTTTATATTCTCTCTTATTGAGCTATGTTGAATTTTTCATTAAACTATTTTGTAATACTCCTCTGTATTTTATCCATGTTGTGGCTGAAAAGGGTTCCTTGATCTGTCCACACACTTGGTTAATAAATCTAAACAAATAAAAAATATATAATCTCAAAGTATAAAAGAGACAGTATTCCTGTGAAAATGTCTTTTCTGTGATATTTAAACAGCTAAACAGAAAAATAATCTGAATCAGTTTTCTGGCAAATTCCTAAGTAAATTTTTGAGTAGTCCTATTTCTTGCCTGTATAATATAGTCAGGTTACCTTCTACAAAACCAATTGTGCATTAGATATAGTTTGCCTGATATCTGACAGAAGATCAGATATAGCAATGTGCCTCTCACTTGCTAAAGAAGATTGTAGATATGTTTATACTGCATTCTATTCACATCAGAATGGTCCATTAAAGTATTCCTGTATGGCTCTCATAATATTAACAACTATATATTCTTGCATTTTATTTATTGCAGTTGACTACCGGGGTAGTCCACTGGGCCAGAAGAACTCATTTTCACTGGAGGCCCAGGGAGAAAAGCTCCACATTTAACACACGTTTAACACATATAGACAAGAAATATGTTACAGTGATACAGGATATATAATACAACAGTAGCAAGTGCAACTACATTATGATACATACACTGGATTGTTATCAGAGATAAAACTGGAGATGAACATTATGATTATTTACAGTAGATTGGTAACAGAAGGTGGAATGGAGACAAACAGTGAGGAAAACAGCATATAGTCACGGAATGAAACTATAAAATAATTAAATATTGAGTAAGATAAGTAGAAGAGAAGAAGGAAAAACAGTATGGTAATGTAGGTGAACTGCAGGCTCAGAGTGAGAGGAAAAATGAGTTGGGGAGGTTGAGCGAATGGGAGAGAAGATAGTGAGATGGTCAAGTTATGTGGTTCTAGTAGAGGTGCAAGTGCATAACCACTGTGAGGAGAGGTGAAGTTTAAGGGATTTTTTAAAGTTAGAGGCATTAGGCATGGCTCTGAGTGGAGGGAGGAGGTCATTCCATAGTTTAGAAACAGTAACAGTGTAGAGCATTTGACCGGCAGAGAGTTTAGATTTGTCAGTATTTAACAGCATTTTGTTCTCTGACCTGAGGTGACGATTGGGATGCTAGATGGTCATTATACCAGTGAGAGATGGGCAGGCAGCTAGGAGGTAAATAAGTTTATGGGCAATAGTAAGTTGTAGGTATATTAGCTGATGAGGGAGTTCAAGCCAGTCTAGTTGCTGCAGTGTGGTGCAGTGGTGGGTGGAGAATTTGGCATTTATAGCAAATTTGGCAATTTTATTGTAACATGAGTTGAGTTTGGTTTTTAGAGAGGACTGGCTGTTGGTGAGGATGGTGGCACCATATAAAAGAGTTGGAATCAGAAATGATGAGGCGAGAGCCTTTCTTGCAGTGGAATTTAGAAAGTAGTTTTGCCTATAGAGGGCTCCTAGTTTTTGATGTTTTTTTCTAATATTATTGTGGATATGAAGGTCAAAAGTAAGGTTGTCATCAATGATAACACCTAGCAGTTTTGTACTGGGAACGACTTCACTGATAGTTTTATTTTGGGAATGGACAGAGAGTTCAGATCTATTGACTGAGCTACATTTTACTTGGGGTAAATATTAAGAGTTTGGTTTTATTAGGGTTAAGAGTCAGATGGTGTTGTGACATCCAGGATTCAGTTGAGGTGAAGGCTTCTTGAGTAAGTTGTTGTAGTAGAGATGCAGATTTAGAAGAGCAGATAAATAATAGTGGAGTCATCTGCGAATTGAATTACAGAGCAGTGGGAGACAGAGGTGTGGAAGTCATTGATGAATATACTGAAAAGAAGGGGACCCAGTATAGACCCCTGGAGTACCCCAGTATTGATGTTGATAAAAGGGGAGAAGCACTGCTGCCAAATAGTAGACTGTTTCCTATTGGTTAGATAGCCAGCAAACCACTGAAGTGTAGGGGGAGAGATGCTCAGTTTGGATAGTTTGGTAAGCATAAGGGGGTGAGAGACTGTGTCAAATGCTTTTGACAGATCAAGAAAGAGTGAGGAGATGAAGGAACCAGAGTCTCAAGCTCTATTAACCGTGTCCAGGAAGGAGATAAGGGCAGTGTTAGTGCTATGTCCTGGTCTAAAGCCATGCTGGGTGGGGGAAAGCAATTGTTGTGTCATCAGGTGATTAAGGAGCTGAGTCTGAATGCACCTTTCAAGTATTTTAGAGATGGGTGAGAGTATGGCAATAGGCCAGATGTTTGAGATGTCTGAGTTATTACCTCTTTTATGGAGTGGAAGGGCATATGCTTTTTTCTAGATATCTGACATGCAGGATTCCTGAATGGATCTGTTGATGAGAATACTGATGGGGTATGCCAGGCTATGGTGGAGGCTGATACTTGTAAGAATTCAGCAGCTAGGTTATCAGTGACATTGGTACAAATTTTCAGATTATGAAGAAGTTTTTTATGGTTGAGGTAGGTATAGGGGAGAGTGGGTATTAAAGCAAATGAGGTTTGTGGTTTAGTAGCATGAGGTAGGTTAGTGTTTAGTGGTGGGAAGGTAGAAGCAAGTTTAGTAATAGTGTATATGAAGTAGGAGTTAAAGAGAGAGGCGAAGTCTGGAGAGGTTTTTTCATCGTCTGGGGATGGATTGTGATTAGTTCCTGGATGGAGTAGGGAGTTGATTGCTTCCCAGAATTTCTTGGGGTTGTGACTATGTTGGTTTTGTGGAGTTTGGAAGTATTCTTTTTTGTTTTTGGTTACTAACCATTTGGCCTGGTTACAAAGTTGTTTGTAAAGTGTGAGGTTGGAGGCAGTCTTATTTTCTTGCCAGGTTTTCCAGGCTTTGTCCCTAGAGGACATCATTTGCTTAGTGGACTTAGTTAGCCATCTAGCGTGATTACTCTTGACTTTTTTAGCAGTAGAGGGGCTAGAGTATTTAGGATCCTTAGAAATGTTGAGTTGAATGTTTCTACAGCTTCATTAAGAGGGAGAGATTTTAATGGAGTCCAGTTAGTGGTATGCAGTATGTCATTGAAGGTGGTAGGGGAGAAGTGGGTAAGATCTCGAGTGTATCTATACTGGTGTATGTTTGGTAGTGTCAAGGGTTTCCATATTGTGAGTGGTCACTTATACTATCTGGGAGTATACTGGAGGTAGGGAAGTTTTTAGGATCAGAGACTATGATCCAGTCCAGAATTGAGCCTTTGCTATTTCTTTTATCTGGCCTAGTAATATCAGAGATAAGCTGAGTATAGGTATGAAGACTGATACCTATGGAGGGAGTACTATTGGAGATTTCTGACCAGTTAATGTTGACATCGCCTAGCATGATTGTTTCATTTTTTATATTGTTTGAGGACCAGGCAAGGATATCCTCAAGTATTGGAATATTGTTGCCTGGAGGAATATATAAGACTATAATGCAGAGGATTTTTTGGTTGTTTAGTTGTAGGAGGAAAATTAGTAGCTCTGCAGTGGAGAAGGTAGGAATGGGCTTAGAGTAAGGAGTCACTGTGAAGGTGTTAGGGTATAATAAGGCAATGCCTCCTCCTTTTTATGGTGTCTATCTGTTCTTTGACAGGAATAGTTTGGGGGAAGAAATTCTGTATCCTTTATATCTGGTTTTAGACAGGTCTCAGTAATGGCTTTAAAGTCTAGTTTATAGTGACTTAGCCAAGCATGTAGATGCAGAATTTTGTTTCTTAAACTTTTGAGTATTGATGGTGGTGAAATAAAGAGATTTTTTTTAAGGTTAGGGGCTTGTTGAGATGATTGAGAAGGGCCAGGGTTAGGGTGAATATCACCACTCTGAAGTAGTCTAAGATTGAATGGTTGAGATTTTGGATGGAGAATCTTTTTCAGGTCACAGAAATGAATTTGAGTTGGGTTGATAGGACGAGTGTTTTGTACAGAGAGGATTGTCAGTTTTGTTTCTAAAATTGAGTCACTGGCATACAGACTAGACCAGACTGCAGAGTAGCAGGAGAGGGTGGTAAAGCATATATATGTTGATAATGTGGGTTTGTGGGGTATACAAGCTGGATGAGGAGAAGAGAGGTTTAGAAGGAGGGAGAAGGAAATGGTAAGTATTAGGGGAACAATTTTGTACATGCTGAACGTGGTGTAGGGAGTAGAATATAATAGGTGAGTTTGTGAGGTGAGAGTAGTAGGTTTAGTGGAATTGGTGTGAGAAATCCAGAAAGGGCGGTGGTATAGAGGTGATAGTGCTTAGGTAAGGGTAGGATGGTTGATGTAAAGTTAGGTAAATGAAGATGAAATAGAGTGTGAAGAGAGGTGGGTATACGAGATTGGGTTAAATATATTGAGGATAGAGAGGGAAGGAGGTGATAACTGTTAGGGAAGCTGAAAGGAAAATAAAGGGTCGGACTGCATTATGCAAACTGTTGATATTCATTGTACACATTGTTTTGTATTGATTCATAGGTAAGTACTAGGCAATCAGTCTGCAGTGTATTACAAGTCTAGCCAATAAACCATTTGCAAATGTTCTCTCTAGTCTCAAAGAACACAATACAGAACAGACGAGGGAAGACAGTGAGGCCACCCATCCAGTTATCTTGGGTTACTCTGAAACTGGCAAGGATGCTACTCTGTCATATAGTGGACATTGGTTCAAGAGATAGGTTTATAACTTAAGATATAAATCTATAATGCCAACATGCATTATTTATCTTTTTTTTTTTTTCAATAATAAATTTTTATTGTTAAATATTTTCCATACACAATAGAAATCAAACACATAGTTCACTACTACTACCATCAAAAATATATACAATATCTACATAAAATGCTTCCATATGAAAATTGACATTATTCCAAGAAAAAGAAAGACCATAGAAATAATTTGAGTCAATACAGATAATACACAGTTCAAATACAATATTCCCTCCAAATATATAACCAATACTTAATACATTCACAATAACAGTATTATGCTAGTATAATACTGAAAACCTGTTCCCAGATTTTTGGGTTATTAATATTTTTGTTATTTTGCTTCAAGAGTAATTTATGTGCTAATATATGCCTTATTGCCACAAGTTTAAAATTATCCCATTATGTCTTATCTGGTTCTAACCAATTTGTAGCTATATAAAGCTTCATCAACAAAAAGATATTTATACATATAATAGTTTGAGATCTAGAGAGTTCTTTTGGAGGAATATGTAGAATTGTAAATTCCCATGATAACATTGTACTTTGGTAACCCATCTTCTGAAGTTGTATTCTAAGAGAGTTCCAAAGTTTATATATACATTTGCAGCTCCAGAACATATGAAGAAGATCAGCCATTTGATTTATGCAATATGGACAAATTGGAGATTTTCTAGGATTAAATTTATGTAAACTCAGACGTGTATAATACGCATTATTCCAGATCATCAACTGCGTATACATCAAGTTTTGGAAAGAAACCGATGTTATGGCCAAATCAATCGCTTTTAACATATGATTATTATCTGTTACTGTCATTTTATTTCCCCAATACCCTGATAACAGGATTTTATACTGAAATTTCAAGTCTTTAATTAATTTATTTGTTGTTGTTATAAATTTGACCTCTTGTTGGAGAGCTTGCCACAGATCAGAGCATTTACCCACAATCCCATCTTCAGGTAACATGCATTATTTATCTAATGATGAAAGCTTAGTTCTTCATCTTGGTATTTGACTAACCATTTGTTCTGAGAAGGATTTGGAGGTCAAGGAGGGTCAGATCTTTCATGGCTTGAAAGGCTAGATGCAGATCTCCTCAAAGGAGTCTATAAGAGACACCGTACAGAGAGAGGGCTGCCAATCTGACTGGAATAACTGAAGGTCTTTGATTTTTTTAGTTAGAAATCTCTGTGATCTTTCAAGTATTGGTATGTATAGGGAAAATATATACTGAAAAGGGAGTTATATTCAACAATAGGTTGAGTGAGCCATGATTAAAGGGAAAATAAGACATCTGGATATACATCAAGAAAAAACGACCATCAGACTGTGGTAGCTGTAAATTGTATATTAAACAATCATAGCATCAGTATATAATACAAACAAACTGGTTTTGGATTATACTTTACTAAGCCTTCATCAGCGGTGAGGTCTGCGGTGGGAGTGACAGATGCATTTAAGGTGGAGGTGGGATTACATCAAGGATCAGCTCTGAGCCCTTTCTTATTTGCAATGGTGATGGACAGGTTGACAGACGAGATCAGACAGGAGTCCCCGTGGACTATTATGTTTGCAGATGACATTGTGATCTGTAGTGAGAGTAGAGAACAGGTGGAAGAGACCCTGGAGAGATGGAGATATGCTCTAGAGAGAAGAGGAATGAAGGTCAGCAAGACTAAGACAGAATATATGTGTGTGAATGAGAGGGAGGATAGAGGAATGGTGAGGATGCAAGGAGTAGAGGTGGTGAAGATGGATGAGTTTAAATACTTCGGATCAATAGTTCAGAGTAATGGTGAGTGTGGAAGTGAGGTGAAGAAGAGAGTACAGGCAGGATGGAGTAGGTGGAGAAGAGTGTCAGGAGTGATTTGTGACAGACGAGTACCAGTAAGAGTGAAAGGGAAGGTCTACAAGAGGGTAGTGAGACCATCCATGTTATATGGGTTGGAGACAGTGGCACTGACATAAAAGGCAGGAGTTAGAGCTGGATGTGGCAGAGTTAAAGATGTTAAGATTTGCAATGGGTGTTATGAGGATGGACAGGATTAGGAATAAGTATATTAAAGGGTCAGCCCAGGTTGGAAGGTTTGGAGACAAAGCCAGAGAGGCAAGGTTACATTGGTTTGGACATGTGCTGAGGTGGAATGCTGAGTATATTGGGAAAAAGATGCTAAGGATGAAGCTACCAGGTAACAGGAAAAGAGTAAGGCCTAAGATAAGGTTTATGGATGTGGTGAGAGAGGACATGCAGGTGGTTGGTGTGACAGAGCAAGATGCAGAGGACAGGAAGAAATGGAAACAGATGATCCGCTGTGGCGACCCCTAATGGGAACAGCTGAAGGAAGATGATGATCAGTGTAAACATCCAGAAAGTTTATTGTCAGCCCTAGGGATGTTCCAGTTTACAATATCAGACTAAGATTGATACATCTAAAGACAAACTTAGGCTTGTGACAACTTATGGTAGAAATACTGGGGCACTAATTGATAGTGTGCAAAGAAAGTGGAACATCCTTAGGGCTGACAATAAACTTTCTGGTTTACTAGGGGATAAATGTCAGTTTTCCTTTAGAAATGGAAAGAATTTGGGGTACTTCTTTAATCATTATAAGCAAGTACTATATAAACAAAAAGATAGGCTACAAAGTACTATAGAGGGACAAGTTGTCACAGGATGTTTTCCATTTAGTCACTGCACACAATGTTGTAGGATACTAAAAACTAAAAGATTTAGTAGTAAAAACACTAGTCGAGTATTTGATATCCCTTTCTATGCTAACTGCAACTCAGCCTGGGTCATTTACCTTGCTATCTGTAAGTGCACTGCTTTCTATGTAGGACAATCATCAAGAGTAGTGAAACATAGAATATCAGAACATTTTAGTGAAATCAAGAATAAAAGAAATACAAATGCATTATTTAAACATACTGAATCCCACAAAACAGCATCATTTCACTTCATTATTATTGACAGAATTCTTGGAATTAAATATAATAAATCAGGTTGACATGAACTACTTAATGCTAAAGAGAAAAACATGATTATTAAATTGGGAGGGCTGTTTGCCCCAGGGCTAAATGAACACCTCTAATTGGTTTTCAGGTTTCTGACACAGTATATAAATGGTTGATTTTCACTTGTATTTTTACACTGATGAAGGCTTAGTAAAATATAAGCCGAAACTGGTTTGTTTGTAATATATACTGATGCTATGATTGTTTAATATACAATTTACAGCTACCACAGTCTGCTGGTCGTTTTTTCTTGATGTGCCTAGATTTTTAGAGACCTTGCATATGCCTTTCTTGCAGGGATCATTTTGGACTGATTATCTGGATATACACAAGATGATTTTGGAAATTAAATGTACGAAACAGAATATTTTCTGTCATGTTTCTATGGAGCTATGATAGTCAAAAATAAGGAATTTTCATCAGGAGTTCCAAGGTTAATAGTGTCTGATTGGAGGGCTGTACCACCCATGTGGTATAATGTTGAAATGCTTTGTTTTGTTTTCCACACTGAACTATACTACATTTTTTATATTTAATTTGAAACCATTGTCCCTGTGCCAGTTGTTAACATAGTCTAATCCATGTTGAAGAAATTGTGAGTGAAAGGAAGATCAAATAACAATACCCATTTTACTAGCATCTGCAAACATAGATAACCATAGACCTGCAGGTATGAAAAATCAATGCCAAATAAGAGAGGATCCAGCAGTGAGCCCTTGTGGTATACCGCTGGTAATTTTTTGCTATCAGAAGTGGCACCTGCAACCACATGGGTTCTGACAGGCAGCTAGCTATCAACTGTAATGTATGGAGTTATATTGAGACTTACAACTCTCAATAATGCTTGCAAGCAGAATAGCATCAAAGGCCTTGGCCAGGTCCAGATACGCTATGTGCACTGTGTAACCACTGTTCACTGCTTTGATAACTTTTTCAAAGAATTTAACAAAGTTAAAGAGGCAGGGAAATGCATCTGCAAAGCCAAATTGACAGAGTTCCAGAGTTTAGAGATTTTTCTATGTCCATATTAATAAGGTTTGTGATCATATTCTATAGCTTTATATAAATCCATAGTTGGGTCACCCTTGGGCCACCCTTGTGTAATGGCATTACAATGTCTGTTTTCTAGATTTTGGGTATATGAACAGTGGAGGAGCTTAGATTAAAGACATTAAGTAGTGAATAGACAGGCCACGTCTGGTATTAATAATCTGGCAACCTGGTATGTTATGCCAAGTGATAATATACTTTTAAAAAAGCATTTTCATCATAAAATCCAGTGGTCGTGTACAGTGGTTACCTTTTCTCCTGTGTCCTATGCACCATTTCATCCAACAACTTAGAATAATTTAAAATGTTAATACATATTTGTTCTTAATACAACTGATTACAAGAAGGAAGAAGCTGCATCTATCCATTTGGATTATATAATGTCAGAATCTGTTAAAAATTCTAAGACTGTGTTTTTGAATCAGGTAATGCTAGCATATGTGTAAATAAATTAACTTTAAATGAACACTCCTGGTGCAAAGCAATAATGCCTATCGTATGAATATTTCTTAAAAAAAGGAATTAGTTTAGTTGTTTCTAACACTAATGGAAATTCTGTATGTGTATTCATCTAAACATAGTGTTATATTTGCAAAACTGAAAGAAAGTATTATAAATGTTTATACATGATTTTTCTTTGACTTTTTGCCTGCATGCTTGCCAACCATCAATCCTCCCCTAGCTGAACTATAGACATTTTTTCCGCACTAAACATTTTAATAGTAGTACAAGGAAAGAGAATCTGAATCATGTGTCACAAAGGTAGCTGCAAAGGTTGTCAATGTTATTGCTGACATCTTGGCAATGGGGATATCTGATATGGCTTTAGCCAATAATCCTGGACAGAGAGTGTGTGACATAAGTCAATCCAAGGGTCAGTACACCTTCCCAATGTAAGTATATGCAGGGCCCACTACACCTTCACAGCATAAGTGCAGGAGGAGCCACTTCACCTTCCCAAAGTGAGTACATGCATGGGCCACATCACCTTCCCAATGTGAGTGCATGCAGGGTCCACTTCACCTTCCCAATGTGAGTGCATGCAGGGGCCACTTTGCCCTCCCAATGTGAGTGAATACAGGGCCCAGTATACCATCCTACTGTGAGTACATGCAGGGACCACTACACCTTCCCAGTGCTAATGCATATTGGGGCCACTACATCTTTACATTTTTGTGAACTTTATGGATACCATCCATTATTGATTTTCATGGACTTTCTGCAAATTTACAGATGGTTGTCAATTCAGGGCTTAAATGAAAATTAAACTACTAACATACTTGTAACAGATGGGGAGTGAACACTGTCACTGCCATCAAATATGTAACAGACAGAGGTTTGAGCCTTAAAACCTGCCCTAGTGTTACCAAAAATAATGTGACTGATAGATGGAGGATGAATCCCTCCACTGTCATAGCATAATAAGAGTTGCACGGGTTGTAGATCCTAAATCCACATTTCTGGCACCTATTATATATGCTAGAGGTGACTGGCCTTAAGAGATTGTGGCAAGTACATGGTATTACCTTGGATTATAACTAGCATGTCTCACACCCAAATAAATTTTATACTACAAGCCACAAGCGAGGGTTATAATCACTGTCTGCCAAGGATTTTACCCATTCACATTCGGAGCCTGTTCCCTACAAATGCAATTTTACCAACAGTAACTGTCTTAAACCAGTTTCTTATACATATAGTGTTGCAGTGTTTCCCACAAGGGCTACTGATACCTTTCCAGTGACAGTACTGACTCCACTATAATTATGAATTTCATAGTAAGGTCTCAGTTATGGCTTACTTTTCCAGTGAGCTATCCAAAAATTTCAATGGTTGATTTTCAAACAGTTTTTCTTCAAGACAGGTAGATACCAACAGTGACATCAGAGGTAAAGAGAACTTCACTAACAAAATAAGGCATCAGCCACAATGTGTGCAATTGTCCAAGACTGCACAAGGAGCAGATAATAGGTATGAACTACATCATATGGATAGCCTGATGACATAAATAACTCCAGCTCCATCTGTTGTTATTTCTGTTTAATTACTGTACACAACTGAAGTCTTAGGATGAAAAGTCCAATATGTCTATCATTCCAGAATTATTGTTTCCATTCCTTTACAAGTTAGATTATTCCATGTCCAAATAGCATTCCTATAAAAGCAGAAAGAAAAGGACAACAGCAGCTCAGGTTTGGTACACTCCCTGGAGTTAGCTAGATTTAAAGCACAAAAAGAATCTGTCATTTTTTAAACCAAACTGTCAGAATTTACAGACAGTAAACAAAAAGTTATAATTTCTTCATGTTTAAATAAATGCACAATTATTTACATTTTAAAATCCAAGAAAATATATATCAACTGACAGCACTACTGTGACATTTCATTCTGTGTTAATGTAAAAAAGTAACTTTTTACTGATGCAGTACATGCCTGTTGTATATCTATTACACATTTTCTTGTTATGCTTTTTAAAACCGTTTAGACTATGATTCATCTGTGTTTGCTCAAGACTCCTTAACAGATTATTTGTTGATCTTTCTCATATATTCAGCTTGTACTAATTGTATTTATTGACTGTCACATTTAGGGCAAGCACATTGTAATAAATGTAGCTATATTTCTTTTCTTTTGAATGTTCTAGTCTGAGCATGAAAAAGGCCCACTGGGATCAAATTTCTAATGTGTTAAATTTAAAATAAAAAAAATGCAAGTAATGCTTAATAATTCTAGCTCGGCATTTCATTATTTGTATCATCTATGATCAGTGAAATATGTTTTTCCCTTCTTGAAATAAGTGAATGTATTTTTGTATGCATGCATGTTATGTAGGTATGTATGTGTTTATGTATCTGAGAAATGTGAATCTAGCAGTAGAATGCAACTTTAGTTCACATTAAAGTGAACCCTCAAATAAATAACTGTGAAGGAATCAAAACGAAATCAATGTGAATGAAATATAGTGATCCAGATATCATGACAGATTATATTACTCTGTAGTAATCCAGATATCATGACAAATTTTATTACTCTATAGTGATCCAGGTATCATGACAAATTATACTACTGTATAGTAATCCAGATATCATGACAAATTATATTACTCTACAGTAATCCAGATATCATGACAAATTATATTACTCTATAGTAATCCAGATATCATGACAAATTATATTACTCTATAGTGATCCATATATCATGACAAATTATATTACTCTATAGTAATCCAGATATCATGACAAATTATATTACTCTATAGTAATCCAGATAGCATGACAAATTATATTACTCTACAGTAATCCAGATATCATGATAAATTATATTACTCTAATCCAGATATCATGACAAATTATATTACTCTATAGTAATCCAGATATCATGACAAATTGTATTACTCTATAGTGATCCAGATATCATGACAAATTTTATTAATCTATAGTAATCCAGATATCATGACAAATTATATTACTCTATAGTAATCCAGGTATCATGACAAATTATATTACTCTACAGTAATCCAGATATCATGACAAATTATATTACTCTGTAGTAATCCAGATATCATGACAAACTATATTACTGTATAGTAATAAAGGCTCCTTCTTATTGTCACTAGTTAACATGTTGGAGTTGCTATTCAGCACAGATAGTTGATGAAACATGTTTTTCCTCTAAAAGTGCAACAGACTTAAAATAATTTTACTTATATGCAGTGTAGCAGTGCATTGATATAGCACAATAACATGTTCCAGTACTCTAACTGTGCTGTTAAAATGCTACATAACTTACACTTAAGTGAATAACTTTAACTCTGAACTGCAATCTGTCAATAAATGTTTCTGATACTACAAATTACAAAAATACGTTTGCTGAATATAAGAATTTCTAGAATTATTGTTTTTAAAATAAAAAAAACACAATTTACTTATACTAGACTATAGAGGTAATGAGACACTTTTTCAGTGAGCCCACCTGGATTTAACATTATGCATTGCAATAACATATCTACTTGTACATCAAAAGGTATATTACCTTTGTGTTACACAGTTTTGGTAGCAGACCAGTATTATATTTCTCCTTTTTACATATTACTTACATACATTTTAGAAAAGGAAAATTTATGAAGAGAAGTTTGTTTCCAGATAAGAGTTGTAGCAAAAGAAAGAGATTAATCTGATGCCTTACAATTCTTTGATGCAAAGTGCAGGTACTGGATTTCATAGCCATATAGGACAGAGATACATTTCCAAGAAGGGGGTCCATCTGTGTAAAAACAACTTGGCTTCCTTTGGAGGTTTACTGTGACAGGCCAGTACACAAAGGTGCAAAATATCAATATGATCTGATATGAATAAGGGAAATAAAAAAATGCTTCTTGAATCTTTATGAGCTGATGCGCATATCACTTTATGAATACTAATGAAAAAGATGATGTTTTATAGTCAAACTGTCAAAAAACAAACAAACAAAAAAAAAACCTCAAAAAACATTGCCACCATTTTCTGACTTGCTAACAGTCTGTTTTCAAAGAGCTAAAAGTGCATGCTACACCCCAGAAATCTTGAGTTAATATTTTAATTTTAATTTTAATTGTAGTGCAGCAGTATTTCAGTACAATAACAAATCCAAAGGAAACCCAAAGTAAGGGGTTGTCACCACAGTCCTATGACAACAGTTACATTATTGTAGAATACTTAGAATGTCCCATGGTGATGGTTTTGTGAGGCTGAATATTGCACTTATTCATCTTCTCTGACCATTACAGCATGGGGGGGGGGGTTGTATTAGTTCTATCATGCAAAGGTGCACAATGGGAACCAAAGTAATTTTTTCTGCTATTAAAAACAAAATATTGGTGAATGTAAAATGCTGCTGTAGCACATCTGTAAGCAGAAATTACATTATATTGGGGAGTATCACAAACACCTGATAATACTGGTCTATGTGGAGTTGAATGCTGTCATATTTCAACTATATAAAATATGAGCAGGAAAAAGTAATTTACAGCAATGTTTTCCTTCTGCTTTGATGAATAGTATTCCCTGATACATGCTAGCAAGAATAAATCAACAAATATAAGAGAGACAAATAGACCACTTTAATTTTGCAGACGGAAATGTTATTGTGCAGCAATCAGATTTGAAAGTAGGATCTCACATATTCTAACTTTTAAACTCCTGCATTTTTTAATAATAAAAATGTTTTGCTGCTGAAGAAATGAAGATGATGTGGAGGCAACTTAGTACATTATGGTGTAGGTACTCTTGCATTTCCTGTGTTTTAGTAATTAAAATATGTTTCACTGCAGAAAAATCTAATCTCTGGGTAGCAACATATAGTATTATAGTCTTGGTTGTTTGACAAGGGCTCACTGAGACTCAATAGTGACAAGTAATAGACAAATACAGGGAAGATGAATATATTACTTTATTTTGTATGAATGCATGTCATTTGTATCAGTGTTTGCATTTAGATGTTACATAACATTATAATACTTTGACTGTCTTGTGATGCTGGCAGTTATATAAATGAATGCTCTATTCTATCAGCAGCCAGTAAAATATGGGTTCCAGAAGTAATATTAATTCTAGCAATCACCTGCATGCTTGTAAAAAAAGATGATCACAGGGAAGTAACATACAGCATTATGTTCTTTATAGTTTGACATGCATAGGATTAATTCAACCTGTTATTGTGATAAATACCAGGTAAACCTTTTTATTATGAGGGATATATACTGTAACATTGAATGTATTATATAGTTAAAGTTACAATTTAACTGTTATAAGAAGCAATAGCTTGCAAAATTTAAAAAAGTCCTTTTCTGTAATACACACATAATAATACATAATACGTGTACGAATTTGCAAATATGCCTTTAACGGTGGTGTTCTTCCCTCTTCCTGCTGAAATTTTGTTTCATTAGGAGCCACTGTAGTGGGTTTACTGTCTCTACTTGCTTGATGTAACTAAAGGAGTAAGCTGAGTTTCATGGTGCTTGTGAATTTTCTAATAGTTTTCAAAGAAACTGGAAGGAAAATATCAAGCAGATGGCAATTAGATATAGTGCCTGACCATAAATAAGATCCCAAGTAATACACCAAGAGTTATGGAAAGACCATCTGCAAATATTATTTACAGATGCCAAAACTCATTTACAAATAGCGGTTTGTCCTTCTGCTTTTAGAGACAAGCTGCCAGTTACCTACCACAAAATAAAACCAAAACCAAAGGAAGAAACCAAAAACAAGTTACCTACCCCCACCAACATTATTTACCTACTGAATGACATTTTTTCATAAGGCTTTTGGTCCACGTTTTAATGACCTGACTACTCTTTTTTTTTTCTTAGTTTTCATTTTGTTTTACTCATTTGGTTGCAATTTCTTTTTGTTCTGTAATGTTTTTAACATTTCTTGTTGGATTCATTTGGTGTTTCTCTTCAGATGTATTATCTGTGTGAACAGCAGAAGCACATTCATTTGTTAAGCATAGATATGTTGTAGCTGGTCCTGCTGAGTTGTGAGAGTTGAAGCATCTCTCTTCTTTCACACTGCCTCTCCATTTATTTTTCTGAAAGCTGTTTTTCCAGTCAAGGATTCTCCCTTTGTGTTCATTGGTGCTTCATTTTATTTAGGAAAGATAAGATACCTAACTCAGACTTCAAGATGATTTTCCCAAAACTCCCCCACAGAAACATTAGTGCTGAATCCACCAACAGGGCATTATATATTAAATGCATTAACAGTGTCCCATGTCTTCTCATGAATTTCAGTTTCTTAAACAGTTCATTGAAATATTCTGCAATTAAATTAAATTGATGCCTCCTACAAAGGACCCCAGAGTACTGTTTGCTGCCATTTATCAGTCAATCCCTTGTTATGAGTGTTATGTGACCCCAGAGTATTGTTTGCTGCCATTTATCAGTCAGTCCCTTGTTATGGGTGTTATGTGACCACAGAGTATTGTTTGCTGCCATTTATCAGTCAGTCCCTTGTTATGAGTGTTATGTGACCCCAGAGTATTGTTTGCTGCCATTTATCAGTCAGTCCCTTGTTATGGGTGTTATGTGACCACAGAGTATTGTTTGCTGCCATTTATCAGTCAGTCCCTTGTTATGGGTGTTATGTTATCATTGTGATGAAAGTATGCTTAGGGCTTCATGCAGTTGCATGGGTAGGTGTCCCAATTATGTATATTCTTTCTGTGTTTGGCATGGGTCATCTGGCAGTTGGCACAGAGTCTGGCAGCCGGAATAGAAATTAAAGAGCTGTTAATGAGCTATTTCCTGTGATCCAGTGGCCCAGGGTTTGATTCCCTTAGTCTCTATTGCCTACTTTTATAATTGAGCAAGTCACTTAACCAGACAGTGTTCCTGGGCTAAGTCTAAAACAGGCCATGAACATCAGTGTTCTACCCTAGTTAATAAATAAAAATTAAAACAAAAATAAAAATAAATAAAATTAAAAAAGATATGTCTGCAGATTCATGACTTCCATAATACATTTTTGCAAAAGATTGCAAAGCTGGTTTTCTGGAATGGACTCAGGAACTTGCAATATATGAATATTTACCCATATAACTCTTCA
Organism: Protopterus annectens; assembly: GCF_019279795.1. Taxonomy (NCBI): domain Eukaryota; kingdom Metazoa; phylum Chordata; order Ceratodontiformes; family Protopteridae; genus Protopterus; species Protopterus annectens. The sequence goes on along the minus strand of NC_056742.1, from coordinate 399,219,305 downwards.
TTTTTTACTAACCATTTCACTTTAATTGTCCTTATATTGTTTGACACGTTATTTATTGATTTATTTTAACTTCTATGTCTAACAGTTGCTCCAGATGCATAAGAGCTGTACTGCTATAGGCTTCTTAGTGTTACTAAAAATCACTCAAATAAAAGTTCCATTTTTGTCTTCTGAGAAGACCTTGTTCAACTTTTCCAGCAGAACCATATCAGTCACATTTTGTAATTCACTAAAATTTATGGTTCAAACCCAAAATGTACCTCACTCTAATAGCTTTCATCAAATATGTGTTGGGTCATGGGGATAAATGTTTTAGATATGTGTTGCTGACATGTAGTCCCACTTACAACACTCCAGCATAAAAAAAAAAAACCTTGGAAACAATTAAATTTATTATGTTCTATCACTTATGGAAGACTTAAGCAGCTCGCTCAGGCCTTATAATATATGATGTAAATTCAAACAACATTGGCAGCAAAATTATTAAACTTTGTGCCTGAATTAAAGCCCATAACTCCCTCATAGTTCTATTCACTAAAGCATGGATAAAATACTCCTTCAAAGATGAAGAAATACTCCCACCAGGATATAACACAGAGATGACCAAACCACTAAGCATGCTGTAGGGGTAACTGTCAAGTTCTTTAACACTTTCAAAATGCAAAAACATCTCAACAACCCCCCAAAATCTGACTCAGAAGAACTATTACCCCATCTTAAATTAAATTCACATAAGTCAGTATGTTTAACAGAAAGATATATACTTTCAAACAAAATATTAATAAAACTGAAAATATACATAACTGGACACTAGCAATGTGAAACGGTAAACCTTATTCTATGTGATGATTCCATACAGGCATAGCCTAGAGGTTTGAATCAAACCTTGTAACTTGTGAATGAAGGTTAAAAACCTTAACCATTATGCTAAAAACCTGGGCAGTGAAGGCAGAGCAGTTAAAAACGCTAGAGGTGACGGAGATGAAGAGATGGAGATGAAGAGCCTGATATGGGCAGTAGGCTTCCCACTGTGGGACAGATGAAGAAATGAGGACATTAGAGCAGTAGCAAAAGTAACTACAATTACATGGAGAAAATCAAAAGACAATCTGATGAAAAAGGTTTGGAACAGACAGACAGGAAGAAGTAAGAGGAAATGAGAGTGTCCATCAAAGAAGTGGATGGATTGTGAGAGAGAAGACCTGTGACAGTTAGACATGACTGTTGCAGAAGGTAGGAGAGTGACATTAAATCAAGAGTGATATCAGCAGTTGACAGAACACCCTTACCCCATACAGAAAATAGGAAAAAGTCGCATTGATGATGACGATGCTGATGATGATGATGACGATGACTTTGAATGAATGGCACAAAGACAAAAAGCAAAACAATTACTAAAATTACAAATACTTAGCAGCACAGACAACATACTCTGATCATCCCAAACTGCTCTCATCTGGTAAAAACAATCATCAAAAGCCATGTGCCAAGCGCACCCCTAATTCTCTTCTCACGGAAACTAATGCTACCACAGCTTGCAGGTTTAATGAACACTTTGTAGCTGCTACCTCTCACATCTGCCAACAGAACGTAGATATAGCCTCCTCTCATCTCAAACTGTAGTACTAACTGGTCAAATGATTTCTCATTTGAATCAGTCCCAATTATTATAATAAAGAAATACCTGAATAAATTAAAACACATTACATTAGCAGCAGACAAGGTTCCTGCAGAATATTTTAAATTAGGAGCAGACATAATCTCTGCATTAATCAACAGATCACTACAATAGTCCTATGTTCTAAAAAAATGAAAAACCTTTTACATTATACCGGTACATAAAGGTGGCAGTGCCACTGAATTTCAAAGTATTGACCTATTGCAACACTCCTGCCACTCTTTAAAGTACTGTAAAATGTATCCCTCATCAAACCCTAAAATTTCTTCTAGAAAAGTACAGGTAATCTTGTCTTCACCCTATTTCTGGACCTCTCAAAGGCATTTGATACTGTATCTCATCCTCTCCTCCATAACAAGCTCTCACAACTAGGAGTAAGCAGCACTGGCATTGGATGGTTTTCTGGTTACCTCAACAGCTGTGCACTGCCATTGGATGGTTTTCTAGTTACCTCAACAGCTGTGCACTGCCATTATATGGTTTTCAATTTACCTCAACAACTGTACACAATCTGTCAAATAGCAGGATTCTTACTCTAGTCACCAGCCAATACAAACAGGAGTATGACAGGGGGTCAATACTAGGATCTCACATGTACAAGGTAGCCAGATATGAAAATAATCATGCATTATACTGACAGCTTAGCTCTTGTCTGCTCAGCCACAACTCTACCCCACCACAAGACTCCAGAGCCTCTATTGAGACATTGGCTGGAAAAATCCCAACTACTCTGGAAAAAAGAAATAATCACATTTACCTCCAGTAACCTCACACCAACTAGCAATGCAGTGAATATAATCTTATCTTACATAACAAAATAAGTAAATTAGCATCACATCCCAGAGGATCACTTAAAGTTCAGACAGCTACGAAATGATGCCATTCTGTCAGACAAAAGAAACTATTACATTCAACTCCAACATATCCAGCAAAACAAACCAGAAAAATCCTGGGCAGGGATTAACACACTTTTACAACCAGGCCATTCTTTCACACCCACCCCAGTAGGTACTGACCATGAGCAAATTGCCAATACCTTTAACACATTCTTCACTGAGACCATTCAGTCTCTTGCCAATCAACTAACTCCTGACAGCTCATTTCTGACTTCCTCTACTGCTACCTTACCTCCCTCATTTCATCTCAAACCTGTCCCTACATCCTTTATCCGTACCCTTTTACTAAAACTCAAACCTACTGTCAAAGGAAATATACTTTAAAAATGATCAAAACACAGTAGGTTCAGGTTAAGGTACTTTAATCTTGCAGCAAGGAGACAAAAACGTGCTGTTACAGAGTTTGTCTAACTAGAAACAGGAAATGCTTGCATTTTTATACACTTTCTAATAAGACATTGCCTACCAAGCTGACGTAGCAAATTACAAGTCTTTTCATCATCACTTATTGACCATTAGTCCCATGATTTTCTGCTGATTTATCAAATTTTGTGAGAAACTTCCTGAGGAAAACAACGTGGCCTTGGTTACTACCAGTTAGATACATGTTATGTTACCATTCAAGGTACTATGGCTAATTCAAGCACAAAGCTAGCAGTTCATTTCTCTAATAACCCTTTGTCTACATTATCTCTAAGCTGCTGCAGCTGTACATGTTCTCATACTTTGAACAGAGCTGATTGTTTAGAATCATTACATTTACAGAATATAGCATTGTTCATTCATTTATTCCTGACCTAGCAGATAAGCACCTGCTTCTCAAGTACATTTCCAAAAGGCATAAACATGAATATTGCTGTGCTAGCAATTACTAGGTCAGAGGGCATCTTGCAAGTTTCAGAAAGCACACTGCAGTTTCAAAAAGCATCTTTTTCAGTTCTCATATGAAACTCAATTTATATATAAAACAGTGCATATAAAATAGAATGAAAAACGTGTTAATTCTTTTAACTTCGAATTAGCATTAAGCATACACACATTAATACATATTTTTCTAACACCTACCACCCCCGCAGCTGATCTCCTACCTGCAGAATATCTGCAAAAAGCTGCAAATGCCATAGCCTAGCCCATCTCCATTCTGATTAACACAACAATCTCTGAGGGAACCATTCCATCTATTTGAAAGATCTCGCATATTATCCCCCCTGCATAAAAGTGGAAACTCTAGGGAATTATCCAACTACAGACCTATTGCTATACTATCTCCACTGGCAAAAATCATGGAGAAATGCATTCATAAGCAACTGTTAAAACACCTAATAGATAACAATTTATTAGCTAACTGCCAACATTGCTTCAGGCCATTTCACAGTACTACCACTGCCCTTTTATTCTTCTTTGACTGTATTAACAAAAATCGCAATAGCAACACTCTATCCTCAGCCCTCTTTATTGATCTCTCTAAAGCCTTCGATATGGTTAACCACCAACTTCTCATAAACATACTCAAAAACCTATCTCTAGATGCACTGGCTATACAATGGTTTCAATCCTACTTAAACAATAGGCAACAGGCAGTTCTGTGGGAGAGCAACTTATCTTCCCATCTCCCCATTGCACTTGGTGTCCCCCAAGGCTCTATACTTGGACCTCTTCTATTTTCTATTTTTATCAATGACCTGCATTCTGTAATTCCTCAAGCTACCGTAATACAATACGCAGATGTCTCCACATTAATATGCTCAGCTCCCACTCCATCAGACCTTCAGTCCCTCACCCAGAATGTGTTTAACACAGTAGAGGAATGGTTACTACACCATTGCCTCATCTTGAACCCCCAAAAAAACAAATTCCTTCTTTTTACTCCCACCCATAGGGCCACCCCACTATATTTTACTGTTACATCAAACAATGGAACCATCATATCCCCTGACTCTACCACAAAGCTACTAGGGGTACTAATTGATAATAACCTTAACTTTGATACTCACATTAACAGTACCATAAAAACAGTCAACAAAAAACTAGGCTCCCTCTATAGAATCAAATCCTTTCTTACCCCACTAGCAAGGTCTACTATTGCCCAGACCCACTTAATTTCCACCCTCCTCTATGCCTCCCCTATATATACTAACCTCTCAAAAAACAACTTGAAGAAACTGGCTGTCTCCTACAACAATATTGCTAGATTTGCAACAGGCTCTATATCCAGCACCCATCACTGTACTAATTATGAACAACTAGGATGGCTAGAGTTGCCAAATTTACTTCTATTCAAACAATTAACGGTTGCCTACAAAATCCTGTATCAGCCTACTAACACTCCAATTCTTACCAATCTTATCACCCCCTATAACAACCTTAAGACCCTACACTCATCTAATAAAATATTAGTACAAATAGGCAAAACCTATAATAAGGCTGGTGACTCTCTGTTCTCTAATACTGTGGGTATAACCTGGAACGCTCTCCCCAGTGACCTGACCTCCCTTTCTTCACTAACACAATTTACCTTAAATCCCATTGGTTATACCCCTGTGTGAACCCAGACTAACTACTCATGCTTTTTTTTACAAAGACACCTGTCTTATTAACTGTATATACTAATTGCCTATTGAAAACTATAAAGATAACAGGCCTTATATTTTATTAAAATCTCTTCGTCAATATCCCTAAAATGTCATCAACACTACCTACCTATGTTAAAAAATGTTACAAGTCATATGATTCTGTAATCAAACATGTTTTGAAGTGAAACTATTTGCTTATATATTAATGTACCCACATCTGTAAAATCTATCATATATAAAATAGTTCAATCTTGTATTGTACTTGTACCTGTGAAATATTGTTATTTTTATGTATACATTTTACTGTGTTTTCGAGGAGCTTTTCTCCCTGGGCCTCTGCTGAAAATAGACATATATCCAGCTGGACTAGCCTGGTCAACAAATGTAAAATAAAATAAATAAATAAATAAAAAATAAATAAATAAATAACCAAAACAGAACAAGTCACCTATACCAAGTTACTGGGCAACATCAAAGATGACAAGGTTAAATTTAACCACTACATCAGCACTGTTGACCAAAAATCCACTTTAAATTATCATTACTTTACAAAGCCATGACATTTCTCAGTGAATACAGCAGGAAGGTAACTGCAACATCCATCTTACTTCCTTGTTTTCTGAATGCATCTACGGTTTTCACTAACCTTCAGACAACACTAATGAACAAGCTTGAAAACTGTTATAATAAAATAAGTAAATTAGCATCACACCATCCAAGCTGCACCCGTCATTGTATTCTCTTGCCAAAAATGAACTATCTAGAATGACTATACTGCATATTATATACACAGTGCATAATGGCACTTAAAATACACCATCCCACAATCACTCTAGCCATCAGCAATAAGATAAAATGGTATAAAACCAAAAGAAATCCTTGATCAACAAACCCAATAGAGTCCAAAAAATCCAGCAACATTCATGCAGACTGCTTATACTCATTAAGTAAAACTAAACTATGGAATAGCATTCCCTTCATAATCAGAGAAGTAAACAATCTCCTCACTTTTAAGAATAAACTCAAACCACATCTTAATTATATTAGAATTGAAGGTGTTCTAAATCTCCAGGCTAAAAATATCTGAATGAAGAAGTGTAGCTAGGGTGGGGCAAGGGGGACAACTGCCCCAGGCATAAAGTATTGAGGGGCACAATCAACCAATCTCATTCTCCCTTTAATGCCATACCAGATTTTAATAAAAGGTGGTATTGCATTTGTGGTCAGACCTGAGCACTGTAGTGCTCTGTGTCTGATCTAAACTTTAGCAAGCAAATTGCTCCAGTTTAAAAGTAAAAAAAACTCTTTCTTTCTTTTTGTTTTTGACTAAAACCTGAGCACCATAGTGCTCTGTGCAGGCAGCGTATAAACTGTAGAAACTGTTTGTGACATTTGTAGTAAACAGTTTTCTACAGTTTAAAAGAAGAATTTTTTTTAAATAAAATAATTAGAAGAAGGGTTCAAGGCAGGGCACAGAAACGGACCTGAATGGCTGGAAGGGGGCGTGTCATGCATCTGGTCAGCTGGTTGGTGTGGCAGTAAAAGAAATGTCCATTTTTGTCCACTTCAATTAAAGATCGGGGAGCATAGATCTAACTATAATAAGCCAATTGCTTACAATGTAGTGATCTGGTTATTACAGTGAAGTGTTTTGCTCTTTTGCTCTTTATTTGAAAAGATGAGGGGCTGAAGCATTAGTTTATAGTGCCAGCCCAGGGCACTGAGTAAACTAGCCATGCTTTTGTCTGAATACTTGGATTTCCACCTCTTGCATTCTAAAACATTTCCTCCTAACTGGCTCTCTATCATACGGAAGTGAGTTTATTGCAGTCCTCCCAAGAGAAACAGAGGCATTTCCATTCTTTTATTAGCTTATCTAATAAATCTGCATCTGTGTGAAACTGCTGGTCGCGTATTCTAATTTGTCAACCATGTTTATAAATGGATGTAACCTGGTTTTGTGATTTTACTGAAGACTGTAAACTGCTGCGGTGGTGGTGCTGTGGTAGCGTTGTCGCCTCACAGTTAGACGTTGCCCATTCGATTCTCAGTTAGAGCGTCTTCTGTGTGGCGACATGCGTGAATGGGCGTTCCTTCGTTGAAGGTTGTGCGTTAGGCCCAGCAAGCCAGCACATCAAAATCTACTGCCAATCATTAGCAGACCGGAGTTCTGCTGTGGCGACCCCTAACCGGGAAAAGCTGAAAGAAAGAAACAAACTGAAGACTGTAAACTATGTTAAATTTGTATCTGTTACTAATGTAAGTTAATAACTTGGAGCTTTTCTCCCCAGGACTCAGCTGAAAATGGACATATATCCAGTCGAACTATCCCAGTAAACAAATGTAAAATAAATGAAATATATAAATAAATAAGCTTATAAATCAGTGTGACAATAGATGCGTATCATATTACTGTATCTTCAAAATTTTGACCCATTCTACTCCTTAGTGATGTTATTACACTTAGACTGCTAATTTCCTGCTTCGGTAATGTATGTCAGTTCTTAGAACTTACTCTACTTTACAACTTTTCTTGATATTTCTTGTTTATTCAGTTTTAATGAATTTCTGCATTTTTATACATATTTCTTTAGAGTTTGTTTGAACTTTGTTACATTGTCCATCTACTATTTCTAAGAGCTTTTCTTCCACGGCCTCCACTAAAATTGAGTATTGTACCTAGTCAGACTTTCCTAGTATAAGCAAATAACTCAATAAATTATGAGTCACCACAGGTGTTTAGAAAGTCAGCAGTCGTGGACATTTATTTTTTGTACTGGAAGGCAGTTCAGAAGTTCCTCCAATGACTGCTCATTAATATGGTAATTTATTACTTTCTTAAGCTAGAAAACATTGTACTGAATTATTTAAAATATATCACTTATGGACATTTCTGAAATCATCCAGCAGAACATATTGTATGCAGCCATGTCAATGGACAATGTGGAAATGGAGCAGGATTTCACCATTACAAAAGGGGGTGGGATCATAAAAAGAAATACTAGCAGTATAATATCGAATGCTGTCGGACCACTGATTATGGCCAGTGCTTGTGCATAGTACAAGTTCTCTACACTGCCAGCCCCCATTATCCTAACCACTGTTCATAGAGCACTAGCTCTGTGTGTGGCCAGGGTACACATAGTGCAGATGGCAATGTGACTTAGTGACTGCTGAACCTGGGAAATGCACTTCTTGTGGTGGTGGTGTATCTGGATTACCTTTACTAAAGGTTGTTTGATGCAAAGATCAGAGAAACACAGAACACAAAGGTGAATCAGAGAGGGGTTGTTCATAACAGCTGAAGAAACAGAATGAGTATATCAGGGCTATTAACTCTTGAAGGATTCAGCTTTCTAACCTCTGGGTCTAGAGAGTATTCAGAAGAGGAATTTCTGGGAAGTTACATATGAAGGACACAGGTATTTCTGCAACCTGCTATTCTGTAAAAGAGAAGCTAACAGAATTACTTCTCTTTGCATGATAACGTGTTTTGAAAAGAAAACACCTGTTCTGCAAGTATTGTTTGCTTTTTTACCCATCTTTGGGAAAACCCTATGCATCCAGTGAGGAGAGGTGTTCAAATGGTATTTGAAATGAATGTTGGAAATAACTCAGGTGTACTGTTGTGAAAGTATGGACTTTTGTAGAATTTCATCTAAAATAACTTAAAATAAAAACAGCATATTTTCAAGTGTGTTATTTTTCTGTCACTGCTGCTCTTTAAATGTCAAACCTCAAATGGATTCATACCATTTGAACTGTTATAAAACAGGTATCCTGACTTTAGGTACTGTATATCTGATTGACTTAAATCTGAAAAGCTGATGTTAGATTATTGGTGTTACTGCAACATTCCCTTGGTGGATGAAGCAGTCAATAAAAAAACTTCTTTTTTATAAACTGTGAGATCCAAAAGTTACCTGAAAATAAATGCTCTGCTTGAGCTGTTCTAAAAACTCTTTACAGAAGATGATGTGGATGATTATTTGGTGACATTTGAGTTATATGTTTCTGGAGAAAAGTGGCCCCAAGCTGAATGGGACAGGGTGTTCATAGGTTCATAGGTTCATAGGCTGGTACTAGGCAATCAACCCTAGGGCATATACAAGCCTAACCATAACAATTCCCTGCCTATTTCTTCCCACAATATTTACTTCCCTGGACCCCTGTCTAGCAGGCCGATTGACGTGATCCCAGGGGTGAATTTCCTATTTTCCATCCAGTCATCAAGATTCCTTTTGAAGAGGGCCAAAGAGGCACTCTGCTTGACATGTATGGGTAGTCTATTCCTGAGTATGAGGTGTCAATGGGTCAGGAACTTATCCCTTCAGCATGTTTTGTTCATTGTAATGACAAGGTTTAGATCCCTGGAGCATGTGGCTCTGAGGGATTGGGATTCCTTTAAGTGTAGCATGTCCAACAGCTCTGGGTTTCACATGGCCTTGTATGATAAGCATGCCCTGTTAATTTTATATATCTACATACATATATATATATATATATATATATATATATATATATATATATATATCTTATATACATATCTTATATCTATATATATCTATATATATGTACCAAGTCAGCTTTTGCACAACAGTGGGTAATGGCAAATTCCCAAGTCCCGCTGTAATGTGATCTTGCATTGAAAGCAGCCAACAAGTTGAAAAAACAGTGTATAAGACCAAACGGTATTACAAACTACAACCATATATATGGGTTATAATCATTTGGTCGAATTTAACTTTTGTTCAACAGCAAAGAAAAGCCAGTATGTGTGATCGAACATCAGCTGATCTCACATACACCAACCTTTTTGTTTGTGAGATTGTAGTGGAGTCAGGATAAGGGATCTTGCCCTTTTCCCAATGTACTGGAGTCTCAGAGTTAGTATATATAATTAGTAAGGAGTGTGATGGTTGCAGGGGAGCCATCCCTCCCTAAAAAGAAAGTTTACTTTTTTTGTTTGCTCGTCACAGAGGGTTCAAGATGATTAAGTACTTATGTCAGTTCTTACTGCTGAAAAACAGTTCCTTGCAAAGTGACAAGTGCATTTTGAAATTGTAGAGAAAGTAGATATAAGAAAGCATAAAAATCAGACAACAAGGACATTGGAAACCAAAACAGTTCTACTACATAAATGTTCTGAAGTCTAAGGAAAGATATTGAAGTTTATGCACTAAGTATGCCTGCAGAGGAAGTCAAGCCCCAAAAATAAATAAGAATTCAATGACTGATTAACAATAACTAAGGGAATTTGTACTCTGAAATAAAGACATATTTGCAGAGTTGCCTCTTAAAACCAGTTTAATCTAGTCCAACATAAAAAAAAAACATGTCTGGTGAAAAAGTAAATTTTAAACTGTTCTGAATGGAATCTTATCACAAGGAGTTAAGAAACAGGTACAGAAAGTGATCAAATTTGAGGGCTCATAGAAATATCCCAAAGTAAGAGGAAAAGCCTCATTGTGATGGTCCGATGCCTGACTGATCTATAAGGTTTTACAGTGACTTCAAAAAAATTAAAGCACTTATCTAAATATGATTTATATCTTATGCCTTGTTTACACAAACTCATTGAAACGTTGGGCAAGGCTAGAGTTTTGTCCGTGTTGGACCTACCAAACATAAGTGGTAAATTCCATTTGCTTCAGCATCTAATGAAAACATAGCATTTTTTACATCAGACAGACTCTTCCATTAGAGCCTTATCTTTTAGACTACATTGAGCACTTGCAGTATTCCAGAAGTTGATTGGTAAAATTATTAGATCCTACAGATAAGTGTGTATATCGAACCTTGTCAGCCACTGTAGCTAGACGGCATGTGCATATAAGTTACTGCATGTGCAAGATCAGAGCCATTTTGTGTAGTCAGTCAGTGAGAATGTAAACTTGAATGGAGATGCACGTGTGTGTGTTAGAAGTAACAAGTCAATCAGTAAGCATATGAAGTACAAAGTATATGTACAAGTTACAGCTCCTGATGTGTGTTGTTGTTCTTCTTTTGGCTTTTCCCGGTTAGGGGTCGCCACAGTGGAACTCCGGTCCGCTAATGATTGGCAGTAGATTTTTACAGTGCTGAGGTGCCAGCTCGATGCCCAACCTTCAATGAAGGCATGCCCATTCTACGCATGTCTTTTGAATGCCACTAGACCACAGGGAGGACATGCAGACTCCACACAGAAGGCGCTCCAGCCGAGAATCGAACAGGAGAACCTCTTGCTGTGAGGCAACAATGCTACTGCTGCACCACCGCAGCTTATAGCTCCTAATGTGTTTATATATAATAAATTATTTGAATGCATAACCAGCCTCAGTGTCTCATTTGAATACACAATACATGAGACATAGTGTCAGAATGGGATCCAAAGTTAAAGAGTCTCGCAAACCATGAGAAATGCAGTTAGAAGTAGACTAATATCCAGGAGTGAACTCACAAACAGGTCAGCAGTTATTTGAGTTACTTAAATTAGTTTCAAATGATTTTCAGTCATCAAAACTGTGGCATAACATTCAAAGTGTTCAAAATAATTTTCGAGATGTTTCAAATGTTCAAGATAGTGGCATAATATTTAAAGAGTTTGAAATAATTTCCAAAGAGTTTAAAATGTTTGAAAAGGCTAAAATATCCAAATTTTTTTTTGCAATGTCGAACTTTTCTCAAAGTAACTAAGATGTTTCAAAGTGTCTGGAGTGTTCAAGGCATTTACAGTGTTGAAGTAAAGCATTTTAGAGAAGGTATTATATACTTGAGCAAAATTACAAGTGCTTGGTCTATACTTCTGTTTAAAAGAAATTTGTTGTTATGGCAGAGTGCTTTGGCAGACCTGAGGCGCTGGTGTTTGATAATAATATTGCTGAGAACTGGAGAGTGTTTGAGCAAGAATATGATATTTTCATACAGGCTGCATTTTCTGATAAAGATGCACATACAAGAGCATTTATACGTCTCAATTTAGCTGGGTCAGTGGCCATTGAGCAGGAATGTTCATTTCTATATGCACCTGCCATCCTAGGCAAGGGAGGGGGAGAACTGCTATATTGTGATACAGGCTGAAATGTGGAAAGACCTTGAGTGTTTAAAATGTAAATTTAGAGAAATGTGTAACCCTGAAACAAATATTACAATGGAAAGGCACATATTTTATGCAAGAAGTCAAAAGCCTGGTAAAACTATTGTAGCATATATTACCAATTTAAGAAATAAAGCCGGTGATCTACAAGATGAGTTGATAAAAGACTGTCTTGTATGTGGTGTTAATAATGATACAGTGAGAAAGATTTTGCTTTGAGATTGTGCTTTAACATTCAGTAAAGCCACTGAGATTTGTCAAATACATGAGATTACAGAAAAGCATACAAATATGCTTACAAATGAGAAAAGCATGTTTGCAGTATCTGCTAGTGCGAATGTTGATGTGTGCAGCAGAAAGTTAAGATGAAAAAGAAATATAAACTGAGAAGCAGTGCCACACCCATCATTGTTAACTGTTACAATTGTGGAGTTAGTCATGAATCTAAATTGGAAAAGTGTTTAGCTTTTGGTCAGTAATGTCACAAATGCAAAAAGGAGAATAATTTCAAAAGGCTTTTCAAGTTTAAAGTGTCTCAAACTTATATTAAAAGGACTATCCGAAGAAGCAAATAGATCAGATAGAGTCTGTAGCAAACTCCAAGAGCTGTGAGCAAACTTTCTGTTGATGGTGTCTCTGTGATTGATGAAACAATTAATACAGTAGATTATCATTTGTCAGCAAAGAGTGAAATATTGTGTACTGCACAAATTAATGGGAAACCTGTAAAGCTTAAAGTAGACACACATCAGCACAAATGTTTGTTAAAGTAAAAGCTGGTGAGAAACTTGATTCAGCAAAATGTGCAAAACTAGTTGCTTATTGTGGTGAAGAGATTCAAACTGATTATGTAGTATTCTTTCATGCCATTCTGCTGGAAACAGCTATGACTTGCAGTTTTACATATTCAAAAGACATGCACAGTCACTGTCAGGCCTCAAAGACGCCTGAGAATGTGATTGATTTAATTTAATAAAGAGGTCCATCATATAAGTCTGAATAACGATAGTTTTACACAGAATGTTTTTAGTGAATCTGCTGATATTTTCAAAGACAAGCTTGGCAAACTTCCAGTCACATATTCCATGAAGTTAAACCATGAAGTAAGTCCAGTTGTCAGACCAGCATGGAAGATTCCAGTAGCAATGCAGACGAACTAGACAAAATGCCGAATTTAGGTGTTCTTACTCCAATAGAAGAACCGACTAAATGGGTATCCTCCATGGTCATAGCTCATAAGAAAAGCTTAGAAGATATTTGAAAATGTATTAATTTTATTTTATTTATTTTATTTTACATTTGTTAACCGGGTTAGTTTGACTAAGATTTTGGCTCATTTTCAGCAGAGACCCAGGGAGAAAAGCTCTTCAGAGAATTAGAGTTTAACAAAATTTACTTACAATCAACAAGAAAGATAACTATCAGATTACAAATGGCAAATGAAATGAACGGTAACAAAATGATTGATTTTTAGGTGTAGACAACATTTATGCAAAAGTAGGATGGAGAAGGCTGCAACGTGCAATAAAATATAGCAAAATAAGTTACAATCAGCAAGGAATAATCAAGTTAAAATAGCATATTAAATGTATAATACCTGTGTAACTGTAGTTAGGTTTAGAGAGCTTATATTCAGAAATAGGACGGAAGATAAAGTGAATATAAAGAGGTGAAGTCCATTAAGAAAGTCAGGTTGTAATAAATGTTTTTTTTTTTTTTTTAATGAGAGCAGTCAGATGTAATATAGATGAGACAGGGAGAAAAGGTATGAGAGGGAGGGAGTAAGAATGGATAGAATGAGGGAAGTGGAGGGAAAGAAAAGTTAGAAATAAAATTTGGATAAGGAGGAGTATTAGGTGAATGGGTAGCAGCTTCGAGGGGGACGACTACAGTGGCAGGACCATTTTTTTTGTAGGCATTTTCAGGTGGCTAGTTTGAATTGCTTGCTATGGTCAAGGGACTTTATTTCTAGGGGTAATTGGTTCCAGGATGTGGCTGGGATGTAATTATAAAGTAGACATCCTATTTTAGTTTTGTGTTTATAAATTTGTAACAGTTCTTGTTCAGAGCTGGGAAGGGACCTAGCTGGGGAGTATTTGGATATGATAGTAGAGAGGCTAGGGCAGAAAGGGGCAAATAGAGGATGGAGTGGATAATTTGTAGTTGGTGGAGAAGGAGCAGGTGAGGGAACTCGAGCCAGTCCAGGTGCTTAAGTGATAAGCAGTGGTGAGACTTGTAAGATTGGTTGGCTGCGAATCTGGCAACCTTATTATAGGTAGTTTCAAGTCTTGAAATGAGTGTAGCATTAAAGTTAGTGAATATATGACAGCCGTATAGAAGTGTGGGAAGTAAAAAAGCATAGGAGAGAGTTGTTCTGGCTGTGTTGGTTAAGTATTTCTTATTGCGGTAAAGGTGTCCAAGTTTCTGGTGCGTTTTTTTGATACTGTTGTGATATGTAAATCAAACTTAAGTTGATCATTTATAGTGACACCTAGCAATTTAGTGCTAGGTTCAGCTGTGATGATGGTGTTATTGCTTGATAAAATGTTGAATGAAGTTTTGAGATTGGTGAGGTTTTTGGGGAGGAAGAGTAGGAACTTACTTTTCTTAGGATTTAGAATTAGTTTGTTATCACTAAGCCATGTTTTAATAGTGATGAAGGATGCCTGGGTAACATAGTGGAGTTCTGATGGATTATCTGCAATGGTGATGGCAGCAGAGTCATCAGCATATTGCACAATTAATAAATGGGGACAAGAGGTATATAGTAATTTAGTGAAAATATTGAAGAGCAGTGGTCCAAGGATAGATCCCTGGGGGACACCCATTTGCGCAGTGAGGGAGGGGGATAGTGCAGAGAGCCATTTAACTGATTGCTGGCAGTTAGAGAGGTAGCTAGAGAACCAGGAAATGGTAGGAGGGGAGAAATTTAAAGAAGTGAGTTTATCCAGGAGGAGAGGGTGGGAGACAGTGTCAAAGGATTTAGAAAGATCGTGGAACAGGCATGAGACAAGTTTATTATTATCATAAGCATGTGATACAGTGTTAGTGAAGGATATTAGAGCAGTTTTTGTACTATGATTTGGCTGAAATCCGTGTTGTGTGAGTGTGAGAAGGTTTTCTTGGAGAAGGTACTGCATTATCTGATTGTAAATGCATTTTTCTAGTATTTTAGAGACATGAGATAGTATAGCGATTGGTCTGAAGTTTGATATATCCAAGGAATTGCCACATTTGTGAATGGCTAAAGTATAGAATTGTTTCCATATAGAGGGGGCATATGATTCAGATATAGAGCGGTTGACCAAGATAGACACAGGATAGGCCAGGGGTTCATAGGCAATCTTCAGGAAATAGGAGAGCAGATTATCTGCTGAGGGGGAGCAGGGTTTGAGTTTGAAGAGTAAGGATTTTATATAATTAGTAGATACAGCTTTAAGAGAGAAAGAGTTTGAAGGGTTGAGAAGGTAAGATGAGTTAGTGGGGTATTTACAGTGCTATTGAGGGGAAGGGAATTAATTAAGGTGGTTATGGAGTCAATAAAGTGATTGTTAAATTTAATGGCAGTGTCTTCAGGGGTTTCATTAGGACAAAGGTTAGGAGGGGAAGGGTTTCCAGGATGAAGTATTTGATTGATGGAATTCCAAAATTGTTTAGGGTCAAATTTAAGGGTAGTGGGGGGGTGGGGGTTGCATAGAAGTTCAGTTTGTCTTTATGGATGATTTTTCTTGATTTTGTTTCTATGTTCTTTATAGGTCTGAAGGAGAGATGGTGTCCTGGTTTTAGTCCATGTTTTCCATATCCTATCTCAGTTTTTCATAAGGGTTTGGGTTGATTGAGTTAGCCAAGGAGCTGTATTGGATTTGATTCTAATAGTGCGGAGGGGAGCAAGGGAGTTAAGAATATCAAGGAAGGTGGTGTTAAAGGAGTGGACAGCTTCATCCAAAGGGAGAGTGTTGAGGTGAGACCAGTTTATTCTAGAGAGTAGGTCAATGAAGGAGTCTGGGCAGAAATTAGTGAGATTGTGAGAGGTAATATACTTGAAGGGTTTGGTGAAGTGGGGAGTATGTCTGGTGATGGTAATAGGGCAGTGGTCACTAAGTGCATTTGGAAGGGTCTGGGGATTATGGTAGTTTTGGGGGAGGGAGACCAGAATCCAATCAAGAAGAGAGCTTGGGAGGTGAGATTTATTATTATAAGTAGGGGCTGTGATTAGCTGCTCAAATCCATGCAGGTTGATACAAGACGTAGTATTGGGAGTTTGTATTGAGAGCCAATCAATATTTACATCTCCCAGTATGATGGTTTCATTACGGATGGTCTGAGAGAGGTGGGATAGGATGCTTTCAAGTATGGTAATATTTTCTACAGGGGAGATATAGATTGCAACCACTGTTGGTCAGTAAAAGTTCAGCTGTGGAGAAAGATGGTAAAGGAAAGTTAGGACTAATAAGTGAGAGATGATCGGAGTAGAGTATGGCAACTCCTCCTCCTTTTTTGTTAAGCCCCTTGATCCAAGAGACTTAAAGCACTTACGCATCCTCATCATCTGATGTGTACAGTAGAAGAGGTAGCTCCTCTTATGCCAAATTCCACTGTTTCTTCAGTCTTAGATGCAAAAAGCTCCTTTTGGCAAATTTCGCTGCATCACAAATCTTCATTGTTAACAACATTCACTACACCATTTGGTAGATACAGATTTTCAAGAATAGCATTTGGAATTAATTCTGCCAGTTAAGTATTTCAGCGTGCCATGGAACAATTTTTTTTCTGGTGATCCATGTGCTATTATAGTAAACATTATTGTTGGGTGCAATGGCGAAGATGAAAATGACAGAAATCTCAGGAAAGTTCTAGACTGTGCATGTGAAGTAAATCATAAATTAACTAAATCCTCAGAAATGTAAATTCAAACTGAAAGTTACTTATGTGAGACATTTCTTTACAAGTTCTGGCTTACAACCAGATCTGTCTTTTCAAATAGCCCTTCTTGAAATGCCAGTTCCAGAGAATGTCACATCTTTACAATGTTTTCTAGGTATACATACATACGTTTCAAGCACGGGCATTAAGTCCTTCTAGCTTGCCAATATGCCAAAACACTTGTTCCCATAATATGTAAACTAGTACTTCCGTTAATGTAGTTAGGTAGTCTGTTCCAAGCATCAGCTACTCTGTCAGAGAACCAATTAGTACACTTCTCATTCCTATAGAATCTTCTACATAGATTATCTGACAATTCTCTAGTACTTTTTGATAACCCCAAACATTCCCAGAGGTATTTGTCCCTAAATGCCATATATAAATGAATAACATCTCCTTTTAAATATCTGTAAGAGACACTGTACAAGTTCAGATATTTTAGTCTTTCATAATAACTTAGATTTTCACATCCATGCATGCCCTTAGTATATTTTTGCTGTACTCTTTCCAGTTTATTCATGCTTGTTATCCTATAGGGTTTCCATATTGTTTTTCCATACTCAAGTTTGGGTCTAATGTAACTAACAGTGACTTCATTATGTTTGATTTCCTAGACTTTATAAATCTTTTTATACAACCTATAGTTCTATAACTATCATTAGCCAATTTGCTGATATGATTAGAAAAACTCATAGATGAATCTACCTATATACCCAGGTCCTTAAATGAGTCTACAGTTTCAAACACTGTGTGCTGTATTAAATATTCACCTTTCAGTTTATGTCTCCCAAATCTCATATGCTTAGTTTTTGATGTATTTATCAACATATTATGTATATATATATATATATTAGGTATGGTCAACTACTTAGGAAAGTTCATCCCTGACTTGAGTGAGCTTTCTGCACCATTACATGAGTTGACATGCAAAAATGTATACCGATCCTAGTTGGAACAACACCAAAGAGCATTTCATATTCTGAAGAAGAAAATTGCCAGTCCACCAAGACTGAGATATTATGAGGTTCACAAACCTGTAACTCTTTCTTATGATGCTCCAAGGTACGGCCATGGTGCAGCATGTCTTCAGGAAGGCATACCTGTTACTTATACATCAAGAGCTTTAACTCAAATATAGATGCATTATGCACAGATAGAAAAATAACTTTTTGCAGTAGTGTTTGCGTGTTCGGAGTTCAATGATTCAATTTATAGCAGACCTATCCAAATAGAGACTGAACACTAACCAGTAGTGACAATTTTGAACAAGCCAATACATACAGCCCCAGCTGAATTGCAACACATGATGTTAAAATTGCAACGGTACCATTTCAATGTTGTTTACAAAAAGGGCGAATACTTGTAACTTGCTGATGCTTTGTCATGCGCACCCAAACGACTGGGCAGCATGAAAATTAAACTGCAGACTTTGAAGTCACAGAAGTCAGAAATGTTTTATCATCATGGCTTGATGAACTAAAGAATCACACAGCTTCAGACTTAGTTCTGCAGAAGATGAAAAATGTTATCAGTTAAGGATGGCCAACATGACCAACCAGTTTACCACTTGACATTCGGCAGTATTTTCCCTACAGAGCTCATGATGGAAGATGGAATCATCATGAAAGGTCCAAAAGTGGTAATTCCTAAAGCATTACAACAGGAATATATCAACATTTTGCATAGTGGTCAACCAGGTACTGATTCAACCAAAAAAAAGGCAACAGGCATTGTATTTTGGTCTTATATGTCCAAAGATATAGAGAAGGAAGCATGTTCAATTTGCAACAGCACCAAAATGCATCAACAAATAGAACTGCTTCAGCTACACCAAATTCCAGAATTACCATGGTCTTGGTTACTGTAGATATTTTTGAATGGAATGGTCAACATTACTTGGTGTTAGTAGACTCTTACTCAAATTGGTTTGAAATTGATCTCCTTCCAAACATGACATCCAGCACAGTTATTACAAAATTGAAGAAACATATTTCTGCCCATGGTAGTCCACACAAAGTCATGTCTGACAATGGTGCACAGTTTATTAGTCAGCAGTTCAAGAAATTTGCTCAGTCTTGGGACTTTGTTCATATTACCAGTAGTCCTGAGTATCTACAAGCCAATGACTTAGCTAAACGTGCAGTCCAGAGTGCACAGCACTTGTTGGAGAAATCCAAAATAGATGGTATGATGTTTTCCTTTACTTACTCAGTCTCAGAAACATTCCTCGAGACAACTTGCTTGGTTTATCTGCTCAAAGATTGATGTCCAGACAGATATGAATAACTCTTCCAATCTGTGAACAATTGAGACTATCAAACACAAAGAACAATAGAGTGGACAAGGCTCAACTTTCGAGAAAACATGAGTCACAAAAGTTGTACTATGATAAAACCAGTAAATCTCTTTGACCATTATTACAAGCAGAAGTTGTGAGAATGCAAACATCCAAAGGTTATGATCAAGTAGAAATCGTGAAGGACATTTATGAGGAACTGAGATCTTACATCATACAATCTGAAGGATGGATTGCAGAATGAATCGTAGACATGTGTTACCTGTCTCAGATCGAGTGCCACAGCAGATTGACTATGCCAGTGACTCTAATTTCCAGAGTGACTTGTCAACTGTTGGAATTCAAAAGGACAGTCTGCTTTCTTCAAACAACTCTGATGTAAACCCAGATGTTCCAGTACTGAATGAATCCCCAGAGACTGTCTTTGTTGCTAAACCCAGTCAGAATTTCTATGTAACTAGATAGGGTAGAATTTGCAAACCAATCCTAAATACACAACAACTTGGACTTGAAATCAGTTATGTTTTGCTGAAATTTTGAAATAATGTCTAGCTCTCAATTATGCCTTTGTTTTTGTATTTTGCAAGGTTGAACAAAGTTAAAGAGGGAGGATGTAGATCAGTGTATATATTGAACCTAGTCAGCCACTGTAGCTAGACAGCATGTGTTTATAAGGGGTCTATATTAGATCATCAAACACTTAGAAAAGCGAACAATGATTATCAACCCCATGTAAACGAAAGCTTACAAACTCAAACACTTAGAACAGCGATTTTTTTCCAAGGGGAAAAAAATCGCTGTTCCAAAAAAAAAAACAAACAAACAAAAAAAAAACCCCACTTAAAACATAATATAAAGTAGAGGGCTTTGTCCTCCACACCCCTCTACTTAAATATACCAACTCCAAGATCGCACTACAGTGATGAAAATAGCAAAGTAACAGACGCGGCCAAGTGATTTCTTTCCCAGGGAATGAATTTGCTTATATGCCGCTTCGTCATTTTGCTGTTTAGTCTTTTCAAGTTCGACCAAGATGCATTCGAAAGAATGCGTCTTCGGTCATCTAACAGGAACCCTTTATAAGTTACTGAGCACATGTGAGATCAGTGCCATTTTGTGTAGTTAGTCCATGTGAATGTGAGCTTGAATGGAGATGCACGTGTGTGTTAAAAGGAACAAATCAGTCAGTAAGCATATGAAGTATGAAGTGTATGTATAAGTTACAGCTCCTGATGTGTTTATGCATAATAAACAACTTGAACACATACCCAGCCTCAGTGTCTCATTTAAATACACAAGACATGCGAATCCTATACCTGATATTCAGCAGCCTATCTGGGTGATGTTGTTTCATCTTCTGAAGAACTAGGAAAAAACATCTTTCTAATGTTCAAGGCATTCTGCATTCCCTGCATCAAGCTGGCTTGACTACTAAAGCACAAAATGGAAAGGAATAACAGAGCTGCATTATAGACTTACATGTACTTAAACTAGATGCAGGAACTGGCCCATGACAATCGCTCAAAAACAGGTTCATAGGATCATAGGAAGTTACTAGGCTAATAGCCCTAGGGCCCTTACAAGCCTAGCCAAGTTCTACCCTTATTTCCATGATCAGCATTTTTTGCGTCTGTCCAAGAAAGACACAGGTGGAACCCCTGGGGTGAATTTACGGTTACCCATCCAATCGTCCATATTGCATTTCAAGAGGGCCAATGAGGTGCCTTGTTTGACATGACGTGGGAGTCTATTCCAGAGGGATGGTAACCTCTGGGAGACAAATCTGTCCCTCTAGCAGGTTCTATTAATGTCACATACCAGGTTAAGGTCTTTAGAGTGTGTAACACATGTACCATTTGCCTTGCAGATATGCAGCATTTCCAATAAAGTAGGGTCAGAGATTGCCTTATATGGAAGAGATCACCTCTGAGTAGTCTGTATGGAACAGAATAAAGTTACAGTGATTTCAGATGATCTACATAGGACAGAAGTTGTCTTAAGCCTACTATGCCAGTTATCTGTGGTGTCTTATAGCAGGTTGAGCAAAATGAACCCCTGGCAATATATAATGATTATAGACAACAAAGTAATAGAGAAGTTTCCAGTGTTTTTATTGGGTTTATAAGTTTCAAGGAGGTGATGGTCGAAGTACGGAGAGTACAATTTGGAGTATAGAGAGATATTAGGGTAGCGAGAGCAGGACAGGAGTTGAGTTGGTTAAGAATGGAGTGGGTCAGATATAGCTGGGACTGATGGAGTTGTTGGTGAAATTCTATCCACTGTAGGTTTTTTAAAGATAGGCAGTGGTATGAGCATAGGGTTGATTAGCTGCGAATCTGGCAATTTTATTATATGTGAATTCTAGTTTAGTTGCAAAATTAGATTGTATGTTAATAAGAAGTGGGGTGGCATATAATAGAGAGGGTAGGAGATAGGCCTGTGCACGAGAAAGTTTAGATTTATTAGTGAGGAACTTTTTCTTTTCTATAGAGCATGCCAAGTTTTATATATGTCTTTTTAATAGACTGTTCAATGTGTAGATCGAATTTTAATTGGTCGTCAGTTATGACCCCCAAGAGTTTAGTGTGGGATTCTACCATGATAGTAGTATTGTTGAGGGAGGAGGAAGTGAAGATAGATTTGTGGTGTTTGATATTTTTTGGAAGGAAGAGGAATTGTTTTGTTTTCTTAGGGTTAAGCAGGAATTGATTGGTTGTTAGCCATTTTTCAATGGAGTGGAGAGATTCTTGGGTAAGGGTGAGGAGGTGGGGGAGGTTATCAGAAGGGAAAATTATTGTGGCATCATCAGCATATTGTATAAGAGAAGAATAAGACAGGAAGTGTAGAGGTAGTTAGTGAACATGTTAAATAGAAGGGGTCCTAGAATAGAGCCTTGGGGAACCCCGGTTTGGACTGCAAGGAAGGGGGAGAAAGCTGAGTACCACTTGACAGACTGAAATCTGTTAGAAAGGTAGCTAGCGAACCAGGAAAGTGCTAAGTTGGAGAGATAAAGGTTGGTTGCTCTCCATCAACCCTCCTTCTATTAGCCAGTGCAGTCCCATTCCTTCTGTATACTGGGTATGCCCCAATGATGTCAGAGTTGGCCAAGAGACACTGTTAAAAATGCAGCTTCAGTGGTGTTTTGAGCTCTTCTGGGTATCCTGAGAGTACATTAGACGTGGCTTTAACGACTGTCCTGAGCTAGGAAACATGATCCACATTAATGCTGGACCATTATGGCCTCCTGCATGAATCCATGCACCTGGTAAGTCATAATGAGGGACACAATCAAAACGTTTTTGGTCAAGGTCTTGCCCCTGGGTGATTCTTTATATTCTTGCCCTCCTCCAAAGGATTGTACTAAGGGATGGTCCTAATCCACCTCTTCCCCTTCAGGATAGGAATACCTCTGCCATATCCAGCAGATGCCCTTGTCACTAATGAAACTCGGGTCACTTGGGCCATAGTCAGGGGTTCAGCACTCTGTGCCAATGATGCTGTTTAGATGTAATCTCATGCAAGTAAGTGAACAATGTCTCAC
Source organism: Protopterus annectens (assembly GCF_019279795.1). Taxonomy (NCBI): domain Eukaryota; kingdom Metazoa; phylum Chordata; order Ceratodontiformes; family Protopteridae; genus Protopterus; species Protopterus annectens. The sequence continues at coordinate 399,196,323 of NC_056742.1, read as the reverse complement.
AGGTTCATAGGTTCAAAGATTAGTACTAGGCTAACTGCTCTTGTAGGCTATTTTAAGCCTAGCCAATTACTCCACGTAGGAATCCAACCCTGCGCCTCCTGTCTGTGAGGTAAACACCATAACCATTATCAAAAAGTCACAAAGCACAAACTGAAGCAGATAAACACAAAAGCCAGAAGAAGTAGCTGGATTGAACCCACTCAAAGTAATGCAGGCTGCAAATCACCACACAGTTGTAGAATGTAGAATCCACTTTATTAACTTCAGACCAAAAAAATCCAAGGATGAGTGTTTTCATCCAGAAAGATCTAGACTTCATCAGACCATTGTAATATCAAATATCAAATGTTTACAAACCTCAGTGAGTCAGCTCAGTATAAGACAAAGTTGCTGCATTGCCCTTGGTACACAAACTAGCTGCCTACTGAAGTGAGGGTAACTCAGCTACTCTGTACACTAATAAATCATCTGTTTAGGCCATTGTCTCTCTCACAAAAAAAAAAAAAAAAAAAAAAAACTTAACCTGACTAAATCTCAGTACTTGTTCAGATTTCAAGGCAACAATTTTACTGTTTTAATGCCATTTAGAGGAGAAAAGGTCTTATCCTTCATATAGACTGCTATTTGAATTAATCTGTATCAACATAAATTAGCACACATCTTAGCTGGTACATATTTCATAAAGCCTTTAATTCTCAACATGTATAATAAAGATAGCTAGGGATACTTCACAAAAAGGGCTTGGCTACCTAGTAATACTAGAATTCCCTCTTTTCCTTAATGCTTAGTTTTACATATACAACCAGTTTTGAAACTTCATAACCCCAGTTATCATCTCGCAATAAAATGTCTAAAGTTCTTAGCATGTCTTTCACCTTGCAACATCTTTACTAGTCTGGAAAAAGTCTCAAGATTTGCCACAGTCAGACTGTATTCACCCAGCACTTTATATTACTTCAACTTCTCACCTTTACCCTATCACTGCATTCTGCTCTCAAATTAAGTTTTATACAATGAGAATTCATTTTTTTGCAATTATATTTACTGTCATCACAGTTGCACAATGGAGTATTGCAATATATACCAGATATGCACTTTACCTTGCACAGAACATCACAATGCGCATAGCAGCTTACAAATAGTTATGGTAGTTGTACATGGTACACATAACTAAATTGTTATGTAGTTGTGTAATTGTAGAAATTCTTACACATGCAGGTAAATTGTTAATATTGCTGCCTTAAATGCAGGCCATGGCTGGAATTGATTCTTGAAAATAGCACATTCACTAGTTAAATAAAATATATCAATGTATGGCATAAGTGACTGACTGTCTTGATAGAGAAATTGGAGTTTGGATACTTGTACTGTAATATCTTGTGGTCCACTATCCTTTATTGAAAATTTGTCTACTGCAGATGAGGAAAACCAGTTCTTCTGGTACAAACTCAGCATGACATACCTGGTTATGTAGCAAAGTATTCCAATATATCAATATCTTTTTAGCTATGAAGTCTGCAAATTAAGACTGCATATTGTGTATTTGCAACTGTTACTGGTTCCCTGCTTATAGGTTCATAGGTTCATACTAGGCTATCTGCCCTAGGGCATTTATAAGCCTAGCCAGAATGTGTTTGGCTTTCGCCACCCATTTTTAATTTATTTTGCTATGCCCTTTTTCGAGGTTAGTATACTGTGCCTCTATCTAACAGTGACACAGAAGTGATACCCGGGGTAAACCTACGATCTCCCATCCACTCATCAAGATTCCTCTTGAAGAGAGTCAATGAGGGACTCTGCCTAACCTGGACTGGGATTTTATTCCAGAGTGAAGGGAGCCTCTGGGTTATGAATCTGTCCCTCCAGCATGTCCTATTTATTTCAGTGCTGAGGTTCAAGTCTCTCGAGCGCATAGTTCGATGGGATTTGGATTTTCTGAGGTGCAGCATGTCCATTAATTCCGGGTTGGACATGGCTTTATACGTCAGGCACAGATCGCCTCTGAACAGGCGGTATGCCACTGAGTAGAGCTGGAGTTTCTTTAACCGGGCAGCATATGGCATCTGTTTGAACCCTTTGATCCTCTTGGTGAAGTACTTTTGGGGTCTTTCCAGTTGCTGCAGGTGTCTGGTAAGGTACATCCCAAAAGGGGCATTGTACTCAATTATGGGCCTGATGAGGGATGAGTAAAGAGGCACGATGACCTCCCTGATCTAGATGTGAATCCCTTCATGATTAGGTGGGCTATATAAAATGTTTTTCTAACCACTTTGGCCACGTGGTTGTCAAATGAGAGATTGTTATCAACTTGGGTCCCCAGGTCCCTAATTACTTCTTCTGTACTTAATGGATTTCCACCTATGTGGTAATTTGTGGGCACTTTGTTTTTGCCAAAGGGGATGACTATACACTTTTTGGCATTTAGCTTGAGGCCATGGCACTGGCACCAGTTGTCTGTTTCTATGAGGCCCTTTTGGAGGATGCTTGTGTCGGCTGGAGAGTCGATTATGGCACCCAGTTTGCAGTCATCTGCGAACTTGGTCAGCCACAGTCCTTCCATGTTGGCCTGTACCTCTGAGAAATATATACCGAACAAGAGAGGTCCCAGGACTGAGCCTTGTGGGACACCACTTGTAACTGGTTTGGAGTCTGACATGGCTCCAGCAATTCTAACCATGTGGGTTCTGTCCTTGAGCCAGTTTGCAATCCATCTAGTGACATAGGGGTTTATATTTAAGCTGGTGAGCTTATCTATAATGCCTGAGTGGGGTATTGTATCGAAGGCTTTTGCGAGGTCCAGGTAGGCTGTGTGGACCACCTTCCCTCTCAATGGCCTTGGTGACTGTTTCAAAGAAATCAACCAGGTTTAAGAGGCAGGATCTGCCCTTAACAAAGCCGAACTGGGTAGGATCCAGTGTTTGTAGGTCCCCAATATCTTTATTTATGAGGTCCATGATGATCCTTTCCATAGCTTTGCAGACCAAGCTAGTCAGGCTTATGGGGCGATAGTTTCCAGGATCCGTTGAGGCACCACCTTTAAGGAGAGAGACCACTGTTGCTGTACGCCACTCTTTGGGCACATATCCTGTAGTAAGGCTGAGATTGAACAGTAGTTTTATGTTTGGGTTTAGCTCTTCTTTGAGTTCATGTAGGACGCAGCCCGGGACACCATCTGGTCCCATTGATGCTGTGTTTTTTGCTTTGGAGAGGGCGGCTCTTACCTGAGCATCTGAGATGTCAGGGGGGCAGCACTCTGCTGGGATAGATATTTGCCCTTTTGGTGGGGAGGGGGGGAAGAAGTTTGCGTTGAACCTGTCAGCTAGGATGTTGGCAATGTCTGTGGGTTTGGTGTATTTTTTTCATTTTGGACTAATTCTGAGCATATCTGGGAATTACCACCCAGGTTTCTAACATAACTAAAGAAAGCCTTGTGATTATCCTTAGTGTCCTGTGCAATTTTTCTCTCAAGCTGGCCTTAGACAATTTTATGTGTGCCCGTAGTTTTTGCTAACACTGATCAGTGATGCCTTCCCTCTTTGGGATTTTGCTTTATGATTTAGTAGCTTCCTCCTTCTATTGTATAGTTTGTTTATGCCTGGCGCCCACCAGACAGGACGCCTGCCTTTGGACGATTGACTCTTGGTTTTCTTTGGGATCGATGATCTATGCATTCCTGAAGGTGTTCATAGAATGCGTTTATAAAGGATTCTGTGGTCTGGGCTGTATTTTCCACAGGCCCGGGGGCTTTGAAGGATTCCACCTCAGTTTTGAGGAGTGTAAAATTTGCTTTAGAGAAGTTTTTCACTGTGGTTTTCTGGGCCGGGGGTGGGGTCGGGATGTGAATATCCAGTGAGATTAGTTTATGGTCTGATCTTACCAGTGAGGGATACACTTCTGGTCTGGAGCATAGAGTCCCCATGTTGGTGATGATCAGGTCCAGTATGTTTTCCCCTCTTGTGGGAGTGGTAACAAGTTGTTCCATAGCATTTGAGTTTATAAATTCTAGGAACCTTTGGGCTAGGGTGTTGGAGCTAGAGTAATGCTCCCAGTCTATGTTTGGGTAGTTGAAGTCGCCCAATATAATGGTGTTTGGAGAGACCTTCATATTTTCCAGTGTTCTCAGGAAGACCGAGTGGGGTTCCTGGGTTTGGGAGGGTGGTCTGTAGCAGGCTATACACTGAAAGGCAGTTTTACCCACTGTTAGTTGCACATGGATAGTCTCTGATGCTTCGTGCTTTGCCACCAACCTGGAGGTGTGGGTATCTTTGATGAATATCGATACTCCCCCTCCTTTTGTGGTTCGGTCCAAGTTTTGGGGCCGAAAAGCATGGTATGAGGTATAACCTGGTAGTGCTGGGGTGCTCTCAGGAGCCCTGAACTAGGTTTCTGTTACTGCACAGATATCGATGTTCTCCATGCTAAGGAGAGTTTCGAGTGCGTGCATCTTGAGGTTTAGACTTCTGGCGTTGAGTAGCATTAGTTTCTTATCCCTTGTGATACCTATGGAGGTGGGTTTGTCTTTTGAGCCTTGCCTAAAAAGGCACTATGGGGGTAGCAAGAGCCTTTGCCAATATCCGAAAGCCTAGGGGTGACAGGTGCAAGCCGTCCCTAGCGAAGCATCGTGGCTTGTCGAGCATATCATCCCAAGCTGACAGGCATTGGATCCCCTTTGAATGACACCAGTACTTAAGCCAATTGTTGAAATTGATCATCTTGTCTTCATATTGTGGCATCATTCTTGGTGAGGGTAAGATGCTACTCAAGGTCAGGGTCATACCGCCTGGGCTACATGCTCAGAGAGCTCCTTTATGTCTCTTTTCATGTAGTCCAGGGAGGTACGTCTCAGGTCATTCACACCAGCATGGACAATGACTGAGTCATATTTGTACTTGCCTTGGAGTGACCTGAGTGCTTGTGTTATGTGGTGGATCCTAGCACCCGACAGGCTGCTCACCGTGACCCTCTCCTTGTTCAGCCTGGTGAGCGGGACGCCAGTGTGCCTGACGATAGAGTCACCTATTACAAGTGTATCAGGTGTGTTGTTTAGTCTTAAGGGCTGTGACTGTTTGGCACACTGGCTTTGTGAGATATGTGTTGCACGTGTTTTGTTTTGGGGTAGCGGCTGCTTGGGTGTCTGCTTTGGAGGTCTCTGCTGCTTGCAGATCTTTATTTAGAGCCTCGAGTATGTTTTTGTGTGATTATGTGTTTGGTTTGCTGTCGTGGTAGGTCTATGTGAGACTGGAATTGTAGTGAGTATGGTTTCCTTCTCCTCCTGACTGGTTATGCCAGTACTGAGTTGAGAGAGCTTAGCCTCCAGTTTGGCTATATGGTTGCATCTCTCACATGTGTTGGAATTTGTTGGGAGGAGGAGAGGGTTGTCTGTGTACATGGGGCAGTTGTAACATTGCCTCAAGATTCCCAGATTCACCAGCTGGACCGGAGAGGAGATTGACAACTGACCTTTGGACATGCTAGAATAATATTGGGAATTCCTTAATAATTGAAAACCAGGGCCAGTGGGGAGTGAGGGTGTAGTGCTTTTAATTTTTAGTGCTGACTTATAAAGGCTACATGGCTCTATAGCTTACTACCTGTTTAAATAATAAAATAAGTAATATTCAAAGGCAAACAACATATTGGAAGGACATTAAATTGAAAAAATGAAGTGAGATTTGCATCTAATGCTACAAGGGACAAACTGGGAAGAAGTCAAAACAAATTAGTCAAACTGTCACTCTATCTGCTAAAGATGGTCTGTGAGACAAAACCATTTAGAACAATCAGACTTTTTTTTATTAACTCTAGGTTATTATTTTTCTAAAGTTTTCACGTTTTCACTTCTAAGAAACAGCAGTAATATGCACACTTCCTAATATTTCTGGATAAAAATGTTTAGTGTGTTTAGAAATGCCATTGCACAGTTCTCTCAAAAATGACAGTGCTTTTGGCATTGCACTTTTATCTTCCTAACTTACTAACTACATACTGGTCATTTTATGACTTGGACATAATCACTGCGGAACAGTTTTTATTCTAAGCCCTCTTTATGAATTCAGGCCCTTTAAATAGCCTGGAGTTCAGCTATGAGATATATATTTAACAGCTCAGTTTTATCATGTTGACTATAAACCAATGTTCTTGACAAGTAATACAGGAAACTGGACAAAAAGACAGCATTATAATAAACAGCAAGTAGATGAGATACTGAAATAATTCAGCTAAGGTAACTAAGAGATAAAATGGTAAGATGAGGGAATACATACAGTGATATGTTAACATAGTATCTAAGTTACATGACTTCATTGCATATACAAATTAACCAAAAGTGTTTTGACTTTTAGACATTACCAGGTCAATGCAGAGCTACACTATAGCAAAAGAACCCTCCAGTTGTACCCAATGAATATTTCTTAAAATAAATGCAGAACTCAACACATCCTGTTATTTTTGATTATTTTGTCACTCACTGGTATAGAACACTTTGTTAAGCATTCATTACTTTAAAAGAAATTCCACTGATTATTTAAATATGCATATAAAAACAAACATTTTAAATTTCTTTAAGCCTTTTTAAACTATAAAAAAATAAAATGTTATAGAAAGCACAAATTATCTGACCTGTACTTGTTTTAACTTTAAATCATGTGCCACTGCAGAACTGTGGATTATTCATACATAACATTGTTCAGTGTTATACACAAATTCACTTATTTCAAGGTCAGGTTTCAATAGTTTTTAAAGCATGGCCATTGTGATTTATTCTAAAGTTTGCATTATTTTGATTTGTTTTTGTAATTGGCAAATTGGCCTTTACATAATTACTTCTGTGGTATCTTCCCATACAGATTGAAATGTTTCACTTTGTCAACCTCAAGATTTTAAACTGATGAGGCATCTGCAAAGGGAATCTCACAAAAACTGATTTACTGAAAGATGAGAAGCCCAGGCAGACACTGAAAAAAATGCTTTACTAAGAAGATAGAAAATTAAATCTAAGTGAAAAAAATAATGTGATTATATTCCTAATTACTGTTAGGATGATTTCACTGCCAAAATATTTAGCTATTACTCATGAAGAAAATGTAGCTGGATTCTAAATAAATTCACTGTTGAAACTAATGTGGCAGTGTTAATTCAAATAAATGCAAAATAACGTTGCCCCTTACCACTTTTCTGTCAATAAAAAGTACCTGCTGTGTAGCAGCTTATTTTAATGTGAGCATTGTCTATAGACACTGAAGATTAATAACCGAGAATATGCATTTGAAGTGTGCTATGTGAAGCGTTAAGTGTGTAATGTCTTTCTTAAATTTGTTATTCTTACAGAGGCTGCATTTCTAGTTCATCCTATATCCAGGTTTGTCCCAAAAAGGATGCTAGTTCATAGATTCATACTATGCTAACTTCTCCGAAGGGCCATTTTAAGCCTAACCAATAAGCTGAGACTAGAATCAAACCTTGTACCATGTATCTATGAGGTAAAGACCTTAATATTTAAACTCATTATGCTGCTTAGTGTAGGATTAGTGGCCATGTCTGCAGCTTCTTTGTGGTGGGTCAAAGGTTAGGCAGAAATTAAATTGCCGCATGACTTGTGTTACTCTAGATTTTTTGCACACTGTGCAGTGATGTGCATGACAGCATATAAATACTAGTTTATTATTTATTTATTTATTTACATTTATTAACTGGGTGGTGTCCAACTGTGCAAGAAGCTCATTTTCAGCAGAGACCCAAGGAAAAACTCTCCAGAACAGTGCAATCAGTTAACATTTACAAAAAGATTAACTAAAACAGATGATAAAAAAACATATTTACATATGAGAGAAATAACCATTAAGACACATATTAATACCAAAATAGAAATGTACAAGTTCCAGCAGAGAAAGAGCTGTGTCCATTAGGAAAAAGGACAACAGCAAAGGGTTTAAAGCATTAGTTACTTAAAAGAGAAAAAAATGGTATAAGAGAAAGAAAGATGTGAAATAATAGGTAAGAGCCAACTAGCCAGGAGCATAACAGGCACACAGCCATTTGCTATTGAGATAAACCTTTTTTAAATGAGGATAAATTGGGGTTGTTTAGGGTGTGCTGAGGAAGACCTTAGCTATTTTATAGGAGTAGAGGGAGTCAGTATGGTAGTTATGAGACTGGGTAACTTTAAGCATTAGTCTGTCAGAAGATCTAAGAGATCTAGTTAAATTTTGTTGAACCAGGGATGAGAGTGCACAGCAATTGCTGGGGCAATGTATTATTTTGCTGGCAAAAGTAAGTTGGTTTAGTTTTAATAGGTTTGGTAATTCCAACCAGTTAAGTAGTTGAAGAATGGAACACTGATGAGTTTTATGGGGTTGATTGGAGGCAAACTTAGCGATTTTATTATAGCAGGACTCTAGGTGATTAATGTCAGTCTTATGTAGATTGGTGAAGATCTGTGAGCAGTAGAATAGCGTAAAAAGTAAATGAGATCTAGATGTGGCTAGTCTGGCTTGGTTTGTGAGGTATGGTTTGGCCCTATACAGAGCTCCAAGTTTTGTGTGAACTTTCTTGCTTGACAGTGAGATGTGTTTGTCAAATTTTAGTTTATGATCTATAATAACACCTAGGAGCTTGGTCTCATTTGTAGGTTCAATCTTGGTGCCATTAGAGGAGAGAATATTGAAAGGTAGAGAGCTGTGTTTTGACGATTTGTTTGTGAAAATCATTAATTTTGTTTTGTTTGGATTTAAAATGAGTTGATGGTTGTAGAGGTAATTTTCAATGTTGAATGTTTTTTGCATTTTTTTGTTGCAGATCTTGCATGGAAAAGGCTGAGCAGATAAGAGAGGAGTCATCAGCATATTGGATAACAGTAGCAAGCTGGGTGGCAGAATGTTGTTTGTTGGTAAATAAGACAAAAGGAGGGGACCAAGTATGGAACCTTGGGGTACTCCAGTGGTTACTGGTAGTAGAGGGGAGAGTTTGTTCTCCCATTTTGTAGCCTGTTTTCAGTTAGACAGATAACTGTGTAACCATGTAAGGGATAATGAACTTAGTTAAGTTGCAAGTTGTTGAGAAGCAATTGGTGGAATATGGTGTCAAAGGCTTTTGACACATCCAGGAAAATTGTGGAGACAAGCTGACCTGCATTTTTGAGGTGATGAATAATATAAGTGAAAGTTATTAGAGCTGTGTTAGTACTATGTTTAATGTCTGCAACCATGCTGAGAACTGCTGAGAACCTTATACTTTTTAATATATCAGCTATGGCTGTTTACTGCTCATTTCTTATTTTAAAAGGCAGAAATAGTGAATGCACTTCTGAGTGAGATAAAGTATGTGTGTGTCTTGGTGCGGAGGGGAAAGTGGGAACAACGCTCATACCACTATGCAGGAGTATCACACTTCTAGTACAAATGTAATTTTCTATGGTGCCATTACACTTTAGGGTAAGGAAATAGTGCCCTTTGCAATGAGGCTATTTGATGAACTGGCCCAATGGGCAAATTACAGCTCAAAAGAAAAAAAAATACAAATAAAATCATCCTGTTGCAGGGGTTAAATCTGTTTTTGTTCTGCTCATGTATATTAAGATGACTTGAGGGTGCTCATTCCTTGTGTGTTGATGGCCCAGGTAGCAGTTCTCCAGTTTACCAATGGCATGTGACAAAAAAGAAAGAAAGAAAATAAGAAAGCAAAGTGCATGCCTGGTTTATTCTTTTTTTCCTATATTCCTTGCCCACCGTGGTGCTGCAAGTGCCAAAGAGAAGCTGAGCTACACAAATGACCCTGGGAGCTCATAAATTCATATTGTTACACTGGTAGTTGAAGACATGCATGCTGTCAAATACATTACTGTCCCATAACTAAAGTTAAAAATATCTAACCATTAAGAAGGTAAAAAAGACACTGGACTGGTTTCCAGTCTTGTATTCATTGCCATGGTCAGAAAGCTGTTAATCTAAACTCAGATGGACAAATGAGACTGGTGATACCCAACACCCTACCTTCCAGTATGCCATACTGGTGCATACCTAGTATTAACCACTAAATGCATTTATTTCCATTTATTATGACTATTTTTGATCCCCTACCATGTAGAAAATGATAACTGCTTTTTTCCATACCTTCTTATTACTAACATTAGGAAGTATTTATTCTTCCAGTATCAGCTTGCCCTATGTAATAAAGAAAACCACCCCCCCCCAAAGAAAGTAGAATTTCGAATCTCCCATTAAGGGTCCACACCCCGCACTGTCATTACCAGGTTTAACATTAAAAGCTGCATTTTTTCCTGTGAAAAATTAAAGCACAATAATTCACAAATGCATTGCTCAATCAAAAAACAACCCCCCATAAAAATGACATTAGTATTTTTGCATGTTGGAAAGCACTCCTACAAACCCTGTGCTATATAAGTCCTCATCACCCCCAGAAATTGTATATATTAACACCAGGGTCACACAACAAAGGAAAAGGGAGAAACTGCACACTAGAGCACAGGGCAGTCTTCTGCAAAGATCATTTTATTGTATCTAAGTGTGTACCCTTTGATCTACTCGGAAAGGTGAACCCAACCAGTTCTCTTTAGATCGAATGAGTCAAGTAAGTAGTCCCCGAGCATCTGTAAGTAAACCAAATTTATGTGGCCAATATCTTCTCATTCTGTGGTCTGGAATGATATCTTCATCTATTAAAATTTACTAGAAGCTAAATATGAATGGATGTAGCTCTTTAATCTATAAGCCAGTGCAGTTTCACAGATATTTGAATTTATATAGAGTACCCTGTAAAAACGTGTACATTTTTAGAATTTTTGAAGTGCGTTTCAACTTGCCATTACTTGGGTAAACTTTTATGAGTTACTGCTGTATCATTGCTGACTTTGTGTCCTCCGTGATAACATTCCACATCAACAGCTTAGGAACAGAACTACAAAAATGTAAGAAAGTAATTCAGGATGCAGACCTGCAGAAGACTATAAGGTGACACAACAGAAATACAGCCATCAAATACCACAAGGATGAAATGTACAGATCAAAATTAACTAAAAATAAAATGGAAAGCCAGTTCCATCCCATACCCCTAACTATACTAACTCCATGGTTATATAACCGTATGGAAAGGCTAAATACTATGATTCTGAAAAGCTGTTTTCATTCACTTCCTGCGGTATTCTGCTACTAAAATAGTATAAATCAAATTGAAAACTCTTTAGTCCTTCACTAACATTCTCCCTGAGTAATAACAGTACCCAATGCATGTCACTGCATATAGTCCAGCAATCAAGTATTCAAAAATATATCTGTATGAGGAAACCACACGATTAATTGTAAAAATTAATATTCTGAAAATTTGAATCCAACTATTGCTATTTACCAAAATTTGGAACCTACATTTCATCTATAGAATACTTAATAATATTGCTAGTTTTCAGAAGTTTGCTCAGAAATTTATAAATCTACTTTTCTTCTCAGGAATATGGAAGCTTCCATTTTTAAAACTGAAGCCACTAATGTTTCCTAAATAGAAATGACTTCACTTTCACTGTAGGAAATCGGCTTTGCAGTATGATCTAGAAATGCTCCATAGACATGTTGGTGAAACAACAGGCATTCATAGAGTATTGACATTCTGCATTATAAATTAAAGAAGAATGCAGACATTATCACCTTGCATTAGATTTTGTTAAAACAGACTTATACCTATAAAAAAATACCAGTATTTTAACACAGTATTACAATATAGCATTTTCTTCAGAATAATGCAAAAAATAATAACAACTGTGTTTAGATGCAGCCCAGTACATTTTTTTCATCACCACAAGGTAGTTGTATTTCACAGAAATATTATTTGCATATTATGTGAATACTTTACAGCCTTTATTTTCTAAATGGGTGACTCCTTACATTAGTACACTAAAAGATGTGTGTAAAATATTAAACACTCAGTTCTGAGCCAGTTTTTAACTTGTTAAACATTCTCACAGTTTTGATATGTTATATTAAAAGATGCAGTTTAACCTTTTCATTGACCTGAACATTATGACTGCAGGAGCTAACATTTTCCAGACCCTCTGCAAAGTATTGTTCATTCAAATCATAAAAGCCGAGATTAAAAACCTGATGTGCAAAATTACCTTCAAGCTGAGACATAAATGTTTGGACTACTTTTATTACAAAGAGTCATAAAATGTGTATGCTAAAATCTATATTCCCCAAAATGCAATAATTTTAGTAAATGGTAGTAGAATACAATGGAACAGCTACAATTTCAAGAAGTGTTTACACATTCAATAATAACGTGTGCAATATTATGATTAAATGTTTTTAAGATCCTAATATGAAAATTACCAAAGACTAGCTACTGTATTGAAACCTGTACTGCAATCCTGCTGTGGTATAATTTTATTTTATTTATAATATGCACATTCCTCTTTCAAAGCAATCTTATAGAATGACTGAGCTGCTGGTACAATTGTTATTTTTAGTGGTCTTATAAATTCAAACCACATTTAGAAGTTACTTAAAAAGAAATCTTATGGATAAAATCATGGGATACCCACACTCCCTAAACATATCTAAGAGTTCTTTTATTTTTTTTTAATGTACTTGTTCCTTTAGTATGGAGAATATACATTATTTATATGTAACTATTTCAAAAGAAACCAATGTTTTTCATCTACTCTACACAAATAAAAACAACTTCTAGAATAGCTACTTACACTTCACCATTTGTAACCCCATGAAACAAAAGTTTAGTCATGTAACAGGGCAACAGGTGAGGATAGCTAGTATGGTGTCTGCTTATGATACTTTTTTGATTGAAAGGTATAAGATGTTAGATATGTTTATACAATAATAATAGCAATAATACCAACAGCCCATAAAAATAACAATAATATTAGCAGCCTGTAATAATAACAATAATATCAACAGCCCATAATAATAACAATAATACCAGCAGCCTGTAATAATAGCAATTATGCCAGCAGTCTGTAATAATAACAATAATATCAGCAGCCCACAATAATAACAATATCAGCAGCCTGTAATAGTAACAATAATACCAGCAGCCCACAATAATAACAATAATACCAGCAGCCTATAATAATAACAATTATACCAGCAGCCTGTAATAATAACAATAATATCAGCAGCCCACAATAATAACAATAATATCAGCAGCCTGTAATAATAACAATAATACCAACAGCCCACAATAATAACAATAATACCAGCAGCCCATAATAATAACAATAATATCAGCAGCATGTAATAATAACAATAATATCAACATCCCATAATAATAAAAATAATACCAGCAGCCCATAATAATAATGATAATATCAGCAGTCCATAATAATAACGATAATATCAGCAGTCTGTAATAATAACAGTAATATCAACAGCCCACAATAATAACAATAATATCAGCAGTCTGTAATAACAACAATAATACCAGCAGCCCATAATAATAACCATAATGCCAACAGCTCATAATAATAACGATAATATCAGAAGTCCGTAATAATAACAGTAATATCAGCAGCCCACAATAATAACAATAATATCAGCTGTCCATAATAGTAACAATAATATCAGCAGCCTGTAATAATAACAATAATGCCAACAGCTCATAATAATAACAATAATATCAGCAGTCCATAATAACAACAATAATATCAGCAGCCTGTAATAATAACAATAATACCAGCAGCCCACAAAAATAACAAAAATATCAGCAGCCTATAATAATAACAATATCAACAGCCCATAATAATAACAATAATACCAGCAGCCTGTAATAATAACAATTATACCAGCAGCCCATAATAATAACAATAATACCAGCAGCCTGTAATAATATAAATAATACCAGCAGCCCATAATAATAACAATTATACCAGCAGCCTGTAATAATAACAATAATACCAGCAGTCCATAATAATAACAATAATATCAGCAGCCTGTAATAATAACAATAATACCAGCAGCTCATAATAACAATAATACCAGCAGCCCATAATAATAACAATAATATCAGCAGTCCATAATAAGAACAATAATATCAACAGCCCACAATAATAACAATAATATCAACAGCCTGTAATAATAACAATAATACCAGCAGCCTGTAATAATGACAATAATACCAGCAGTCCATAATAACAACAATAATATCAGCAGCCTGTAATAATAACAATAATACCAGCAGCCCACAAAAATAACAAAAATATCAGCAGCCTATAATAATAACATTATCAACAGCCCATAATAATAACAATAATACCAGCAGCCTGTAATAATAACAATTATACCAGCAGCCCATAATAATAACAATAATACCAGCAGCCTGTAATAATATAAATAATACCAGCAGCCCATAATAATAACAATTATACCAGCAGCCTGTAATAATAACAATAATACCAGCAGTCCGTAATAATAACAATAATATCAGCAGCCTGTAATAATAACAATAATACCAGCAGCTCATAATAACAATAATACCAGCAGCCCATAATAATAACAATAATATCAGCAGTCCATAATAATAACAATAATATCAACAGCCCACAATAATAACAATAATATCAACAGCCTGTAATAATAACAATAATACCAGCAGCCTGTAATAATGACAATAATACCAGCAGCCCATAATAATAACAATAATACCAGCAGCCCATAACAATAACAGTAATATCAGCAGCATGTAATAATAACAATAATATCAGCAGCCCACAATAAAAACAATAATACCAGCAGCCCATAATAATAACAATAACATCAGCAGCCCATAATAATAACAATACCAACATCCCATAATAATAATTATACCAGCAGCCCATAATAATAGCGATAATATCAGCAGCCTGTAATAATAACAATAATATCAACAGCCCATAATAATAATAATAATATCAGCAGCCTGTAATAATAACAATAATATCAACAGCCCATAATAATAACAATAATATCAGCAGCCTATAATAATAACAATTATACCAGCTGCCTGTAATAATAACAATAATATCAGAAGTCCATAATAATAACAATAATATCAGCAGCCTGTAATAATAACAATAATGCCAACAGCTTATAATAATAATGATAATATCAGCAGCCTGTTATAATAACAATAATATCAGCAGCCTGTAATAATAACAATAATACCAGCAGCCTGTATGCCAGGGATTTAGTGGTGACTTGAGTTCTGTTATGGCAACTATTTCCTGAAATTGGAACATATTTAAAACTAATTCATGCAGTGTGACAGGAGTTTGATACCTCCATACTGACCATGGTTATGAATGTTCCCTGTGTTATTGTACACTGACATCAGAATGTTTATTCTACAGTCTGGCATATCTATTTCTTTCCATATGAGTATCCCCAAGAGTCATTTTTCCCTGATTCATCAAACATCTTGATCATATCTGCTGTGCCCTTATTAGAACCTGCTTCTTTTTCTGACTTAGCTTTTCTTTGTGCCATTCTTACTTCATTTAGGATGGGCTGTTTTTCCTCTTTCATTATAGGCTGTGTTGGGGACAGTACAGCTTCTGTGGAGGTTTCCTCTTTTGGAAGCTCCTGGAAGTACTCCTTCCATATGACCTTAATATTCTGTGGATAAATATTAAAAAAAAAACAAACAAAAAAAAAAACTTCAGTGTTGGTGAGCAGGTAGTTGCTGGCATCCCTTAAGAAGGGTGTTTGATTGTCTGATGACTATCATTTTGTCTTTACCTTGCAACCTGATAGAATTTATTTGTGCCATCTGCTGAGTCATTTTTTAGAAGCTTTATAGAGCTCCTCTGATGCCTTGTTTTGAATAGACCTCCTAGTAAAAATTGAGTGGTGGGGGGACGGCAATAGCAGTCTGACACATTATTAAAAATACACAATCATTAGGCTGCCAAGGAAGGGTATATATAAGGGTAGATCTGCCTCATACAACAAATAATACTTGTGAGACTAATAGATCTGCAATTCCCAGGGTCATTACAGGAACCAATGTAATATAAGGGCACCACAGGACAGACCTAAGCTAAAGAGTTAACAGAGTGGTTTTGTTTGGTGGGATTTGGAAAGTTCCAAAAGGGCTTGGTCTAAATTAATCTCAGGAAGGAGAGTTGCTTCTCACTTCCATGACATCCAGACATATGAAGGTGTACTGCTTAATAGTAGTAATCAATTTTGAGCCCGCAGCAATAAAGAGTTTGCAGAGTTCGAACTTGACAGGCTGCTTCTTTCACGCAATTCAAAATATCTGGAGTTATGCTCAGGTTCTTGGCTTGGAACCACATATGTAAGCAATGTTGCCTTTTGTAGTGTAGTTAAATAACTGATGGCTTTGGGTTTGCCTCATGAAGAGATTATAGTGGCTTTTCATGACCTCTGTTACTCATTTTCTCTCTGCCATCTATAGAGCTCTTTATCTACCTTGATCAATACTGCATGGTGGGACCCCTGTGGAAATTTCCTACACAGAATGCGCAATTACTCTTGGGGTGGGGATTTAGTTAATAGGATGGGACTGTCAGAAATTAATTGGATAGCTACACTGCAGTCAGATAAAGCACCAGGACTCAATGTTTGTATTCCACTGAAACCTGCCCTTAAAGGGCATAAATTCTTTCGTTGATTTGATTGTTTGAATTTGCTATAAATTGAGAGATTTTAGGATGGTTTTATGGTTTAACCTGAAGAAGGACAATTAGTCCAAAAGTACTTGTCTATTTAATAAAGTTTAAGTTTTATAGTTTTAGCCATGGCTACTGGATTTGTGTTTTTTATTGTTGTTTTAATTTGGTCATGGAACTGGCTCTTAGCATAAGTGGCTGCAGTCTACCTGATTCTACTTATTTAAGAAAATATAAATAAATGCTGTACCGTTAATACAAACCATATAGTCAAGAAGGCTCAAGAGAGGCTTCACCTCCTGAGAAAGCTCAAAAAGGCGAGGATCCCACTGTCTGCTCTTATCACTTTTTACAGGGGTGCTATCAAGAGCATCCTCACTAGCAACTTTATAATATGGTTCAGCAACTGCACAGTTGCTGAGAAGAAGAAATTACAGAGGGTGGTGAGGGTGGCTGAGAAAGTCTTGGATACAAACCTCTCTTCTATTCTGGAGCTTTTCTTTACAAGATCAAGAAAGAGAACATGCAAAATACTTGCTGATTTGACCCATCTGGCTCACAACTGGTTCTCACAACTTGCATTTGGAAGGAGGTACTGCAACTTCTGCTGTAAGTCTACCAGATTCAGGAACAGTTTGTATCCTACAGCTATGAAACTTATTAACTTGGACACCAACCATAATACCTGATACATTGAAGCCTCTTTTCATTTAATCCTGCTGCTCTGAGGAATTACTGCCAGCATTACTATTATACAATATGATGGCTCTAGTGAGTTACATCTAAGGTTAACAAGTGCAATAAGGTAACTAAACAGCTTCTATTCACTAGTCTGTATTTATTCTATTAACAGTGAAGGGGTTTGGTGGTGGGTATTTATAGGTTCATAGGTTCATAGGTTCATACTAGGCTATCTGCCCTGGGGCAATTATAAGTCTAGCCCGATTTAGTATGGCTTACGCCACCCCTTGATTTGAGTATACTGTGCCCTTTTTTAAGGTTTAGTTTACTGTGCCTCTGTCTAATAATGACACAGGAGTAATCCCTGGGACAAACCTACGATCCCCCATCCACTTATCGAGATTCTTCTTGAAGAGATTCAGTGAGGTGCTCTGCCTCACATGAATTGGAATTCTATTCCAGAGCGAAGGGAGCCTCTGGGTTATGAACCTGTCCCTCCAGCAAGTTCTATTTATTTCTGTGCTGAGGTTCAAGTCCCTCGAGCGTGTGGCTCTAAGGGATTTAGATTTACTGAGGTGGAGCATGTCCATTAATTCTGGATTTGACATAGCTTTGTATGTCAGGCATAGATCGCCTCAAGTAGGCGGTATGCAACTGAGTAGAGCTGGAGTTTTTAACCGAGCAGTATATGGCATCTGTTTGAGACCCTTGATCCTCTTGGTGAGATACTTTTGGGGTCTTTCTAATTGCTGCAGGTGTCGGGTAAGGTACATCCCAAAAGGGGCATTGTATTCTATGATGGGCCTGATGAGGGATGAATAAAGGGCACGATTACCTCTCTTGATCTAGATGTGAAACCCTTCGTGATGAGGTGGGCTATGTAGAAGGTCTTTCTAACCACTTTGGCAATGTGGTTTTCAAAGGAGAGATTGCTATCAACTTGGGTCCCCAGGTCTCTAATAACTTTCTCTGTACTTAATGGGTTTCCGCCTATGTGGTAATTTGTGGGCACATTGTTTTTGCCAAAGGGTATGACTATACATTTTTGGCATTTAGCTTTAAACCATGGCGCTGGCACCAGTTATCTGTCTCTGTGAGACCTTTTTGAAGGATGTTTGTGTCAGCTGGAGAGTTGATTATGGCGCCCAGTTTGCAGTCGTCTGCGAACTTGGTGAGCCATAGTCCTCCCACGTTGCCTGTACCTCAGAAAAGTATATACCGAACAAGAGTGGTCCCAGGACAGAACCCTGTGGGACGCCACTTGTGACCGGTTTTGAGTCTGACATGGCTCCAGCAACTCTCACTCTGTGGGTTCTGTCTTTGAGCCAGTTTGCGACCCATCTTGTGACATAGGGGTTTATATTTAAGCTGGATAGCTTATCTATGATGCCCGAGTGGGGTATTGTGTCAAATGCCTTTGCAAGGTCCAGATAAGCTGTGTGGACTACCTTTCCTTCATCTATGGCTTTGGTGACTGTTTCAAAGAAGTCAACCAGGTTCAAAAGGCAGGATCTGCCCTTGACAAAGCCGAACTGGGTAGGATCTAGTGTCTGTAGGTCCCCAATGTCTTTGTTTATGAGCTCCATGATGATCCTCTCCATAGCCTTGCAAACTAAGCTAGTCAGGCTTATGGGCGATAGTTTCCAGGGTCCGTAGATGCTCCACCTTTGTGGAGTGGGACCACTGTTGCTGTACGCCATTCTGTGGGCACATATCCTGTAGTGAGGCTGAGATTGTATAGCTGTTTTATTTGAGGGATTAGTTCCTCTTGTAGTCCATGTAGGGCGCAACCTGGGACGCCATCTGGTCCCATGGAAGCAGTGTTTTTTGCTTTGGAGAGGGCAGCCTTCACCTGAGCATCTGAGATGTTTGGGAGGCAGCCCTCTGCCGGGATAGATATTTGCTCTTTTGGGGGGGAGGGGGTGGAGAAGTTCGCACTGAACCTGTCTGCCAGGATATTGGCGATGTCTGTGGGTTCAGTGTATTTTTTGTCGTTTAGAATCAACTCAGAACAAGTCTGGGAGTTGCATCCCAAGTTTCTAACATAACTGGAAAAAGCCTTATGATTGTCTTTGGTGTCCTGTGCAATTTTTCTCTCGAAGCTGGCCTTGGAGGATTTTATGAGGGATTGTAATTTTTTGCTAGTACTGATCAGAGATGCCTTCCCTATTAGGGATTTTGCTCTATCATGTAGTAGCTTCCTCCTTCTGTTGTACAGTTTATTTATGGCAGGGGTCCACCAGACTGGACGCCTGCCTTTGGATGATTGGGTCTTGGTTTTGTTTGGGATAGCATGATCCATGCATTCCTGGACATGTCTGTAGAATGCATTTATATAGGATTCTGCAGTTTGGGCTGTAGTTTCCACTGGCCCTGTGGCCTTGAAGGATTCCACTTCGGTTTTGAGAAGTGAGAAGTTCGCTTTTGAGAAGTTTTTCACTGTGGTTTTCTGGGCTGGGGATGGGGTCGGGATGTGGACATCCAGTGAAATTAATTTATGGTCTGATCTTACCAATGAGGGATATACTTCTGGTGTGGAGCATAGAGTCCCCATGTTGGTAATGATCAGGTCTAGTATGTTGTCCCCTCTTGTGGGAGTGGTGACTAGTTGTTCCATAGCATTTGAGTTTATAATTTCCAGGAATCTTTGGGCTAAGGTGCTGGGGCTTGAGTAGTGCTTCCAGTCAATGTTTGGGTAGTTGAAGTCGCCCAGTATAATGGTGTTCGGAGAGATCTTCATGTTCTCCAATGTTTTCAGGAAAGCCGAATGGGATTCCTGACTTTGAGAGGGTGGTCTGTAGGATGCTATAAACTGAAAAGCAGTCTTGCCCACTGTGAGTTGCACATGGATGGTCTCCGATACTTTGTGCAATGCCACTAACCTGGAGGTGTGGATATCCTTGATAAATATGGAAACTCCCCCTCCTTTTGTGGTTCAGTCCGGGTTTTGGGCCGAAAAGCATGATATGAGGTATAGCCTGGTAGTGCTGGGGTGCTCTCTGGAGCCTTGAACCAGGTTTCTGTCACTGCACAGATATCGATGTTCTCCATACTGAGGAGAGCTTCGAGTGCGTGCATCTTGAGGTTAAGACTTCTGGCGTTTAGCAGCATTACCCTTAGTTTTTTGTTCCTTGTGCTCTCTATGGGGGTGGGTTTGACTTTTGAGCCTTGCCTAAAAAGGCACTATGGGGGTGGCAAGAGCCTTTGCCAATATCCGAAAGCCCAGTGGTGACAGGTGCAAGCCATCCCTAGCGAAGCAACGTGGCTTGTCGAGCATGTCATCCCAGGCTGACAGACACTGGATCCCCTTTGAATGACACCAAAATTTTAGCCAATTGTTAAAATTGATCATTTTGTCTTTGTACTGTGGCATCATTCTAGGTGAGGGTAAGATGCTGCTCAAGGTCAGGGTCATACCAGCCTGGGCTACATGATCAGAGAGCTCCTCTATGTCCCTTTTCATGTAGTCCAGGGAGGTACATCTCAGGTCATTCACATCAGCATGTACAATGACTGAGTCATATTTGTATTTGCTTTGGAGTGACCTGAGTGCTTGCGTTATGTGGCGGATCCTAGCGCCCGACAGGCAGCTCACTGTGACCTTCTCTTTATTCAGCCTGGTGAGCGGGACGTCAGTGTGTCTGACAATAGAGTCACCTATAACAAGAGTATCAGGTGTGTTATTCAGCCTTAAGGGCTGTGGCTGCTTGGCACACTGACTTTGTGGGTTATGTGTTATGTGTGTTTTGTTTTGAGGTAGCGTTTGCTTGGATGTCTGCTTTGGAGGTCTCTGTTGCTTAGGTAGATTTTTATTTAGAGCCTCCGAGTATGTTTTTGTGTATTTATGTGTTTGGTTCGCTGATGTGGTGATGATGATATTTATTATTTATCATTGGATAATGGGTATTGAGTGTGTTTATGTAATGTGAACTACCTCTTGCAAGTTGTATGTGTTATTTTCTTTCTTATGTTATTCTCTGCTGTATCTATATTATTTGCACTGCATTTGAATTTCTTTTAGGCTACACTTGTGTCATCCTAAATGACAATAAAGTTTCTTTGAATCTTTGAATCTTGAATGTTTGAAACACAGGCACGGTATTTATTTCCTGTTTTGACAGTTTGCACCGATAAGCCTAAGAACCTAGCATAAAATAGCCTCCTTTCCCCTTACAAAAGATTTGTCTGAGTCCTTTTTCATATGATTAGTCCTGTCTCGGTAGTAAATGAAACCTTACTACCCTCTTGCAAACCAAAAAATTATTTGTCAGACTAACCTTAAAATGTAATGTTTTTTTTTTTTGCAGTTTGCTTTCAACTTACTCAATAACACTCAATAGTAATGGGCATTTAAGTATGTATGTATGTTCCTCAAATTCTGTCATCCCCTTTTACTCTACCTTAAAATGTCACTTGTGACATAATCAACAAGATCTACCTACCCATAGCACCTTTTCCCCCTCTATCTTACAACTTCTTGTAGTGACTCGATCTCTTTTCCATATTTTACCTCACTTCTCACTAACATGTCTCCTAACATGCTTTATTATTCAATGCTTTACCTTGCATATTCTTACTTACTTCAGTTCTATACTTTTTCCAGCCAGCAGATATTATCCTCTTTATCCATCATGTTCTCATCAATCCTCTCTTCTTTCTGTACTGGGTTGCCTCTGACCCTCTTCTTCTACACCAAAAAGAGAAAACAACCAGCTTTCTTCAGCTTCTTTCTCATACACCTCAGCCGAGATAATCCTTCCTCTCATTTGTCACTTCCCAGCTTCCTCACGTCTGCTACATATGCAAGTTATTAGCCCTATCAAACTCACACCTGCAGAATACAGCTTTATCCTATTACTCTTCTGCATTAAGCGTCCATGCATCCTATACCATTTAAGGTGCAAATTATATACAAGACCAATCTTTCTTAGATTTTTTTGGTAATATGCTATCTTTCTCCAAAATTTCATAACTGTGCAAGAGTTCAATCTCTCCTTCAGTGATGCAGTTTATTTAGTTCAAATTTTGCTTCCAGCATTCCCATTTCCATATAAATTATCCAAATTTTGCCCTACTTTACTGTTAAGCTTTCCTGTTTATCCACCCGTCTACTTTATACTAGCCTCTTTCTTGGACCATTTATTCATCTCCATCAAATGACTGATGATTCCATTATTAATGAAATGGTCACTTTAATTTTGCCCATACTGCTCTTATAATGCCTCAGAACCCCTAGGTAATCTTCTGGTCACCATGTTAATTAAGTCCTACATGTAACATAACCCTTTGTTGCTCCACTCATGTATTTTTTCTACAAAAACTTGATGCTTGGTCACATTTAGTATTCCCTAAATCATTTCCTTAGCACAGTCCCCCAAACTAACTTTGTTTCCCATACTTTTACATATTTCCATATCACTATTCCTTTCTATTATCAACATCCCCATGCATCCTCTATGATGATTTCTATTTTCATCGCAGTCCTTCACTCTTACAATATACTCTCCTATTTTTCTCGTCTTTTGAACTGTATTCACAACTGATGCATATTTCCTGAAATCTATCCATTCTTCCTTGGGACTCCATGATCAATTGACTTAAATACGTAATTAGCAAAACGCTAACAGATAAAGTTATACCATGCAGGCCTAAGATCCAAAAGTCCTATTATGCCTTTGACATAACCAAAAGTCTTGTCAAATGATGTCTCTGAATTTCTTTGCCCTGAAAATGCAATACGTTATGTTTAAAGTTAAGTGCACAATAATCTAGCTGAGAAATGGATACATGACTGAGTTGTCAGATACCATGCATGAGAAAAACGATTCAACTACTGCAAAAGTTGTACAGTATCCCTGTTGTCATTGTATTGCAGATGCTGGCAAACAGTTACATCAAGTACAAGTTTAATTTCATCTGAGCACTCCTATCATGAAGTATTTTATTAACAAAATCATACTCCTAAGTTAAGCGGAACAGATGTCAATCGCCAAGAAGAAAATCACTTTAAATATTTACAGAAAACTGAATTGAAAGTGCCTATTAACTTTAATACTCTGGTCTAAATGTTATGCTGTATTTTCATTTTTGTGGGTAGGTGTTAAGATTTACTGTAGCTGCTATCATATTTCGTACATCACTTGAGAGCACCATATTTAGTTGTAGGCTTCATGTGAAATGATTGATTCAGCTGACAAAAGGAACTTAGAACACACACAGCAAACATAATTCTCAACCTTATTCCATCCTTAAGCATGCTGTGTTCTACCTACAGGCACACAGAAGCCAATAATCAGGAGATACCTAAAAACTGAATTCTGGTGCAACTGGGATGATAATTAGTATAAAAGTATGCTGGTATACACCCCTAAATAAGTAATATGCTTCAAACCACTACCTCTACTAAGAATCTTTGAGAGTATTTTCTAGAAATTGACTCATCCCAACTTTTATTTCAGTGTATATGCCCAAGCACACAAAAATAATGAAAAAAGTCTAAGGCTACATGAGATGAAGCCAGTAAATAAAAATATTAACTAAATGATGTACCTATATGACCATATGCATTCAGAGTAATAGATAAAAGGTGATCAATAATTGTAAATTAGAATGGAATAAATGAGAAATAATATTAATTAAAAATGCCTTAATATACTCATCATCCAAAAAATGATGAACAGAAATGGAAAATAAAAATATAAAGCCTGTGTTATATTATCATTAAAAATGAGACTTTGAGCTGTGTTGGAATATGTAACAAGAAGACACAGAAAGAATAGGCAAAAGTTCCCAGCAGAATCCTGCAGAACATAAAAGTCAGATAAAGTGATAGACAATAGGATGATATGCATAGTGACTGGAATAACATATTGCATGAAAGCTGGGGCATAAAGGAAAATGAAAAACTTGAGAATTTATCCCATAATTATCTGAAAAATTAAGCTAAGTAGTCATGCAAATGTCAGCTATATTTTTTTGTTACACCAATTTGCCCCATGCCTGTCAATCATCAAACCTCCTCCAAAGTATCCTGGTCCCATTTGTTCTCCTGCAGTGCAGTAATCCTCAACATATAGGGCACAGATGAACAGAAGGGCAGTCATCCAAGCAGCTGTTATGTGATTTGTGTCTTGACCAGCATCCCAACAGTAAAGCAATTTCTATTAAGGCCCAAATCCCATCCTTGGTGGTTGACATGAGGATCTCTATCATCATGGGATGTCCTACATTCTCTCATTACATGTGCATGCTTCCATTCTCAAGCTCTGAGTACTGTCATACTCAGCTTGGCACTCCCAAGTTTATTTTTTTAGTCTTGGCTATTTTGCTGCCAGAACCACCAATTTCTCTCTCCAGGATAGAAAAGTAGATAGATAGCAAACTATAAAATAGGAGGTAATCCCCTGAAATCTGAAGAAGAAATAAGGGATCTAAGGACCCAAATAGATAGTCAGCTTTCTTTTGATAACCATGTTGCCAAAGTGGTTAGAAAATCCTTCTATGTGACCCATCTGATCACGAAAGGATTTGCATCAAGATCTAAAGATGTAATGGTGCCCCTCTACTCTTCTCTCATCAGACCCATTATTGAGTACAATGCACCAATTGGAATGCACCTGGCTAGACATCTCCAGCAGCTGGAGAGTCCACAAAGGTACCTAACCAAGAGGATTATTGGCCTCAAACAGTTGCCCTATGCAGCACAATTGAAAAAGCTAAGACTGTTCTCTGTTGCATACCGCTTTCTCAGAGGTGATCTCTGTCTAACGTACAGAGCCATGTCCAACCCAGAATTGTTGAACATGCTCCATCTTAGCAAAAGAAAATCTACTCAAGCTACACACTCTAGGGATATAAACCTCAACACAACAATGAATAGAACATGCTGGAGGGATAGATTCCCTTCGCAGAGACTTCCCTTACTATGGAACAGGGTCCCAATCTACATAAGACAGAACCCCTCACTATCAATCTTTAAGAGGAACCTTGATGAGTGGATGGGTAACAGAAAGTTCACACTGGGGATCACACCAACAGCACTACTAGATAGGGGACAAGGGTACTAGCTGCTAGTACAAGGGTCTAGGGAACTACTAAAGGGACGGTGAATACCACACAATGTGGCTGGGCTAATATATGCCTTTGGGCAGATAGCCCAGTACCAACCTATGAACCTATATTAGCTGCTCACTCCCACCGACTCACACCTGGCTATTCCAGCACATGAGCCAGTAGATGAACTCAGGTCATGTGGGTTATAGTCAGGCCCTATATACCCACTGCTCAGACACAGGTTACAGGCACTAGTGCTGGCCAGTTCAAGATTAACAGTGAAGGTAACAGCATTTCATAGTGGCAGAACATAGGATCCCACTAGTGCTGAGTAATAAACACAGTTGTGAAAGTTGCATTAAAGCAAACCTGCCACCAAACTAGTTAGTACATACCGCAAAGTTAGAAGACAAAGGCACATCATTGTCAAGATGCCAACACAGATGAAATGATGGAATAGTGGAAATAGAATCCCACATGCTGTCTCTTTCAGAGGCATAATAGAGTGTCATTTTTTTCACAAATGAAAGATTAAACTTCTGCAGAGTATATCAATAATGCACAGCTGCTAACAGCTGCAACTCTGTAACAAGG
This sequence comes from Protopterus annectens, assembly GCF_019279795.1. Lineage (NCBI taxonomy): Eukaryota > Metazoa > Chordata > Ceratodontiformes > Protopteridae > Protopterus > Protopterus annectens. Next base: position 399,170,369 of record NC_056742.1, on the reverse strand, counting down.
AGTTGGTGTAAGCAAGATGGTATAAATGTAAGTCAGTGTCAACTCAAAAAACTGAATAAAATAACTTCAGCAAAAGTCACATTTAATTCATTATACTAGACTTATTCAAATGAAACAAAATCAAAATCACTCAGATGGTAAATTCATTTTAAATATAAACAATGAAATGTATTGCATCTGCTTCAGCTATTTGACAACATTTTGGATTAAGCTGTAATGTGTCCTATCTTGCCTTGAATCCTTTGTGCACAGAACTGTCATAAACCTACTGAAGGTGAATGAAGATACAGTTCTATACTCTACATATGCTTTTTTAAGACTAAGATGATAGAAGAACTGCAATCTACATATAATGTTAGAATAACGCATTGATGTAATTGTTAAACTGTTGTTTATTTATTTTCAACTTAATCATGAGCACCACAAGCAGTTATAGAGAAAAGGAAAACTGAAAAAGTCCTGATGGATCTGCTGCACTTGTGCAAAACAAACAACATCAGAAACACTCGGTCAGAGGATCTGAACTTTGCTTGTGACATAAACAGAAGACAGACATGTGTCCCAAAGGATCCACACATCATGGAATAGACTCCCCATCCATGTAAAACAAAGTTTATCTTTGATCCCATTCAAACAAAACCTCGACAATTGGATGGGAAATCGTAACTTTTTCTCCGGGTCTGCCTCCCATGTCCCTTATGGACAGAGGCTGTCAATATGAAAAGTGTTATCCTAACTAACACCCCTCCCTAGAAAATCCTATCTGCCTAATAACATGCCCCCCACATATGATTATTGGGACCTGAATGGTTTATCTGGGGTGTGCGGCAAGGCTTGTTAGCCTAGAACAACCTATGAAGTTATGGAAGGAAGCAGGAAAGAGTAACATATGTAGGAGTATGACCTGGGGTGTAAGATCTGCAGCTCTTTTCCTTGAATTAACGTTTTTCACACAGAGAGGACATGTTAGCAGACCTAATAGAGATGACAAAATAGATGGTAGCCAAACCAAATGACCTCAGGATATGTGGTGACAAAACTTCTCACTACACTGTTGTGCTATCCTTCAAACTTTGTATACTTATTTAAATCTCAGAGCTGTCCTTATGAAACAAGCTTGGAGCAAATTATTTAATTTAATTATCTGCCATGCTACTATTAAAAAAGGGACAGACAGTCATATCTGGCCTATGTAGATAACTTAGACATAGCTGGCAAAGTATGTTCCAGAGCTTATGCATTTAGTTACATCTGATGGTATCTCAATAAATTATATTTTTGGCCCCTTCCTGAATGCATTTCAGTGCCTGGACCATGATTACACTGCATCATTATTGTATTTTGAAACAAATTATTTGCTACAGTTTCCTGTAATGTCAGTTAAACTGTTTAGCTTCCACCTTTTGTATCATAGAATTATTATAGTTGAATGTGGGAAAATGATAAATGACATTCATGTCTCTTCCTTAACAGTACCTTTTGCATATACTATTACAAAAATGCATGGCCTTGAAAGTCCATTTCAGTGTACATATGTTTGCTATCACTTTCAGAGTAAAATAAAAATATCCTTAAGAACCATACACATCAGGAGTTAATGGATGAAATAGAAACTGCTCTGAAGTAATCTCCATGGCACACAGAAGTTTCATGTTTTGATTTGCAATTGTTTGATTCACAGCTTCAAAAAGATGAAGTCAGACACTTTTTGGCTTTTCAAGAAAGATGGTTAACTGGAACACAGTTTTGTATTATTCCTATACAAAGCTTAGCACAGGTACACACAATGTTATCGCATATGCTATTACTTAAACAAATGACAAAATGAATATTATATAGTTTTCCATCATTATTTTAACATACTTCTCATGTTACATGATGATATGCAATGCAAAGAGTATAATCCATTCTTCTGGTGTATGCAAATAACTCCTGCCAGCATATTTGATATACTGCAAAATAGATTTTAGACGTAATAAGCATCCAAAATGTAAAGAAGGACTCATTCATTAATACATTCTGTCAATAACATTATATTCCTGGATTTAAAAAAAAAAATCCAAGTTCTCTATTCCAAATTGTATATCTATGTAGAAAAAAGTCATTTTTTGCTCTTAGTAAAATGTCCTCCCTGAGAAACGTTCCAGTTATTTTAGGTACATATTTAAAATAGGTTCTTGTTAATTAACCCTCTCTAACAAAACTTCCTGATTTGCTAAAATACTTTTTAAAATCTACTTCTGTTATACAATTTATGTTTGCTGCTCTTCTCATTATGTCAGTTAATGTATTAAACACATGAATGAAAACTGTTGACGTAAAAAAGTATTGATACTAGTGTTTTTTTCCTAAAATGAATACATTTAAAAGATCATTCATAGACTCCTTCTAAGGATGCAGCAATAAATTGTTATTTTTTCTGCATATGTTGAGAAGGGAAGATTAATCCTATTTGAATATTCTCAAAAATATCCATAAATATATATCTGGCCATTTGCAAAAGAATAACAAACCATGTGTATAACGTGCATTAAAATGACATTATTCTGACAATAATGAAATTAATACAAATGTACTCTTTGTTTAAAAAATCTCTATTGAACACAAAAAGAAAGTCCTATTTAACAAATGGTGTAAAAGCTCTAATAAATAAATTATATTAGCACCCTATTGAAATGTTCTTTAAAATGTAAAACTCATCAACACCTGAAATCAAGCCAAATAAAATGTGACGACCTAATGTAAATCCAAAATGGTAACATTTCGAAGTAAAATGAACAACAGATGTACATTTCTCACGTAACCCTCTTCTCTTCTAGTTCTTCCATATTAGTACAAGAAAATTTAATTTGTGACCACATAATCAGAAGGAAGGCATGCTTTCTTAGAAATAAAATAATTGATGTTATTGCCAGGTTTTATATTCCTCCACTCTTGTAGACCTGATAGTAGACCTGAACAAATCAATGCATCTGGCAGGAGACCAAACTAACAAATTCAGGGAAAATGTAATAGAAGGCCATGATACATGATCAAGAGATATTATAATGTGGGTCCATGTCATTTGATGTAATCACATTTCATCAAAAAGAAAAAAAAAAGAGTGAATATGATTGAGAATACACCACGAAAACACAAATCACACTAAACCACATTTGATAGAGCACTGTGTAAAGCTATAGAAAAGTACTGCTTCTGTAGTTTTTTAAATCCTTTTTTTAATAAGTTTTAACAAAGTAAAACAAGATATATACAAAATATAACAGATAACAAAGCTTAATAATCAAAACTATATACAAAGTCCATAACAAATTTTATACTTTACGAAATCATTACTACTTTTCTAATAAATCATTATGCTTTTGCCACAGTAATAAGTACTGTTTTTATTCCAGCAGAGTGGAGAACTGCGATTGTCATCCTCTTGCACAAAGGTGGTGCCAGTACTGATCCAGGAAACTATCACCCCATTAGCTTGACAATTCTGATCTGTAAAGCCATGGAGTGTATTATTATGGATCTCATTAACAAGGACATAGGCAATCTCCAAGGACTTGACCCCACTCAGTTCAGATACATCAAGGGTAGATCTGGCCTGTTGAACCTGATTGACTTCTTTGAGACTGTCACCAAGGCACTGAATGAGGGAAAGTCAGTACATACAGCTTACCTTGACTTGGCCATGGCCTTTGACACAATCCCCCACTCTGGCATCATCAAAAAGCTAACACAACTTGGAGTAAATCCCTGTCTCATCATGTGGGTGGCTAACTGTCTCACTGATAGGACCCACAAGGTCAAAATAGGCATCTCCATCTCTGACAGCAGACCTGTCACTAGTGGTGTTCCCCAGGGATCTGTCCTGGTACCCCTACTGTTTGGCATCTACTTCTCAGAGGTCTAGGCAAAGCAAAAGGCCTGTGAATGACCAAATTTGTGGATGATTGTAAGTTGGGTGCTGTCATTGACTCCCCAAATGATGTTAACATACTGCAAGAGGGTCACAAAGCAACAAATGACTGGTGCCAAAGTCATGGCCTTAAGTAAACATTACAAAAATGTATTATCATACCATTCAACAAAAACACAGCCCCTACTGATTACCACTTCAAAGGCAACCCCCTAAGCACACAAATTGTGGCGAGAGACCTGGGTACTCAGGTTAACAACAATCTCACATTCGACCATCATGTAGTGGCAGTGGTCAGAAAAGCCTTTTACTTGGTTTGTCTCATAAGTAAAATGATTTATCCAGAAAAAAGGAGGTTATTACCTCTCTGTACTCCTCCCTCATTAGGCCAATAATTGAGTATAATGCCCCATTTGGTATGTACCTCTCCAAACACCTGCTCCAACTGGAAAGGCCATAGAAATTCTTCACAAAGAGAATCCATGGCCTAAAACACCTGTCTTATGCGGACAGGCTCAAATCACTATCACTCTACTTGGTATCATACAGATTGCTCAGCGGTGGTCTGTGTCTTGCCTAAAAGACAGTATCAGAGCCTGCCCTACTAGAGATGCTCCACAGCCATAAGTCTAACTCCTTACACATTACCCACTTGAAAGGCCTAAATCTAATGTGCAACATTAACAAAACCTGCTGGAGAGACAGGCTTCTCTCCCAGATGCTGCCCTATCTCTGGAAATTTGCAATTCCTTTTGTCTCACCTGATTTGGTGCTGTGAGCTGTTGTGGTTTGAAGGTTCTGAAGTTTCAATTTGTGGTGGTGCTGTCTCTGGAAAAGTCTACTTGTACATGTCAAACAGTGTACCTCACTGACCCTCTTCAAGTGCAACCTTTATGAGTGGATGAGAAACCACAACTTTGTACCAGGGGTTTCACATGTGTACCTCATTGACAGGGGTGAGAGGTGCTGACTGAGGTTTCTTATTTTGGGGATAAACTCTTGGCTAGGCTTGTAAGGGCCCCAGGGCCATTAACCTAGTAACCTCCTATGATCCTATAATCCTATGATGTGTAACATTTGATGTTCTCATATAAACTGGAATTCTTTATTGCATATAGAATTTGCAATGCAAATACATTCAGTGAAAGAGAGGATGTTTTTTTTTTCCAATTTATTGTAATCATTTTTCTATCAATTGCCAAAATGGCCCAAAGGAGTGGCACTTGTGTTTTAGAATGGAATCTGGAATTGAGGCATTGAATAAAATCAAAGAATATGTAACATTGCAATTGTCCACACATAATGCTTTAACAAAATGTTTAAACTCTAACCAAAATGGGACAACCATTTCACATTCAATAACCATGTGTAACCAGTTTGCATCCAGGATTTTCCCTCATCTCCAACATTTAATTACTTCTATCTTATAAATTACAGCAACGTTATGGGGAGTTAAAAAGCTTCTATTTAGAAATTTCTAAGTAAATATGTTGTACTATATTGAAGAAGTAGTTCTTCCTATTGATTTTAAAAATAATGTTTTATTCATATCTGAAAAGCTACTGTGTTAATTTTTGTAGAGTAGTTCTAATTATGATGAATTGAACAATGTAAAGTAATTTCTTAGAATCTTATAAATTTTTGATAAATAATATTTATTCTTAATTACTTCACTGTTGATATTAATAAAAAATTCTAAGATGTTTGGGATAAAGATTGCATTCAAGTTTAAAATTATTTGCATTTTATTACTAATAAATTCCTTAAAAGTTTGAATATTCAACCAACTATTTTTATTTATATTATATTTGGCCAAAATATATTCATGTGAGTGTACTGTAGAGCCATCCAAAAATTAGTACCAGAATTTTAATTCATTTTCTTTCAAATCAAGTAAATTACTTAAATTAAATGATTATAAACAACCACAGGTAAAACCTATAGGAAAAATTAAAATTAATAATTATTTAGCTAAATTATTAATTTCTATGATATCCTTAAAAGTAGTTAAAATATAATTGGCAAAAGGGACAGAGATGGAACTTTTATTAGTATTTTTACAGAAATCTTTAAAAACTCAATATATTCCATTTAAACCATATGGTGAATTTGTATTTAATTCAAAATTTTAATAAGATATTAAAATTACTTCATGTAATAATTTCAAATTTGAAAGATATGAAAGGTTTAACCAATGGCTAACAATATTTATAACAAAGGACTTTGCATTTATTTCAATGTTTGGAAAACTTGAGGCACCTTCTTCCCAACTTCTAACTTGCCTATCAAATGCGATTCTTGTTTTTTGAGGATGCCACAAAAACTTAAGCATGATAGAATTCAAATAGTTAAGGATCTTTTTAGATGGCAGTAAAATCAATGACCACATACAAAATGAAAGTTTAGGTAAGATTATTAACTTAATAAAAAAGTCTATCCTCCATAGAACAACAGTTTATTTCAATTATTAAGTTTTAATCATGTGTCTATTAAGTTTTTATAATTTACTGAAACCACATTCTTCCAATTAGAAGTTATAATAGTTCCTAAATACTTAAATTGCAAGTTGTTCCAATTAAAATACTTATAGTTTTTTAAGAAAGGATTTATCTTCTTATTATCAAGCAACATTTTTGTTTTATTATATTTAAAACTTAAACATGAAAGCTTCTCAAAGTAATTTATTGAGTAAATAATATCTTCTAATGGAAATTCAGTGTTGCCAGAAGGCAATAACATGCCATCCACAAATAACTGAATTTTAGGAATATAATTATCACCTATGGAAAACCCCTTAGTTTTTGTATTTGATCTAATAAAATTAGCAAAATGTAAGGTTCTATTGACAAAGTAAGCAACCAAGGAGATAAATGACAACCTTGTTTGATGCCCTTTAATATATTAAAGGGGTAAGATAGATAAGAGCCTATTTTTACAAAGGATGCAGAGTTTTTATATAATATTGTTATTAGTTATATAAACTCTGAAATTAAATTCTTTGAGCACTTTAATTAGATAGGACCAATTAATAGAATCAAAAGCTTTATATAAATCTAAACTAATAATTCAAAGTTATTTCTTATTTTTGTTGGCAAGAAGAACATAATTTTAGGTCATTATCTTGTTTTAACATTAGAGAAATTAATGAAAATTTCCAAGAAAGGGGAATGTGTGATGAGTTTCTGACTTCCTCAAAAGCACTTAATAAAACTGTTAGTATGTTATCTGGAATCATCGTATAAAATTCAGGTATTATACCATCTAGCCCAAGAGCCTTATTGACTTTTAGGTTATTCATTTGTCCTTTTAATTTTCTGAAAGTTAATTATTTGTCTAATCTTGCATTTTGCTCTTTAGTTAACTTAAACTTTATGTTTCCTTTTAGAAATTCATCAGTCAGATCACTATTATCTAAATTTATATAATTTTTATTAATTAATTCCTAGTGTTTTCTAAAGCTTTCTAATATTTCTTTTAGATCCATTTTTTATTTTTATTATTGATTTTATAGCTTATCTCTTTAATATGATTTGCGTTATTTAATGTTTTTGATCTTATGGCTAAACTATGCATATTTTGGGGGTTAATAGAATATCATTGTAGCTTATGTTTTTCCATATTTATTGAATTTTTATGATGTTATATTTCCAAATATTTCTTATTTAAATCTTCCAATTTAGAAATTGCAATCTTATCATTAGGTTTTAAATATGATTTAAATTTATCAGTATTAGATTGTAAAGCATTTAACTCTTTATCCCACTCCTTTTTTTTATAAAGATACCAACTCTTAACCCTAACAAATAAATATGCTTTTAATGTATCCCACAAGATAACATTTGTGACTTCACCATCATTATTAGTTTCCATAAAAAAAGTATTCATTTAAAAAAAAAGTCTTTAAATCTTTTAATTTAGTAATATATGCAAGAATTCTCTGACAAAAAAAAAAAAAACAACAACAAATTGCTCGGTTTCAAAGAGATATTAAAGGTGATAGTATTATGGTCAGGGTATGGGCATGAAATTATTAGAACATCATTAATTTTAGAGTATAGGCCTCTAGAGGTAAAAAACTTTATCTATGTTTGGTTTTGTACCAAATCTAAATGAGTAATGTGTATAATTAAGGGATTTAGTGTTAGATCATAAATATCTCTTAAATTCACTGAATTAGTAAAATGAAATAAGTTTTTAGCTGCTGCTGATGGTATATTAATTTTTGTATGTTTTGTAGTATCTTTTTCTGATAAGATACAATTAAAATATGCTGCCAATAAAATTTCTCCTTTTGAATGTAAGGTTATAATATCTAAATATTTTCTTGCACATTTAGAACCAATTCTAGGTATCCAATATACATTAATGAACATATGAAACATTCTATTAATTTCAACTACTACTAAACTTAACATGCCATTTTTATCAGAATAGGAATCAATCACTTTAGGCATTATCAATGACATTTTCCATAGTATAAGAGTGCCTCTTCTTTTTGAACTAAAATGAGACCAACCAGAATTGAATATTCATTGAATAATACTTTCTCTAAATCCTTAGTTAACAAATGCATTTCTTGTAACAAGACAATGCCACCTTTATTCACCTTTAAATATTTAATTAATCTACCTCTCTTAATTTGGTTATTTAGACCATTAACATTTTTGAGGTACATTTATATACTGACATCATTAAAATGAAACAACTTGAAAAAAAACTTTAATAGGGTTCGATATCAGTAATCTACTTTCAATTTTGACAAAATCTGTTACAGACAAGATCATGAAACTAGTTACTAACAAAATCGTTATATGTGTATTAACATCCTCTTTCATGGAATAAACTATTCCAGGTTTGATGACTTACTCATACAAACCACTCACCACTATCTCAATAATACTACCAACAACTTTATCTATTGCTACTACTTCAATATCTAAACTAAATAACACAATATATAATATATAAAACAAGCTCTCAATTTATAACTATGTTATAAGCAAACCTCAATATAAAGTAAGAACACTACTATCTTAACAATATAATAATAATCACTAAGTATATTATATTAACCTGTATAAGATTATTATATTACTATTATTAGAGCTAAGTTAAACATTAATCCCAAACTTCAGAATAACTTAAGCTAGACCTTATTATAACTCAATAAATGTGTACTATGTTTAACTCTAATTAAAATAAACAGTATTTCACTATACCTGACTTTTGTCAGCTTCATATCTAGAAAGGGGAAAAAGAAAAAAAAATCAAAATTCTATCATTCAGTACTACTTGTGTCTACCACATCTATAAGACAGGCTTAAATTAATGCTAGAATCAAATTATAGCAGTATTATACATATTATATTATATAATACTAAGCTGTACCACTGCATAAGTCTCAAAATCCAAACAAGCCATCCTACAGTTTTCATTAGTATATAAGTGATGTGTAGATAAATAACCATCCATAAATACAAGCTAATCTTATTTTATATATGTTAAAATAAAATAAAAGATTGATTTAAAAAATGACATATTATCATTAACTCTATAACACCTCTCTCCCTATTCCATTGCTATTAACATAAATGCTGCCAGACCTTAAAGTTATAACCACATTTACATTTAAGTCACACTATAACCTAATCTCAAACCTTACTTCTAACTATTATAATGGTGATAACATAAAGCAATGATGAGACAGAGAGATTAACTAGATCTATGTTAACTATTTAACACTCATATTTCATTTAAATATAGTATTTGTTATGACTAATACAATTAAAGAAAGAAAGAATCTAAAACAGAAAGCTCCAGCATATATTTTGTATGTATACAAAATGAGGAACCAAATAAACTGTCATACATAATTTATGTAGTGAACCAAGAAATGGTGTAAAATCATTAGTACATTTTGGCATATATGTCCCAAGATAACCACAGCATTCTTAGCTCTTTATGCAATCATACATTTTCATTCTTATAGAGCTCTCTTTTACTACTAATGCATTAGCAATAGCAATAACTATGTCCAATTAATTTCAGTGTGAGTTAGATATAATTTGTTTCTAAATCATAAATTCTCTTTAAGTCTGGACATAGCAAGCAACAAGCATCAGATAAACTATGTAAGCTCACTTCAGCAATAAACTGATAATCTATAAAAACCTAAATTCTATGGCATAAACCTTTGCTGCACTAAAATGCTTCTATGAAACTAAAAGAGCTCTGTTATCATTCAAACGACTTTGCTCTCTATCTAAATATACTCAACCATATACTTACAAGAGATTTCACAACTTTAAAAATTAATAAAAACATTATCTACTGCTTTACATAAAGAAAAGTCCACTTTTAACATGCAACATTTCCTAGGAAAAATGTTCTTTTCTTGTCATTTTTAATAATACAGAAAACACATTAAATTTCTAGTTTTAAAAATCTATTCTAAATTACAGTCCAACTGGTTCATTATGCTATCCAGTGCAAGATTCTGAAGCTCCAATGTCCTGTTTCTGTGGAGGAAAGTTGAGAGTTGAAAGGTTGTGTCACGCTTCCATCAATGTGACAATCACTTATTTCAAACTTCGCAGTTAAAGAGGAGAGTCTCGTAGCTACTTTAAAACATTAAAGTATCTTCAGGACTGAAAGCAGGGTAGGAAAGTGAACAAATTCAAATCTTCAAACAGCTGAAACAGCTCACAGCCACAGTGATGAGCCACAAGTAATTTATATATGAGAAACCAACTAATAGGAGATTCTTTAGTAAATACAGTAATAAGCAGCATGTACATCTGTTTAATGGCATTTGGAGCATTGTTATAACCCAAACACCCCTACATTCCAGAAAAAATCAATCGAATAACATTTTTTATATCCATGGAACTAATTATTCTTGAAGTACAGATATACTAACTGAAACCAATTACATGTTTAAACTACTTGAAAGAAACCCCTAAAGAAAAATAAAATAACACATCTTATTTAATAGAACTTCTGCACTGGACCTTTAACTTAATATATTTGAAAAGTATATTAAACTAAATGAATATATAATATTTTTAAAAAGCAAGAAAAGGGACTACTACTACTGGTAGAACTGAAACATAGTACATCAAGGCACTCTAATCCTTGTTACTAAGGAGATTATTAGTATTTAAACCAAACCTTTAAAATACATTGCATATGATAGTTATATAGAATTTGACAAGAGAGAAAAAAGTAGATAAAAAAGAAAAGAAAATAAAACAATAGTAATTATTATTATTAAAACAGTTAAACAAATTAAAGGCATTACCTTGCACGTGGTGTCATTTCTCCAGAGAAGAAGAAATACTGTTTTAGAACAGTAAAATAACAACATAAATAAAATACATGAAGTTATCACTTTTCTTTATGCTTTTTTAATATTTTTATCTTTAATTGTCCGTCCGTTTTTGGTTGCTTGTCTCTTTAAGCTGTGTAAGAACCAGTCCATTTCTTCAGTTTTGTCCAAAAGGTTATTCTGCAGTGCAAAACTTAAAGCTTCATCAGGTGTGTTAAAGGTTTTTTGACCATGCAGAAGAAAGATCTTGATACTTGCAGGAAATAAAAGCTTTTAACTAAAAGAACACAGACTTTTCTTTTTGAAATAACTGAGGAAGTATGGTCATTGTTAAATCTAATGGTATTTCCTTTAATCTTTATTGAAGAGTTGGACGAGGTAGTCTTTAAAACTAAGTCTTTTTCTAGAGTTGAAAGAAATGTAACTATTGTAGATCTAGGATTTGATTAACTATTTTTTGCAGCAAGATTTGGGAGAGATCTGAGTGCTCTCTCTATGCCATAAAAAGTGATTCTGGTAAACTTAAAATACTTGGTAACCAGCTGTTCAAGAATTGTAACATGTTGTCACCTTTTTCTTTCTCAGGTACACCATATATTCTAATGTTGTTTTGGCTAGACCTACTTTCCAAGTCTTAAGTCTTTGACCTTTGTCAACAACAAAGTTTGCTTTATGAGAAATTCAACATGATTTTCATTCTCAGTTTGTCTGCCATCAAGGTTATTTACTGCTTCCTCAATAGTTGTAATCTGAACTGATTGTTTCTTAATTACATCATTTAATAAACCAAGTTGTTTCTTACAGTCTTGTTTTATATTATCCATTTTACTCTCCAACTTGTCCAGTTTACCTGGAAGATCCTGAATACTTGTAAGAATGGATTGTAGTTTCTTTTTCATCATTTTTTTTCCTGAGAGGAAGGTTTAGAGTGACTCATGACAGGATCTGTCTAGAAAACATTTGGCAGGATTATGACAGAAAAATCACAGATAATTGATTTTTCTTCAAAATAATAGCAAATAACTAGTTTCTTATATTTAAAATATGTCTTTAAAGAATTTTCTCCAAACTGCAACAAAATATTCCTGTTAGAACAACTGAAGATAAGTAGAGCAAAAATCTTATGCTGCTAGCTGTTCACCATTTTGCCCCCCCCCCACACTTCTGTAGTTTTTGATCATAGAAATTACAAATCAAATTAGTGTTGATCATATTTTTACCTTGCTAACATCCACTGCTATGTTATGCCTCCATCTTTAGAACTTTGGTGCTCCAACAGTGAACTAAGAGTATGAAGAGCTTTATTTTTTCTCTGTGATTATGTGACTGTGGAGTTATTATATTTATAAGGGCAATGCTCTCCACATTGGGGGTGCACAGAGGCTGCCCCCTACAAACAAAAAAGCTTTTAGAGGTGTATTTAGTGTATATAAAATGTTCTATGAAATGTTTCAGTGATTTGTATCATAGAATTCTTCAATATCATAGAATTATTACAGATGAATTCCTTTCCTCTGCCAAGAGGATTGAAATGTGTTTTCAATCATGTCAGTGTTTTTTGTCTTTTTGATGAAATGTGATTAGATCAAATAAAATATAATCTGTAATGTACATACTCAACTGTTATCACTAAGGCAGAAATTCCTTTGAAAAGGCATATGAAAACTACAACAGGCTCAGATAGGTTTAATATCACAGACTTCACTTTAAAGGGGGAGCAACATAGTCACCCTAAAATCCTCTCCCAACTGCACTCTGTAGATCTTTTTGCATTTTAATACTTTCACTATTCACAGAAAATAATATGAATAGACTATGACCAATGGGAAACAGCAAAATAATGTTGTTCATGTATAATGTTTGAAGTTCTGCTTAGGTTTTCTTTCAGCTTATTTGCAAATCAATGGCCATTTAGTGTTTGCACATTGGAGCAGTCGCAAGTTATCAACAACTTTTAGAAAATAATTTTTCAAAGCTATAGAAGTTTTCTCTTGCTCTGCAACAACTAATAGATGCTTGGTCATTGGATCACAGCTTAGGAAAGACCCTGTCATGAGTGCAACCTCATGAGTGGTTGGGAAGTTAGCCTAATGGTAAAGTTGTTTATCTTACAAATGTAAGGTGCAGGGTTTGAATCTCACATGGAGAAATTGTCTAAGCTTAAAATGGCCCCTAAGAGCAGTTAGTATGAACTTATACAAGCTAGTTGATGACTTTCATAGCTCTATCATCATCACCCTGCTTTTTCTCATTTTTTATGGGCTCACGGTATTGCATCAACTGTTGCCATTTCTCTGAATTCAGAGCCAATCTCTCACCTTCTTTTACAGGCATTCCAAACTGTTCCAGGTTTTCTCTCATGCAGTACTAGCTCTTGGCTAGGGATGCTGCTCTTATCTTGCCTTTTTCCTGTCTCTTCCAATTCTGTTTTACCAAATTGTCTTCTGCTTCCCTGCATATATCAATCACCATGGTAATCCCTTTTCCTCATCCTTGTTTTTACAACTCGGCTTACTTTGGCTTCCACTCTGATATCCTCATTTCTTCATCTTTCCTACAGTCTGCAGCCTACAACCGATGTTAGGCAAATCATTTCCATCACTTCAAAATTTCACATCTGCTCTGCCTTCATTGCCCAGGGTCCTGTACCATACAGTAGTACTGGCTGCACCACTGGTTTGTTTACCTTACTCATCAGCTTGTTTGGAATTCTTCTATTACATGTTACCCCTGAGGTGTTCTGCTATTTGGCTGGATCACCAAGGACTTTAGCTTTGTTTTGTTCATTTAGACTTTCTTTCTCCTCAACCTCGCTTTTCAGAAACTTGAAACTGTTAACCTATTCTACTATTTTTCATACTATCACAATTTCAAGCTTATTCTGAGTTCTCACATTTTCTGCCATGACTACTATCTTGTCTGTATTTAGTTTTTTCCTGTGTGTTTTCAGTTTTAGATTCCAATTCCCTATCATTTTCTAAAGTTCAGAGTCTCCTTCTAAAGCCAGATCATCTGCATATAGCATCTTTGAAGATCTATCCCCTCTGACTTATTTGCTCACTTAGTTCATTACCAATATAAACAGCTCAATGCTATATCCTGATGCACAATCAATTCCAGTGAAAATCTATTTTCCAGTGAAACATTCCCAGATCTACCTTTAACTTTTAATTTCTTTGGAATTCCAGGCCTATTAGGAAAATTGCTTTCTAACTATGGAACATAGAGCAATCGTTTATTACACTGTAAATTCAAATGCTTTATCTACATTTTGAAATTCCTTCATGACCATTTCTCTGTGAATCGACTGGTATGAACTTGATTTTCCAGTAACTTCTTCAAATAAGAAATAGTACATTTCCCTTCTTCTGCCATGTTTCTTTATTTTCTTCTCTAAAGTGCTCATTTAGTAGCACTTTATTTTGGAATGTTTTTCTAAACTAACACGGCTATTTTTTTTTTTTTTATTTTGCGTGTCTTTTCTTTTCTTTCTTTCTTTGGTGCTATATAAATCTGTGAATTTTTTAACCTTTTATCTTTATTTTCTCTACTGAATTTTTTGTTTGTTTTCTTTTGTCTGGGTTTTTACTTTTATGATTGCTTTTTCTACTTCTCACTGCCTTAAGAGATATTGTTCTGTCTTCATAGTTTTTTTAAAAACTTAAATGATATATATATTTGCTAACCTTGTATTTCAGAACAACAGTGATCTTTTCCTTCTTTTTTTCTTTTTGTCCAGTCTACCATACCACTCAACTGTCCAGATTGTTGCTTCATATTTTTGGTCTGTTCCTCATAAAATTTGTATTTTTCTGGTAAATCACTGAGGACTGAAGCTACTAAATAATGCCAAACATCTGAGTTTCAGACTTTATATCCTTCCAAAAATGCATGCTAACAAAAAACCTGTTATTTTAGCAACTTCCTAATCTTATAAGAGCAGTATTTAAAACCTGCACCTACTTTTGAGCCTTTCCTCCCATTAATTTAGGCCTTGAAGAGATTTCATGTGCTAAGAGGTTGAGAGGTATGCAGGATACATACTTTTTCTGCACAATCTTCTGTTGCTTTCACATTTTAGGTATGTTTTTATATCCACATTGCTCATCCATACAACTTTCATTTAATTAGCTCAAACTTTCTGTAAACATGACCCATTTTATCAGACCCATTTATTTTGTGTTGCGCACAATATTAGAGGGATCTGAGTTGCAATATGAACCTCAAGTTAATATGGCCAATAAGATTTCATGATTGAATTGTAACCAATCTCACTTGCCTTATCAAGTGTCCCAACCTTAGTTAGGTGTGTTTTTTTGGCACTCTCAAAAGTTTACAAAAATAATACAAACATACTTTTTGCCCCAATTTTAGTGAAGATGGTACAAAATCTGACGCTATTTCATTATATGTCGAAGTTAAGTTGAATCCAATTGTCATACATGTATAATCCTGTATCAAGGGCAGTAATGATTTTTTTATTAATCCTGAGCTAGAGAAAGAGAAGTACAGTTCTTTGTCTTGCCGGCTGAAGCTCCAGCATAACACTCACCAGGCTAAAGCAAATATTAGAAAATTAATTAATGAATGATGGCAGTAAAATGTTTATTGTAATTGAATGATGAGAATTCAACTATCATTTATCCTTGCTTATCAGTATGAAAATTTTGCATGATTTCTCAATATTTTTTAGAATGAGTGATGCAGATAAGGATCCTAGGATCATAGGAGTTACAAGGGACTAGATAAAGAGACCATTTGCATCTTACCAATACCCACTCTCAATGCATAACTTGAAATTTCAGGAAGCAAACATGTCAGGTTAGGAAAGAGTCTGTGGAAGCCCATTCCAGTCATTCAAGTTATTTTAAAGAAGTGAGGGTACCACTCTCTTTAACATGTAAAGGCAATTTGCTCCAAAGATAAGGTAACCATTAGGAAATAAATTGGTCCATACAATGCGTTTAATTTGGTCTCTCCAATGTATTTTATTTATCTGTTGGTGGTGGTTGAAATCATTAGTTGAAGTGTTTGTGGAGCTGATTGTCTTATGGTGGTAGAAGGGATCTTTGGGTTAATGTCTTTGATGGCACAGATTTCAAGACATAGATCTCCTTGTAGAATCCTACAAGAGACAAAATATAGTGACAGGGCTTCAAGTCTGCTTTGGTATTTGAGTGTTTTTAGACAAATGATCGTTGTGACATTTCTAACTGCACACTTTGTCTGGCAGTTGGCATAGAGGGTTAAGGCTGTGAGCAGTAGTTTCCGCGGTACAGGGATTCATTCCTTCATCATGCATTTGCATAGTGCATGAGCTTAGGTAAGTCACTTAACCAGACAGTCCTTGAGGGGAAAATGGGAATTTGGGCTAGATTATTCAAAGGTCCCCTGACTGCAAGCCTAGGAACTACTTAGAAATATGCATTATTAAGACTTAAACCCAGGAAGAGAGGGAGTGAAATCTTTATAATGAAACCAAGTCTCACTTATGATTCAGACATAGATGTGGTCACATTGCACTATAACTTGAAGTTCAGACAATTTATTATTAAGACTCCTGGCATTTGGAAAAGCAATCTTAGTATGGTCAGAATTAGAATTTGCTGATGATGTCCAGTAGTCTGTGTTGGGTTAAAGAAAAATGGTCATGAGCAGTAATTAGATGCAGACCATCCATTGTGAAGCAAGTTGACTTGTGTTCTATCACATTCAAAGCTGATGCCTACTGGATCGATGTAGAATGCCATCAAGTATATAATTCATTTTTAAAGTCAGTTAACGTATGTTTGTATTAAGGAATCATTCTGAGTGAAGGTAAAATTCCACTCAAGACCTGAGTTTTACCTCTATTTAACACATGTATAGTGTGATCCAGCATGTCTCTCTTCATGTCTTTCAGAGCTGACCACTGCAAGTCAGTCACAGTGACACAGACTGTCACTAGGTAATACTCATATTTGTCCTGAGTAATGGACTTAAGATCCCTTAAGACATTATGGATCCTGGCACTGGAGAGACAGTTGTCACCCTATCCTTGTGCATCCTCATGAGCAAGGAGTCTGTATGCCTGACAATGGAGTCAGTGGTTAATATGACATTTCTGTTTACATCTCCTTAATTTGTGGGAGTGTAGTTTAAAGTCTAGAAAATGGCAATGCATTGCATTGCTGATTAACTATTGATTATGAACATGAACTTTATGGATGGAGTATATGGATCTTGAATGTTGCTTGACTCCACTGTATGTACCAGTACATAAATCATTGGATATTTAATAACTCATAAGAACACTTGAAGCTTTTCTTCCTAGGTTACAGACAACTTACTAGCCAGAAAAAAAAACTTGTTATTTCTGTTGGTGATGGTAGCTTATTCCATAATCAAAGTTAAGTAAATGGTGTGTCACAAATTGATTCATCTAGTTCCCATTGAAACTAAGTTCATACTGAGGTCACTTTATCTAATCGGGTAGCTTAAGTTTTGTAGCTCCCAATTTTGTTTGGAAAAAAAAGAAACATATCAAACTTTCTCTGGTGATACAGGTACAGTTTTGTTTTTTAATTATGAACATTTTCACTGTACTCTGTAACTGGATGGATCAGTGTGACATCCAAGGACACAGTTATTTGGCAGGATTGTCTCCATCTGTTTCATCTGCATCAGCAATACTTCCCACAATGAAATATGCTGGTTGTTCTGTCACCCACTTTTACCTCTAAAAAGAAAATAAAGAATAATGAAGGTCTTAGCAGTGGGCCATGTCATTACTCTGTTGCTCATGTATCCTGTCACTGAGACTATTCATTTGACTGTTAACACTCTGTATCCTAAGAAGTAAGCAGTTTTGGACACAGTTAATTGTACAGAAGTTCATTGTTAACTGTTTTACTTACCTAGTACTCCTTTCCTGTGGATCATGTCAGATATTGAAATACATTGTGTGAACTGTCAAATCTTCATGTCTGGAAACTGCTAATTTTCCAAATAATGTTGTCATAGTCATAAAGACTTCTTTTTCATTTACTGGTACAAATCTCTACCTCCCTTTTTGCTTCATACCTGCTGGCCATCCCAGTAACCCCTGTATATAGTTGGCTCTACCACGTCCTTCTTTCATGTCCGGACTTTCTCTGATTCAGGGCTGCGATCAACCTGGATCTCTTTTGTGTCTTGAATCCCTTCAGGTAGTGTATAGATGAAAGTCCCTCCCCCAGAATGGGTATGCTTATCCCTCCTTTGCTTGAAATGGTAGGTAGGAAACTTACCAACTCAACGTAAACTGTGCATCACGTCCAGATATGTTAAAGAAGCACTTAAAAATAATGTGATATTGTATCAATTAATGCTAATGAAGCTCAGTTTTTATGCATATTTGCTCCTGAATTGTGCAGTACGACTGCAGCGATTGTATAGCAGCTCTACATCATACATGATATGCACAGGATATGCATCAGCTATCTGGCAGATGCAAACTTCAAAGCACCTAACACTAAACAAAGACATCATGCAATCCCTGATGTGTGCATTGCAGGAGTATGGGGCCATACCCTGAATCCGGTCATTAAAATGCATCATAAGCTGCCATAGATATGCTTGTATCCTAACAAACAAGATTTCTGAAACAAGTCCCTTTATAAATAACAAGAAAGACAGCATCAATTCTAATACGTGCAAAATCATTCAAACCTGATATAAGAATATTAATAAAACACTGTGGATAAGTCTACCCACCCAAGGAAAGCACCCCCTGCTGTCACGTAGCAATGTAGGAAACTACTGAATAAAAATTACAGGGCATGCTATGTACAAAGTAAATAAATATGTGAAAACAGAAAATGTATTCATTCCCTCTTTAAAGAACACAGTGGTCTCCAGTCCTCTTCTGGATTGCAATACATTATCTTTGGCACTATACTTAACTATGCAGCTGGTGGAAATTTCAGCACAAATAACTAAGGTGCTACTGAATGCTTTATTCTTCTGATGTAACCTTGGGAACAAGTCCATTATGCAATTCAGACATTAACAGAAATATCAATTACTTCTTGGGTTGTGCAGCTAGCTGGAAGGAAGATGGATACAGACTTCCTTATCTCCCACTCATTCCAGGCATTATTGGTTGTAATTTATTGCATGTGTCCCCAGTTTTGGCTTTTTTATTATGTCCAGAGCTACAGCAGAGCTTAAGGAACAAAACGGTCTTTTAGAGTCCTTCCAAAACAACCTTCATATGAGTTGGTTGCTTATCCTTCTTAAAGGGCTGATGATTGTAAATTCCAAGCTGGATGCCTACCATGTATTAGCTTCATGCCGGCAATCTCATGTGGAGGAATGTGAAATTGAAGTGGCAACAGTAAAAAAGAATGTTAGAGCACTCTAGGATGCGTCTTCTTTAACTAAATTATTCATCAAAGTTGACTGTGGATGTAGATCTACATACAGACAAAACTGGCATTCTATAGAACAGGAGCTGCAGATGCAGAGTTTGTGTAAAAAGGAGTTCCCCGTATAATGACAGAAGGTGATTTGAGGTTTTCTTTGAGTATGTACTGAGGAAAGTAATCTCTTTAACAACTTTTCTTAATTCTACATGGAAAAAGTGTATTGCATCAGCCCAGAAAGGCAGGGAAGAAATAACACAAGACACATGTTGATTGCCTTCCAGTCTACTGGAAGGAGGGATTGGCTGATACAATGCAGTCAAAATAAAAAAAAAAAAAAAGCAAAGGTATTCAGTGGGTAAGCATTCCTTACACTTTATGGCAGAATTTTCACAATGGCTTTATCATCTGCAGCTAACCACAATGCCTTTTTAAAAACAACTGGGTAATTATGGTTGTAGGGTATCCCTGGTGAATTCTGCACTCATATTAGCCAAAAAGGATGAGAGTAGGCAGCTTTTGTTAAAAATTCAAGAAGCAGAACATTTTGTGAAATTGGTTCAATTACAGCTTCAAGAAACTGGAGAGGAGAGGAAAGGAGAGGAGAGGAGCGTGCGAAAGGCTACTGGACACACAAGGAGATTGAGTGGGAGTTGTTTCACAACAAACATCAGAGGCTGGGGTCTTCCAGCAAAGTGGAAAGACCCCTTCAGAAAAGATCAGCTTGGGACTTAGAACCCCTCCGACCAACAAAGTGCCTCAAACAAAGTCTGACCCACTTGTAAAGAATCATGTCTCTACCATTGCCAGAGTGGAATCTTCAGAGAGAGAGAGAGAGAAAGAGAGAGCAAAACAAAACCTCTAAAGGCTCCTGTATTAAATTCCAGGGCCAATCAGAAGGAAAAAGAAACCTTTCAAAAGCAGAGTAAAAAGAGCCCAAGGTAATCACATAAATCCTTGGCCCTTCATATTGCTGTGCAAAAATCTAGTTCTTTGATGGAAAGCTCTGGTCAGAAGTATTCTCAGGGTCTTCCAATTCAGCAGATGAACACTGTTGGACATCAAAAGGGTTTAACAAACAAGAGTGGATGGTTGATATGGTATGCCAATTGACAGAGTGATTGTATTTGGCTTTCTATTTTCTTAGCAGTGCTTTTGTCTAAGGGGTTCTAGGCTAACTACAGGATTTTGGTGATACCCTCTTTTTATGTAACCAGTTTTGAAGGCATTTCAACAGCACACAAGTGTAATTAATGACAATCTTTACTCTCACTGTGCTGTATATAAGCTGCTGTAATAGAAACATGTTGGGGAGAAATTATCTTTTCTAGTTAACCAATATTTATTTTGTTTTCCTAGCAGATGAAGGCCACACAGACTTATAGTGAGATGGAACTATAGTACATTGTGACTATATAGTTCAAATATACATTTTTTCAGAAATGGGGGACATAGTATTTCAATATTTCATATTGGCTATCAGCCTGGAACCATTACAGGGGATAGCAAAGCTAGCCCTTAGGGGTCCTTCTAGTTCTCTAATAGCCACAGAGGTTATCTGCTTAGGCATAGGTGCCAGCCTGGCACCAGAGGGGAACATATTCTAGCTCAGGGAATGTCCTGGATTTTCTGAAAGGGGGAAGGGTCAAGTCAGCAATGTGTAGAGAAAGCAAATGATGGCAATTCATCTGGGTTGTGTGACAGACCCCAAGTTGAGTGTTAAGCACCTTTTCTGGAATGTGGTAGTGGGGTTGTAGTCATCCCATTAGAACATCTAAGATCACCCAGAGGATCAAAACAAAGAGAAAGAGGTCACTAATAGTAGGTCTACAACAGACTAAATGAAATATAAGAGATACTGCCAAATTGTGAAACTGAATTTAGAACAGCTTTTTTCAGACAACAAATCTGGATGGGGGGGGTGGTAACCTTGCATTGCCACTATTCCCTTATTATACAGAAAATCTGTTACATAGTGATAAGGGTAGATAAAGCATCTGTGAAGGCCTTATTAATAAATAAAAAATGGGCTACTGAAAATATTTATGCTCCCAACTCAGATGATGTAGACATTTTCAGAACATTTTAATCCATACAGCAAGATGTGACCAGTGGGACAGGCACTAGCATCTTTTAGGGGACTTCAGCCTAGTGACAGATGAACAAAGGATGGATTACTTAATAAGCAAGAATGTCATATGAAAAGTCAAGTGGCCCTTAAAATATTAGATGCTGTGTCAAAACTGAGTGGATATAACGGCAGAATTCCATCGAGATAAAATTATTCCATCTTTTTCTTGGAATTTGATGAAGTAAAGCAGTAGAACAAATCTTATTTTTTCCATCTCTGTTAAGACCAAGGGTGCATAGTCCTATTCATGGGCTAGGCTTATTAGACCATGCTCCTGTCTCCCTAATTGTCAATTTAGAGCACCAGGGTCAAAAGTGTAAGGGTTGGCAGGAGGCATTTTATCAATGAAAACATTTTAGTGAGAAAGAATCATTGAGAATCCTGTAAAATGGTAATCAGGGGTGATTTGTATGACCATGCTGGTTTATGGAAAAAAATGGAGAAAGCAATAGCATTAAAACTACTCTAAGAACAAATAGTAGTAGCCAATGACACTAAGAACAGAAATCAGTATGCTACAAATTTCAAAGACCGAAGGAGATCTATGTGTAAGGTGCAGTTTTGACTTAATAAAGAAGGCAGCCCAAGATGCATTGCATGATTTCTCACTCAGTGCATTCTTAAAATAATGCTGTCTCAGGTAAGGGACACCAATGGAACTGTGATGAAAGATAAAGAGAAAATCAGGAAGGTTTTCAGATCATATTGCACTAATTTCTAAAATGGTGGTAAGATAGACATGTTTAAATGAGGGTCATTGTTCACAATGCAGTTTTATTAATGAAAGTATTAATACAGTCATAGAGAATTTTCCCAAGACTATTACTGCAAATGGGAAGTTCAGCTGTGTAACTACTGGAATGGTATATGTTGTCACTTTCTTAACAAGTCTCATATTTTATAGGGAAAACAGAGCTAACCTTAAAGAACAGGATTTATATATCTTTAATTATGTTTCATAATTGTAATTATACTTTGTATATTTTTAAATGTTTACTCTGGATTTTACGTAATGATGCTTTCCATTCTATTTCTTTGTTCAATATCATGTAAATGCATTCAAGCTCTATATAGAACATCCGAGTGATTTGTTGTTTATTTATACCTGATGAAGCATTTTGAAAGCTTATATTAGCTTGTATGTATTTCTTTCATTAAACAACAATTTTCAATAAGTGATTCTGAGCTGGCTGATATTTGACATTTTTGTGGATCTTATGTTCCGCATTTTACAAAGGGAAAACCAAGCTGACTTTAAGGAATAGGATTTATCAGCATGTTTATGCAATCAAATGCTCTAAATAAACATTCTAAGTTATGTAAAAGTTTTTAAAATGTATTTTAACATTTTAGAAAAAGTGGCAAAAATGGAAGCCTACTAAGAAACCTGTAAACGTTACCGATACATTTTATTAGATGCCACTCATAATTAGAAACTGTCCATAAATGGTGCTCTAACCCTTAGAGCTGATAACATTTACAATGAATGATGTATTATGTTTTTAGCATTTCTTAAGCATTTTTACTACGTTTACTATTATTTTTATTATAATTAAAATCAGTATCATCATTCATTTTGCAAAGTTTTAAAGAATTTTTACAAGATGGACATTGATAGTCTTTGTAAGGTTATTAGGTTATGTCTATAAGGAAATGGGTGGTGTAGACATTCCTGAAGCTTGTAAATGATTATATAAGTAACAGGAAGTGTTGTAATTCTGTATTCTTATGAACATCTATGGTGAAAAGGAATGAAAGCTCTAAATTTGATTAAATACATTTCAACAAGAGGATGCGTTTTTTTTATTTTTATAGTTCTTATTTCTATAGACAGTCCTGAAGTTTGTATTGATTCATTGTTCTACTTTGATATTTACTAAAGGATTGCTTTTACCAAATAACATAATCCCACTTTTATTCTGGTGAATGTTCAGCTCATAGCCTCCTGCAAAAGTATACTCAGCAGAAAAGCTGAGTTCCAGTGTATTCTGCAAGAGTATATTCATCATTACAGGAGACTTCCATGTTCTCCCGAAATGAGTATACATGTCACCTTTTTCAGAGTCTGATATCTAAAGTCCTGGTACAGATGCATGCTAAAAACAATCTAGCAAGGTGGCATCTGCAAACTGATGTGATTTACTATGCATGCATAGTGAAATGTTCAGCATGAGATGTACAGAACTGGAGTTATTAAGGACTGTTTGTAAAAAGTTATGAACAATGTGAGATATTTTCCATGGTTACATCAATAATGCAGAAATGGGGCATACTGTCCTGTAAGAGGTGGTGTAGGTAGGGAGTAGTTAAAATAACATTAAAATGTGATGGGTTATGTGAAGACATTCTAAGATGCAACTGCTTTTTTGGTAAATCAGTTAAAACTATTAGCTATATTTTTCATAACTGCATTAATTTCATAAAAGCCATGTGACCTACAGTTGAACAAATGGTGCCGTCTTGTACAAAAGATTAAGGTACACAATGCTGCCACTGATATTTACCATCACACACATGTTTTATAGATTTATATTATTGTCAATTATTGTGAAAGTATTATATGCATAATTTGTATAGATTCTGCAGTATCACCAAACAGTGATATGCTAATCAATTATCACATATCATAAGAAAGCTCTCAAACAGGTTAACAATTTTCCAGCTGATATCTTGGATCTATCTTAGATACTTACAGAGATATAGCAATTTGTTTGACTATAATACCATTGAATTTTGGCATATAAAATACATTTTTTTTCTTTCTTAAAACAGCAATATAAAATAAGTACCCGCAGACAAAGCTTTGATACTAACAGCAGTGTATAGCATACTCACTACTAAAGAACATTGACATTTTATATTTTTGTAATGCCTATCATTTATTAGACTTGAGAAAACTTATGAAGTGTACTTTCAGTGGAAGATTTTGGAGAATAGCTCTCAGGAAGCAAGTGGTTTCCTGGGTTAGAAGACTGCAGGAAGCAAAGAGATTAATTAAACTCCTGCTATTCAGTACTGAATGAGTTAAACCAGGATAAATGAGCCGATGCATCACATGTGCTTCTGCCTTAATGCAGGACAGATGAACTTCTATTTTAATATAACTCACAAATTTACAGACCCAACAACCTACAAAATAGTAGAAGTAACAAAAGACAAGTTAAGCAATAGGGACTCTAAAACAGACCTCTAGGGTACACTTGAAATAATTTTAGCCCATACTGTTAACCAGATGATAATATTTGGATCAATACAATGATTCTTTGAGTAATCACTAATGAGACAGTGAGTGATACCATTAAAGGCTTTTTAAAGATTTGGATAAATGTTGCATACGTTTAGTCCCTGACCCACAGTGATGTTAACTGGTTCACAAAAGTTAAACAAGTTAGTGAATGTAGATCTGTTTCTAACAAGTTCATGTTGAATCAGATCACAGAATGTTCCAATTTGCTAAAAAAAACTTAAATGACTTGCAATTTCACTGTAGTATAAACTTTCCTCACAAACCAAAGCTTAAGTTAACACTATGTAGTATAGATTTTAAAATATAGTGAGTTCAATTAAAAGAAATACATGTTCTACTTGAAGTGTTACATATACTTAACTTCATTTTTTTAATCTAGATGTAGAGTTGATGGGCTACTGTTCAGAAACAAACCAGGGTAGTACCTATATTAAATTCATAGGTAAGTTTGGAAGTAGCTACAAAAGTATACACGGCAGCATACAGCAAGTGGACAGGTGGTGCACTGTCCATATTTAAATTAGCAGTATAGCATGAAATGGCAGAGCTAACAAAATTGCGATACAACAGTACTGGATACTACAGCTGTCTAATAAAACTGCGCCGCAGTGCCGTTACCAAATACTACTAATGGTGGTACACCAGTGACAGCGCTCCTTTGAAGGCCGTTACTGTCTCAAGTAGTCCCAGATAAGCAGCATCAGCATTGTCATCTGCACATGACATCTCTTCATGTATATATGATTATCAGTGCAGCTATGGTGTTGCTATCATCACTGACAGAGGGAGTAGATACCGATACAGTTTCAAAACTTCTTTTCCTTGATTTTCTGTGCATGTGTGTATCTATATAGATAGCGAGACACATGCATTGTATTTTTGTATTTTTAAATGTTTGTAGTTTGTCCTCTGTGCATGTTGTTCGCATTTATACAATGTATTATTAAATATATGATGTGTCTATATATATATATATATATATATATATATATATATATATATATATATACATATATATTCACTTTATAAGCTCGAAATCCTGAAATATCGAATATCAGAATCTTGAGCCCATAAAAGAAAGGCTAAAACAGTGAACACCCAGAAGCGCAAAATTCAAAATCGCGACTTCAGTACTACACACACACACCACAGACATACACATACACACACCTTCCTCCCCACAAACAAACACACAACCAAATCCTATGTACAAGCAAGGGGGCTGTGCCCCCTTACACCCCCCATGAGGGGTCAGTGCTCCCCAGCCCCCACTTAAATATACTAACTCCAAGGTCACACTACATACACAAACACACAAAATACCACCACACAAGCTATATCTCCCTCGCACACACACTACAGAAACAAAACACACTAGCACACACTACAGCCCCTACCCGAAACCCTTAAAACATAAACACTTACCTGAATCCATGAACACAGCCCAACACCATAACTGCTAATTCTCCAAAATGCGAGATTTTGAATTTCGCGCTTCTGGGTGTTCACTGTTTAGCCTTTCCACTTTATGGGCTTAAGATTCTCAAATTCAATATTTCAGGATTTTGAGCATATAAAGTGGTCTCAGTCAAATGAAGTATTTTGAGTTTTCAGTCATGTGAAGTGGACCTATATATATATATATATATATATATATATATATATATATATATATATATATATATATATATATATATGTATATGTGTGCCTATACAGGTAGCAAGACAGATGCATTGTATTTTTGTATTTTTAAATTTTTGTTGCTTGTCCTCTGTGCATTTTGTTCACATTACATACAATGTATCATTAAACAATGTCATTGTAATTATTCATTGAATAATATTCACTAGTAGTTTGAGATTACAACAGGTTTTGTCTTTTTTGTGAATGTTTTTATAACTTTACAATGTATATCTTCTGCTTTCTATTGCACAGTATTTTTTGCTGAAATCTGGATAAAATTATAATTTTTGCATTTGTATACTTTGCTGGCATTCAAACAGTAATCAATTATTCAACTACCTTAATCCATCTATCAATCAAAATAAATAAATAAAATGTTATTGTATTAATTTTGTAAAGTATTTTAACATTTACAATATATGAAACGCATATATCTGAATACATAATATTATCACTTACTAAAAGTGCTGTTGTTACATATAACCTGTATGGGTTCAAACTCCTAGGCAGTGAAGCATTTCCCTGTGGTACATTTGGCCAGAGACACATGGCTGAAGTGCCATTCAGCTGTAATGAAATATGGTTGCTGTGAATTCCCTGAACTCATAAAATACACAGGCAAAATCTAATCTGTGCAACTTCTAGGAATTAATTAGATAGTTTGGGTGCCTCTAATATAAATAAATGAGTAGTTAACAGCAAGTGCTATTGCCTTGAAACATCTATAATTTGGTTAGATAAGAATGATTTATATTAAGGCATCTTTATTATTTCATTAAATATATTTTAAACCGTGAGCTTTTAATGTAACCAGTATAATTTGTGAGAGAACTAACAAGGTAACAAAGCTAACCGATTGTCCTTATCTGTGGCAAGTCATGGTGTTCAGGTAGTGCAGGTGACATACGTTGTTTACCAGTAATATTTGTTATGTTTAATAGTGATCTAAGGCTATTGTTTAATAGTGGTGTGAGGTACAAGCCATACATGTATTCTTATCCGTTATTCCTTCCAACAAACTAGTCACCTTATTTCAGGTGACCGAAATATCAACTACACAAATCTTGAGGCAGTCACTTTGTCCCCAAAAGAAAAGAATTCCAAAGATGGTTGCTAAAGATGCCAATAATAATATTCTAGCGTATCTCTCTTCCTTGAGCTTTTACCAAAGTTTAAGTTAATCAAAGCTCCACTTTATTCAAGACAGAGCTTATCCAAAGATAAACATTGCAGGATTGCTGCAGAAATGTCTAATGTCTCAAAGCAGCAATTCAGTATGAGAAACATAACAGCGTAAATAATTGAAACATTTCCTTAAATGTTTTAATTGTAACCGTCATGAAACTGTTGAGAATATGTAATCATACTATTTGTAGAGCATTGTCTAAATGGGTATTATTGTTACACAATGTAAAAAATTGTTCAAAAGCTGTGAATTGTTTAATTATATAATTAGATATCATAAAGACATACAATAATTTTACCAAAAATGCTACAAAATCTTAAACACATTTAGTTTGTCACTAATACTATAACCTTTCAGCATAAACATTTTTAATAGCTATATAAATAGCACACATCCTTGTAAATATAATTGAGACTAAGAGTGCTTCAGAAATAATCTTTCTAATGTCATTTTCTAAGGGATGTTTATGAAAGACGTATGAATTCTAAGATACTAGATCAAAGGATGGATCTTTACACTTTAAAAAAAGTTTAAATTTGTCATATGGTACTAATCCAATATTCTGTTAGCAGGAGCAGCCTTAGGTCAACTGGTGCCCTAGGCAAAAGGGCACCACTGCGCCCCCACCACACTACCAGGTGTCCCCATCCTGGTGTACCTACACCAAATAAATACTGGAAAAGTGCCCCTACTAGACTGGCGCCCTAAGCGGCCGCCTAGTTGGCCTATGCCTAAGGCCGGCTATGTCTGTTAGTAAGTACAAACTTTTAACATTAGTTAATACCATCTAACAGGTTGCATGTCTTCAAAAAATGCATACTTTTTTGTTGGCATGATTTACTAATATATAATTATTTGCAGCACTGGTTTTGATAACCATTTTTCATAAGTCAGTCTGTGATTCATGCTCACAAGCTGGCACTAAAACAGCATTTTATATTAGATGGAATAGGCTACTAGCACATCTGTTAAACAAAAAGAAAGTGAGTGCTGGGAGAAAAAAATCATCTGTAATACTATAGCTGCATTATTGACATACTGAGTTTCAAAAGTAAAATCCATTTTGGTAGGTTCATAGGTATACAAGTTCTTACTAAATGTATGGTCAAGGAGACCATGAAAAAGCTCAGCCATATCACCCAGTATGGGTGTGAGACCAAACATGTCTCCCACTGTTTTAAACAGGTTATATGTAACAACAGCCCTTTTAGTAAGTGATAATATTATGTATTCAGATATATGCACTTCATATATTGTAAATGTTAAAATACTTTACAAAAGTCAATACAATAACATTTTATTTACTACTGTTTTAGCTACTTTTCTGTATATATATATATATATATATATATATATATATATATATATATATATATATATATAAACATATATATACCTTTCCTGTAACTAGTGTAGTCCAGATTCAGATTTGCTGTATCCAGGACTGTATGTAAGCTTCTGAGCACCCCCCCCCCCCCCGTTGGCGTTCTGTGTTGGAGGGAAGCCTTCTAGCTTATCAGTGGGAGTGGTAAGCACTAGGTAACCTTTCTACCACATAAGCAGTGGTTCTGGTCCAGAAATTGTAGTTATTGGCCGTTTGGGCAGTTTTTCCATCTCTCTCAACTTTCTGATTTAAAAGCCCACATTTGCACTTGTTTCTCCCCTTTCCTGTAACTAGTTTAGTCCAGATACAGATTTTTAGTTTTAGTACTTGAATTTGCTTATTTGTGATCAGCACTTGTTCAGAACTTGTAAGCACTAAATAACCTACTAATTACTACAGCACTCAACCTTCCTCATTACCTAGAGGAAAATAGTTTTGGTACTTACTTTCCTCACTTGCTTAGAGAAAAACAGCTCTTGTACTCACTTTCCTCACTTATCTAGAGGAAAATATTTTTTTTATTCAAGCATGTCCCAGTGTTCTCTCCTGTCTATCTGATGAATCTGGGCATCTTGGGGCAATGTAGAAATTGCCTCATGTACACAGATAACCCTCTCCTCCTTCCACCCAACACTACAACCAGTGAGAGATGCACTTATTTAGCCCAACTGGAGGTAAAGCTCTCTCCAATCAAGACTGAACTTGACAGTCAAGAGGAGAAGGTAAACACTTGCACCACACCACACTTATCACATAGTCTCACTAAATCTACACCACCAAAATTCACACATAGAAACACAAAAACATTCGTGGAGGCTCTCAATAATAATCTGCTCAAGCAACAGAGGCCTCCAAAGCAGAAATGCAAGCAATCTCCACCCTCCAACACAACCCAAATGACACATAGCCCGCAGACTCAGTGTGCCACTCAACCACAGCCAACAAGGCAAAACAACGTACCCAATACACTAGTCATAGGTGACTCTATAGTCATGCACACTGATGTCCCACTCACCGGGCTAAACAAGGAGAAGGTTACTGTCAGCTGCCTGTCGGGTGCCAGGATCTGCCACATAACCCACGCACTCAGGTCACTCCACAACAAGTACAAATATGACTCTGTCATTGTCCATGTTGGTGTGAATGACCTGAAATGTACCTCCCTGGACTACATGAAAAGAGACATGGAAGAGCTCTCCGATCTTGTAGCCCAGGCGAATATGACCCTAGCCCTGAGTAGCATTCTGCCATCACTCAGAATGATGCTGCAGTACAAGGACAAAATGATTGACTTCAACAACTGGTTAAGCTTCTGGTGCCATTCTAAAGGGATCCAGTATCTGTCTACCTGGGATGACATGGTCGACAGACCATGATGCTTTGCCGGAGATGGCCTGCACCTGTCACCCCTGGGATTCTGGATACTGGCTAAGGTTCTTGCTGCCCCTATAGTGCCTTTTTTAGGCAAGGTTCAAATGACAAATTCACCACTGTAACAGGAACAGGCAAGCAAAAACTGAGGGTGATGCTACTCAATGCTAGAAGTCTAAATCTCAAAATGCACTCACTCGAGGCACACCTTAAAATGGAGAACATTGATATCTGTGCAGTGACTGAGACCTGGTTCAAGGCTCCAGAGAGCACCCCTGCACTACCAGGCTATAACTCATACCACACTTTTCGGCCATGTAACCTGGACCGGAACACCAAAGGCGGAGGTGTGTCCATATTCATTAAGGATATCCACACCTCCAGGCTAGTTGCTCAGCATAATGCAGCTGAGGTTATCCAAGTGCAACTAACTCTGGGCAAAACTGCAATCCAAATTGTAGCTTGCTACAGATCACCGACCATGCCCCAGGATTCCCACTCCTCTTTTCTTGATGTATTGGAAAATATTAAGGTTCAACCAAACATCCTAATAATGGGCGATTTCAACTATCCCACCATTAACTGGGAAAACTACTCATGTACCAACTCCTTCGCTCAACACTTTCTGGAATTCATAAACTCCTGTGCCCTGGATCAGCTTATCCACACTCCCACCAGGGGCAACAATATCCTAGATCTAGTCATTACCAACATGAGTGACTGTGAAGTCAACGCCTCATTGGTCCGATCCGTCCATAAGCTAATTACCCTAGATATCCACATCCTGCCCCCACCCCCCCATTAAGGAAACTATGGTAAAAAATTTCTCCAAAGCCATCTTCATGCTTCTTAAGACAGAAGTGGTGAACTTCATGACACCCATGCAGATGGACAATACAGTTATGACTACTGAATCCTACACAATTGCACTTTATAAGCACTTACATGAGTGCATGGATTGTGCTATCCCAAACAGAACCAAGACACTATCCTACAAAAAAAGGAAGCCAATCTGATGGTCCCCTGCCATAAACAAACTGTACAACAGAAGGAAGAAACCGTTGCAAAAGAGAGTAAAACCCCATGAGTGGAGGAGCTCCCTGGTAAGCCTCAGTAAGAAGCTGTGATCCCTGATAAAATCCTCCAAAGCTAGTTACAAAAACAAAATTGCCACTGATTCTAAAGACAACCACAAAGCATTCTATAGCTATGTCAAGAATCTCAATGGCAAAACTCAGATCTGCTCTGAGTTGCAGCACAATGGCACTAAATATACAGACCCAACTGATATTGCCAACATTCTGGCAGATAGGTTCAGTGCTATCTTTAACCCCCTCTCACCCCCTAAAGAGTCCATCTCTATACCAGAAGAATGCAAAGTTCCTGTAATCACAGCTGCACAGGTAAAAACCACACTCTCCAAAGCCATGAACACAGCATCCATGGGACCAGACAACATCCCAGGCTGCATTCTACATGAACTACAGAATGAACTGGCACCCCACCTAAGTACCATGTTCAATCATAGCCTCACCTCAGGCTTTGTGCCTGCTGAATGGTGCACAGTGATGGTTATCCCACTACACAAGGGGGGAGCCACCATGGATCCCAGAAACTACTGCCCCATTAGCCTGACGAGCCTGGTCTGCAAGTCCATGGAACGTATCATCATGGAACTTATAAACAAAGACATTGGTAATCTCCAAACTCTGGACCCCACCCAGTTTGGGGTTGTAAAAGGCAGATCATGTCTCCTTAACCTGATAGACTTCTTTGAAGCAGTCACCAAAGCCGTAGACAAGGATAAGGTGGTTCACACAGCCTATCTAGATCTTGCCAAGGCCTTCAACACCATCCCCCACTCTGGAATTATAGATAAACTCACTAAACTAGGTATAAATCCCTATGTCACAAGATGGGTTGCCAACTGGCTCACTGACAGAACCCACACTGTGAAAGTAGCAGACTCCAAATCTGACTTCAGGCCAGTGACAAGTGGAGTACCACAGGGTTCAGTCCTGGGTCCTCTCTTGTTTGGTATCTACTTCTCTGAAGTACAGGCTAACACAGAAGGTCTTTGGCTAACGAAGTCCACAGATGACTGCAAACTAGGAGCCATAATAGAAACTCCTAACAATGTGGACATCCTAAAAAAGGGCCTCACTGAGACAGATGCCTGGTGTCAAAGCCATGGCCTCAAGCTTAATGCCAAAAAGTGCATTGTCATCCCATTTGGTAAAAACTCTGTACCCATGAACTACAACATAGGTGGTAGTATACTTAACACCAAAAGTGTGATAAGAAACCTTGGGACACAGGTGGACAGTAGTCTCTCCTTTGATAATCACATCAGCACAGTAGTCAGGAAATCCTTGTACATGGCACACCTCATCAGAAAAGGTTTCTCATCCAGAACAAAAGAGGTCATTGTTCCCCTCTATTCATCACTCATTAGACCCATTATAGAGTACGATGCCTTTTTTGGTATGTACCTCACAAGACATCTACAACAACTGGAAAGGCCGCAGAAATACCTCACAAAGAGGATTACCAGCCTCAAACAGATCCCCTACACAGACCGTCTCAAAAAACTCCAGCTTTACTCCGTTGCATATCCCCTACTCAGAGGTGATCTCTGCCTAACATACAAAGCTATGTCAAATCCAGAGCTGTTGGACATTCTCCACTTAAAGAAATCCCAATCCTTCCGAGCTACATGCTCTAGGGACCTAAACCTTGTCAGCACAATAAACAGAACATGCCGGAAGGATAGATTCCTGTCCCAGAGACTTCCCATACTCTGGAATAAACTACCTATCTATATCAAACAAAGCTCCTCATTAGCACTCTTCAAGAAGAATCTTGATGATTGGATGGGAAATAGGAAATTCACCCCAGGTATCACCTCTGTGGCCCTGCTCAACAGTGGCACAGGAAAATATTGTTTTGGGGGGGCAAAAGCCAGGGTACATTTTTGGCTGGGCTTGTATAGGCCCCAGGACTGATAGCCTAGTATCTACCTATGAACCTATTAAATACATTCACCCACATATCCAATTCAACAATTTATGATTGCTTATTTAATATTCAGACTCCTGTTAAAAGCTTCTAGAGAAGTCCTCTACTTGATATCTAAGGTCTATATCACATTGCCAAATATTTACTTTGTCGAAACACTATTTATTGAACCCACTTTGTCGAAGCCTCTCATCATCGAATGGCCATTGCATCAAACTTTTTCAAAAGGAAAAGCAATGGCTGGTCAACCTGGCACCTATCACTAAATTCTAAAAATTTAAATCCCACCCAGGTGGGGGGCTTTGACCACCACACCCAGCAATGCGAAGGTTTGCACTAACATCTTCCTTCATTGAATATATTCACTCCTGATTGCACAGTTGTGGAGAAAAGACAAACATTGTGTAAACAAAACTTTTTCTTGTTCCACATCTACAGCATTCTTCTGCTGAAATCTAAGCAGTTGAATTGCACCTGCTTTTCAAAAATTTCAAACTTATTGCCAAATTTTCACTTGGATCATACCTAGTCCCTGTAAACCCAGCAGACAAAGACATTCAACACAAACATTAAAGTGTAGAAAATACAAAAAAATGTACAAAATATGAAAATACATTCATTAAAGTATGATGTTCTCTGTGTAAGATTAATAGTCTCAAAAACAGTGCAATCAGATAAACAATATTCAAACATAAATGATTTTTGCCCCACAAATACATCTCTTTAGTGTGTTTTATATATAGTTTGTGCATTGTGCACTGCTTTCCTTGGATGTAGCCATTTGAACCCTGATTTCCCTTTGTTGGCACGTATACTACCATTAGTAAGTAATTACTAGGCTTTCAACCCACTGGACCATAGAGGAGCCTAGTCCAAATGTTCACTTGCTCAAAAACACTGTCTGGTTAAGTGACATGCTCAAGGTCACACAGTAGGCAAATGTGGACTGAAGGAATCAAACCCTGCACTACAGGAACTACAGCTCACAGCTTTAACCCTCTGTGCCAACTGCCAGATTTGGCAGCTATACTCTGTTCTTTCTTCCTGTAGCTTTTGAAGAAAGTACTAGACAAGATGACTGTCACTAAAATAGAAATCAGTAGTAACTATAACCTTAACAGCATGAAAAGAAAGCTGTGTCAGTGACAGTTCATCTGATGAGATGAATTTAAACATATCAATAATTCACCAGAAATAACTTTTATATTAACATTGTTGGAGCTTTGTCCCCCCATTATTTTTGTCTTTGTCCAAATTTTTTGTGCTGAGAGGTTGAGAGCTTTGATTCCCAGATACATTCCCAGATACATTCCCAGATACATGCAGAGGAAAACAATGGACCTCATATGCAGTGTATTAGTGGAAACCACCAGCACCAAGGCAGGGAGTTAAGTGGGAACAAGGACCCCCTCATGTGAATGGCTTCCCAGGCTCTTGCCTATAAAAAGAAACAAATGGGCTACAAAACTCTCATTCCAATTAAGAAACTAATCGGCCATAGTACTGTTGCCTCGGCTGGTGAACAAATGGTATGACAGAGGAGGAACAAAAAATGCTAAGTACTTGACTAAGAAGGCCTGATGGCTAGGGTGAGAAAATAAAACTGGCTAGCAGTGATTACTAGGCTGCAAATGACCAGCAAAGCAGAGGTGAATGATGCATGAACTTGAGATAAAGAAATCTTATTGGTGAGTTAACATGCAGGTTGTTGGCAAGTTTCATTCTGTAGTGCTGGGTTTGATTATAGACATCTCTTCTTGCAAATTGTACAACTTTGTGTAAGTCATAAAGCCATAAAGCAGACTTTGGTCCTGGGGGGGGGGGTCTATATCATATGAGCAAATTGTACAAATTGCAAATGCTCATAATATCGAATGTACCGGACCTCGAACTTCCTATTGTGGGGGGCTGTGCCCCCCACACCCCAAGCTAAATATATACTCCAACTCCAAGATTGCACTACAGTGCGGAAAGGGCAAATATCCCATTCTTCACTGTACCGTGATCTCAGAAAAAGCACTTTGAGGTCTGGTACGTTCAATATTATGAGGGTTCGCAATTTGTGCGATTCGCTCATATGATATAGACCCGGTCCTGGGTAACTGCTGAATAAAGGCACTTTTTCTTAGTGGGCTTATGTGGTTAACAAATAAATAAAACATAAATATATAAACTTGGGATTATAAATGCAATGTTACTTATCAGTTCATTTTTAGTAACTTCAAAAATAACAATAGTATGATTGTTCTGTATAACACCACACCTGAGTATGCCACAGCCTACAGTTAACATTATGTATATCAATGCTTCATATAACTAATATTTTTCTAGTACACAGAGAGTGAGGTATAGAAATAGAATTTACTTACATGACATAGCAATACTTCTATATTTATGCATAGTTTTAGGAGGGCATCAAAGATAAGTTACATTCAGATTAGTGAAATAGAAATGTTACTGGAAGAACCAATAGGTTCATAGGTTCATAGGTAGGTACTAAGCTATCTGCTCGAAGGCATTTATAAGCCTAGTCAGAATGTGTTGGCTTTCGCTGCCCCTTTAGATTAGTTCCCTATGCCTCTGTCCAGCAGAGCCATTGAAGTGATCCCTGGGGTAAACTTTCTGTTTCCCATCCACTCGTCAAGATTTCTCTTGAAGAGGGTTAGCGAGGAGCTCTGCCTAATGTAGATTGGAAGTTTGTTCCAGAGCATGGGAAGTATCTGGGACAGGAATCTATCCCTCCAGCACGTCCTATTTATTGTTGTGGTGAGGTTTAGATCCCTGGAGCGTGTGGCTCAAGGGGATATGGTTTTCTTTAGGTGGAGCATGTCCATCAATTCAATGGGTGACAGGTTTAGGATGGGCAGCAGAGGGACAAAAGAAATACCTTTAGTGGTAGGGCAGTAACAAAACTGTTGTGTCTAGTAATATGGAAATTATGTGGCACTCTGGAAATGTGAACAATTTTTAGGCTTTAACAAGATGAGTAGTAAGATGGAGTTTTCATAGGGTTAACAAAATCAGCACTACAAATTATCTTCAGAAAAATGGTATCATTCCAGATAAATGAGTGAAATGTTTTTTCATTGTTCTAGTTCAAAATGGACATTGGTGCTTAAGAATTAAAAAAGTACACAAATCCAGTGATAGCTGAAATGCAAAACGATATTGAAAAATGGAAATGTTCTCAACTGTCACTGAGTATCATAAATGTACCTTCATATATGATCAGTTTGCCTAAATTGTTGTTGCTTTGTAGGAGCCTTTAATTCCTTATGGATTAGAAATTCATTATTTGGATTTATATAGTCTGGAATACTTTCTTATAACAAGGTAGCACCTACCACTGGCATGCAGTTAAATACAAACCAGTACCGGTGAAGAAGGGAAGGGTGAACTTACCTGTTGGAAATATAGGTTAGCATCTGTAAGTGTGAAGGCATTTACACTCATTAGATGAAGACATTAACCATTATGCCAAACCTACTTACTAGGTGAATACTAGGCTAACTGCCCTGAAGGCCCATTTTAAGCCTGGATAATAACCTGAGGACAGAATCAAACCTTGTACCTTCTGTTTATCAAACCCTGTGCCTTCTGTTTAAAATAGAAGGCAGGTTCCACTGAGATTTCAACTCAGATTGCTGGATTTAGAGTCCAGACAGTCTTAGCTGGGCAGCATACCTCTCATCTCTCCAGATTTTTGGCTCATATTTTTGATCTGTTTATCATAAAATTTGTGGTTTCCTGGCAGATATCTCTTTAGATTAAAGTCACTAAGTAATGACATGCATTTGAGTTTCAGACTTCATATCCTTCACAAAATGCATACTAACTCAAATCCTAAGAGCAATATTAAAAATCTGTCCCTATTTTTGCCCTCCCCCCAGTTATTAGTGGCTCTACAGATTTCTTGTGCTAAGAGGTTGAGAGGTATGCTGGGTAGGTACTGCAAAAGTAACAGTAAGAACCTCAGATTTAAATTACTTAAAAGCAATTAAAGCTTTCAAACCTTTTGTTCTTAGATTAACAGCATGTAGGTGAAGTATTCTTTAGCATTCAGGTCCATCACTCTCCAAAGTCTCTGCTCTGTTAAACATGTTAAATATAAATTATAAAGCAGATTAAATTCCTGAAGTGCACTGTTTGATTGATGCAAGGATGTACAGTTCAATGGCAAATGTATATCATTAAAAGGTTGTATTGTAAGTAGGACTAGCCTCATAGTTTGTACTTTTGAACTCCTCTAAACTAAGTCTATTATAGATTTGATTATTTGGGATACTCAACAGATAAATACTCCAAAGAGTGCATAACTCTGTGCATGGCGGAGTGATCTCTCGCCTGGGAAGGCCATATGCATGATCTGCAGCAAACATAGAGGGCAGTCTGCTTTGTGAGTGCAAAGGGCAAAATGTGCTGCTGATGGTGTCTGCACATGCACAACTTCTATGTGTATGTCCATGACATCTTGCAGTACCCTCAGGACTGAATGGTAGTGTGGAGGCTGCAGCACTATGGATCCAAGACCATGCCCTCCCTCTTCTGCAGTGGTCTTCCTCACCAGAGATTGAGGTGGGCTAGATACACAGGGACACCTGACCCATATAGAATACCTACCCTGCTTGTCCAAAATGGTGCACATCTGGAGCAGGCACTCCCACAGGTCTTCATGCAGTCTACATACTACTCCAACCATCTCAACTATGGCTGTATTGGTCTCTTCCTTTCCCTGTATTACAGCCATACAAAATACTAATTATCAGCCGTAAAGTCCTCCAGCCCAGGAGGGGGAGATATCTGTAGTGTGCTGAGACAGTGTTATGCTAATCCCTGAGGTAATTGTCTGACTCAGTACAGCCATCAGAAACTAAGGCTTACTCTGCCTTTGAAGATGATTCCATTTCCTGGGCTGATGTGTCAGCCTCTTCCTGTCACTGGGTAGCTTCCTGGATCTTTGAGGTGGTTACACAGACATTGGAGCTGTGTCCATGGAAGTGGATTGGGATGTGGGCATCAAATTACTCAAGTTTATCACTGACTCTGTGACCCCTGAATGTGTCAGGATTTGGTTGCCATCATCACCAGGCTTGGACACGTTATCAACATTAAAGAAGCCTATATCCATGGTGGAGGAGCACAAAAAACATAGCACCTATGGAAACAACAAAAAATTACCCATGCTACGTAGGAATCCATCACCAACAACTGCACTGCAGTAAAACTACTTCTCTACAACAGAGTATTACATGCGGTAGCATTGTCGCCTCACAATAAGACGTTGTCCTGTTCGATTCTCAGCTAGAGCATCTTCTGTGTGGAGACATGCGTGAATGGGCGTACCTTCGTTGAAGGTTGTGCATCAGAGCCGGCAACTCAGTACGTAAAAATCTACTGCCAATCATTAGCGGACCGGAGTTCCGCTGTGGCGACCCCTAACCGGGAAAAGCCGAAAGACACAACAACAAAAAATACCTTGATAAGATGACCCTTCCCTGTAAGCCTAATGATCCTGTAAAAATAAAAAAATCCATGCCTGTACATTCTATGACCCACAGATGGGTTGTACTATGGATAGTACCACATTTTCATCTAGGGCATCACCACTGGATATCTGTGGTACCACTTGAAATTCATCACTAATATCCACCACTCTACTGGGGATTCCTGAGCACTCTAGACCACCAAACACAGATGACAGGAACTCCTCGATGTTTGCCACTGGTGACACTATTGACACACTCCCACCAATGGCCCTCTGCTCTGTGCCAGGCAGATCAGCTTGACTTACTGCATGCCTCTGCTATCATGTCAGTGACCCTTCCCTGTACTTGCTAAAAGGTCCAATTTGGTATGAGGTTCTGCCAGACAGACAGACAGACAGACAGACAGAGAGAGAGAGACACACACACACACACACACACACACACACACACACACACACACACACACACACACACACACACACACACACACACACACACACACACACACACACACACACACACACACATCAGGTCGTAGCACATCTTTTATGACATAGTATGACTGAATTTTATATTCACTGTAAACAGCTACAGTATAATATTCTTAGATATTAAGCTTGAGAAATGTCTGTCAAATGACAAGTTATTTACCGCAGTTGAAAGGAAAGCTGTTGGCAGTAACAGCTACTTATGTTATAACACATTAAAA
>NC_056742.1:399098032-399125532 GCF_019279795.1 Protopterus annectens | reverse complement strand
TATATATATATATATATATATATTGCAATGTTACATTCTGTTATTTAGTTGTACATTTCAATTTCTTGAGGAACAAATGTCACAGTAAAAGCAAATTTTAGTTGAAAAAAAGTAAAAACCATGCAGGCATGAAATGGGAAATGATTATACATCATATAGCAATGTGTTTCATGTGGCATATACTTTGAAACAGCACTAATGTGCTTTACTAACAGATTATGATAGCAAGCATTCATATAACATTTGTGCAAACCTGATTATCTGCTTATTTTGAAGGTTCCAGAATACAGTCATTTTATTACATCCCTAGTTCTCTATGTACACATGAAAGATTACATTACAATGTATCTAGCCAGGTATACCATTTAGTTAACTCTTCTGTGAAATTTGGCACCATTTTCCTTTGGTAATATATTTTAATCAAGGGTTGCCAAATTGCTGAGAATCTGTACTCTAAATTTTCAAAGTTTTTCTACCATAGTGGTAATAGCTGTGACTAGCTCATGTCTGCAAGATGGCAGTCTTTTTTCTGATTTAAGAACTCTAATGGCACATTTCAGAAGGTGATCTCTTCTGAAGCCTATTCAGTGCTGAGAAATTGTGAATTTTTCATCACATTAGATAGAGGATATACATTTTTCCCCTATGGCATTCTGACATATTCATTAACGTTCTTAAAAAATATTTCAACTCTTGAATTCACTGAAACTGCTGTGAGTATTCTGAGCCTAAACATTATTCTGTCATTAATTGTTCCAACTGACCAGTGGTCTTTGCACAATATATTTATTGGGCAACTGGATATGTAGATCTATTTAAATAGTGATAATAATAATAATCATAAAACAAATGAAAAGGACTGTTTATGTATGTATTTATGCACAGTTTTCTATTATTTTCACTAGGGGCAATTGAGTGTAGGATAGGTAAGCCCAGTCTAACTCCAAACAGTATACAGTAGGTTAATTCAAGTGCACCAAAAATGAAACTGGCTAAGCCTAAAATGGCCTGCAATGGCAGCTAGCCTTGTACTTACCTATGAAACTAAAGGGATGGCAGTTTGTAATCAGTCTTAAGAAATGCATGACCAGACACACTGCAATATGTATTCTTTACAAACAAGTGTTTTATAAATAACAACTGAGAGATCAACTAAAAATGGATAAGAGAAACAACACCAACAACATTGAAAAGGTGACCAAGTGTTGTCATATAAAAATGGTGTAAATGCAAACAAAGTAAACTATAAAGCAGGAAAAAAAGGGTTAGACAGTATTAAAATTTATAGGGAGCACGTCCATTACTAAAAAAAAAAAATAGCTGTAACAGTTTTGGGCATCTTATCTGTGGTGAGACATACATAGGATTGGAGCAAACCAGAGTATCAATAAGAATGCAAATTCTAACCCAGTAGCTATATGAAAATAAACTTAGAGATTTATTTGCACACGCTAGGAGAAACTGATGAGAAAACGACAGAAAGATTTAAGTAAACAAAAGGAACCAAAGGTGCCTATGAAATAAGCTACATAAAAAAGATGGTGCATTTTGTAATAGTGAGTGAGATATCTTAGACCAAAGGTCATTGTTTTGGTCCCAGTTTTACACTGCTCAGCTAACCACTTCACTCATATTCCCTTCTTGACTCATTTATTTATTCCATAAGATAACTCATGTGAAGATTGGTAGCATGGAATGATAGTGGCATATGATAGTATTGAAGGTACTACCACAAGATGTCACTATATACTATCCCCTTCACATGATAGAAAGCCATAAGACTTGATAAGCATACATTTAGGACATATTCCCCAACCATACACTTGTCCACATGGAGCCTATTTACCATATACAGTTTCTATGACCTTCAATAGGTATGCTACCAGTAGAAATTGCAAGAAAAATGCAATAATATTCAGAAAGGTATATTTTATGTATTTTGGTATCATTCTCAGACCACTCCTCACTCTTTTTCAAGCACATAATAAATCGGTTATGTTCAGTGACTTTATCATAAGCCCCCATGTTATTAGAATGAGCTTAGCACAGTACTGCAGTTAGCTTGGCATTAAGTAATCAAGTTCATAATCTGAATAACATTTTAAGTGCCTTTCTTTAAAATTCACATTGCCATAATGAAACCTGCTTAATCAGGAAAAGAACATCACATTATGAAGTTTAATGCTCTAAATATTTACTGCCTAGGGAGAGAGACGAAAGAACATACGATTCAGAGTTGTAATTAGACCCTGGGTCATTTGAAATCATCACATGGCATAGTATTTCAGGTACTTCAGTACTGAAGCATGAATAGTACAGTATCTAGAACAAAGGAAGAGCTCATAAGTACTTCTTTACAAATATGATACTTCTTGCTTGCAGCAATATCCGAAACAATGTTTTTTTTTTTATCTCAAATGTCAGGCTGGCGTGCTCAGAAATTGTTAAGAAAATGAAATATACTTCAAAATGATTACCAGGGACTGTGAAGGACATATTGGGAAGATAATTTGGTGCCTTTGATTCTGCAGCAAGGCAGAATTAAAACAAATAAAATAGTTGCATATTCTGTTGTACTTTTATCATGAATATTCATGGAGCACTGTGTAATACTAGACAAATACAAATTCACTGATAATATTATGCACTAGGCATTAATTTGTTTGCCTTATTCTGATAATAAATCATATTCATCAGTTAGAAAATGCAGTTTATTTTCTCATACTCACATAGAGGGCACAGTTGCTGCAACAACACCATATAACATATGCTGTTGTTTGGGTTATTTCTGCCAATTATGTAGCACTGTATAACAGTATCATCTTACATTATTCACAGGAGAGACATAAACAACACTGCCAAATACCAATTAAAATAAAAACTGAAGTACAATAGCAATAACCCTAGCAGCTTGGCATACTGGGGAATGAGTACACAGACCATTCACTTTCAACGTTTATGAGCACATTTGTTTCTTTGCAGGCCTACTGCTGTTTCAGAGTGATCAGTTATGCACATTAATGTATAGCATAGATTAAGTGGTCATGCAGGGGATTTTTTAAATGAATATCCCCCTTCTTTTGTGAAACATCTATGACATTTTATTACATTATTGCCGTTAATGTAGAAAATGCCAAAGCGAGCTAATGTTATATTGAATTTAATTTCCTTATATCAAAATTCTGATTACAGTCAACAATCATTTTGTTATAATCTTTGCTAACTACACATAGAGCTTTTACATTTTCTTTTATAACTGTAGATAATCTAATGTAATTTGCATGCTGAATGCAAGATACATTCTTCTTTGGGTTTGCATGGCAATGTTGAGATTGTTTATGAGAAATTATTATTTGTAGGGTAAACTGGATAACTGCTATGGTAAGTTATTCATTAAATAATCATTTTTGATTTATTTTGGCCCATTTTCCCTACAAATCTGACTCATGCAATAGTGTGGCATATACTTGCAGTTACCTCATTCCTCTTTTCTGTTTTAAATGTTCAAAGACATATAAAGAATAATTTGTTCTGGTAGGACTTGATCAACTAAGGATTGTGTTTCAATATCCCAGGAACCTAGTACCACATTCCACCAAGTGAACATTCTGCAGGATTCAAAGAATTAAGACTGTGTCTACAATTATAACCAAGTTGTTATACTGATATCTTTCATGTCACTCACTGGGTCACTAATCTATAGTACAAAAGGTTCTGGTGAATAGCCCATCTGCCCAGTAAACAAACAAACAAATAAATAAAAAAATAATGTCCATTCACAACAAAAAATTGCCTTTTACATTACATCTACTTTTCCTGTCCATTCTTGATAACCTCTTCTCTGCTTACCAGTGTATGTTTTTCTTAATATTAAATGGGTTGCCACTGATTCAATTCTTTCACAGCTCTAACCTAGCCCATCAGCTCTATTATGTATTTATAAATAAGCTTACATATTACCTACCTAATCTTCCATTACTTTATATATAGATAGCTTCATCATTTATAGATCAATTCTAATCTTAAGAGCATACAGAACATCTTACAGAGTGATCTCCTATCCCTCATCAATTGGTTTAACTCCAAAAAGCATACATATAACCCCAAGTAAAAAAATAAATAAATAAAAAAATTTAAAAAATTCTGCGACTTACCAGAAGCTGTCAAAAATTTCTAACATCCTTGAAATCAAAGACCATAATAACAACATCATATAAAACCATAACTATCTTCAGATATATTTTCATTTGGCTAGAGCAAACCCTAATTTTTCAAATTCACATTGGAAAATATAGTAAAAAATCAACTACATACTTTTCTGAGCTCCGAAAATGTCACATTTCTTATCAGTACCTGCCAGATCACCCTTAGGAAAGATATACTATTAGCTAAGCTTTAATATAGTCTACCACTACTCACAGCATCATCCAAGACAAACACC
Organism: Protopterus annectens; assembly: GCF_019279795.1. Lineage (NCBI taxonomy): Eukaryota > Metazoa > Chordata > Ceratodontiformes > Protopteridae > Protopterus > Protopterus annectens. The sequence continues at coordinate 399,121,091 of NC_056742.1, read as the reverse complement.
ACATACTTTCCATCTATATCCAGGAAAATCTGCCTCTTCATAACTCTATCCACAGACAGGAACACTGCTGACTCTCCATCAAAATGGCTACATGACTGCCCATCCAGCAAAGAGCAAATGTTCGACTTGCTTCTCTGCTTTACAAACTACTATGAGAGGATACTCTAATACCTCTTACCTCCAAATTTATTCTCAGTGCCACGTCCTATGTCCTAAGACACCACTCATACTTATACCCAATATTTCAAATACCAGGACAAAACTTCACTGCACTGATAATAATTTCTGTATTTCTGCCTATGAAGTGTGATAATCTCTTCCACCACACCTTAAGTAACTATGCACTTACTCCAGATTCACACCACATTCTAAACTCCATTTTTCTGGCCATATCACCAAAACACCACTCTCACATCGAACTGTTGAACTCATGTCTGTAGGCTAAACCAGCTTGCATTTCTGTAGACAAGAAAAAAATACAATGCAAAAAGGGCAATCTATAATTTTCTCTTTTTTGTAATTATTAACCTTATTTGTCTCGTTAATATTACAAGCCGATTATGTGCATATATTTTGCTTTCTTTTTTTAATATGTTTATGATGTATCAATATGTACTATGAAATATCTCTTTGGGTTTTTTTTTACTATGTTTATTTCTGCTGCATGCTGCAACCTGGGCTAAGCCTGCAATGGTCATTCTGGCCAGTGGTCTACCTAGGAAATAAATTTGAATTAAGAAGTAAGTCAATAAATTAAATTACATTAAATTAAATTAAATACAATCACATGGTCACTTTTATCACTGCTAAAATAGGAAGGAAAAGAGGTGTATAGGCTAGTATGAAAGATGAAAAAGCAGGCAGAGGTAAGCACTTAAGGGGAGCAAATAGACCAGTGGTAGCTGGGGAAAGAAAATAGAGTGTTCATATATTTTCAGGGAACACTGCCACTTTTGTTTATATGAAAACCAGAGAATACCAGATATGGAAAGAGAGTGTAAGACAGTGTCAAGGGCAAATAGTCAGACTTAAAACATTACAAGCAGACATGGTTCTACCCAGAGAAGAATCCAGTGGCAATGATTGGACACATACATACATACATACATACAGTGGTTGGAGAAATGGTGATGGGGAGTGTTGAAACACATGGTATGGGACACACTACGAAGTAGATCATGCCAGATAATAGTGGGTACTGACCACATAGTGGTATCCTGGAGGGCTGAGGTTGCTTCCTACAGAAAACTACCATTAGCTGATGATCCCCTGTAGTCAATGCCAGATCTTCTGGTGACCATGTGGTAAGGGTGTGCTACTGTAGCAAATCTGTTTTTCACCACACACGTGCCTCTGTCTTGTTAATACATTGACCAGTCTGATATCTGGCAGCATCTTCAACCACTTTCAATTATCTGCTGCAGCTTTGGTAGGCCATGGGTGGTAGGAAACTGGTGTGAGAGGCATCATCATCACTCTATGGTAAGTCACACACATTCTGGTCCATCAGGCTCACAATTTGCCACAAAGCAGGGCTGCAGCAGTGAAGGTACCCAGAACTTATAATCTTCTTCTTCCTCCTCATCAGCTGGGTCTGCAGAGCAGAGAGACAGCAAGGAAGTGCCATAAGTGTGATCTGCCATTGAAACACACTGAACCCATAAGGCATAGAGCAATGATACCTACCTACCTGCAGCTAGCTACTCCACTCAGGCACATGGGCAATGATATGTACCCTACCTGTAGTCAGCTACTCCCACTCAGGCACATGAACAATGATACGTACCCTACCTGTAGTCAGCTACTCCCACTCAGGCACATGAACAACGATACGTACCCTACCTAAAGCCAACTACTCCCACTCAGGCACATGGGCAATGATATGTGCCATAGCTGTACCCAGCTATTTCCACTCAGGTGCATAGTGTGATTGTGCATCTGTCTGTCTCTGCACCTGCCCTAGGAATATGTAAACAAGATAAGGCTCTCATGGACATGCTGCTTGTCACATAGGTCCATTGCTGAAAAGTGGAATTCAGTGCCACATGGCCTCATGTGTCTATAAAATCTGCAAAAAAGGTTTCAATTTGTATAGTTTAGTTTGATGTAACTATATTGCTTGTGTGTATTCCACAAAATGTGTAATACTCTAAATTAACATTGTGAATATTCTCATAGCAGAAGGCATACAGGCTTTGCTAGTAAGGAATATAATATTTTCTACTGAAACAGCTGCTCAGATATCAAGGGCATGGTAAACCAGTAAGCATGTTTCCTAGAGTTATATGCATGTGTTAAAATAATGGTATATTGCATTTCATCTGTTTGTCTATATGTTTTAATGACCACATCATACATCTCCAGAGTCTGATGATGATACACAAGATACCTAAAGATATGTCATATATATAAGACACTATGAAATTTGGGTCTATCCCAATACTTGGTGGGGAGCATCCCTCAACAAGAGGTTCATGTATGGTTGAAGATATGGATAAAATGGTTGAGCACACACCATGCCCTGTGTAGGAAGAATCTCCTGCAACTGAGAGACTTAGAGAAGTGCTTCAGCTGTGCCTGAACCCCCAGATTCAAAGCCCATCATAGGCCAGCACCACAGAGGTACCTGAGATGGTCAACACAGAACATTAATCACTAGATGTGCAGGGGTGTTATCCAGGGACAGTTTGCTGGTGTATAGTCCTTAATGGAGCTCCTCTCCAGTCCTGGATAACTATATGTTCTCTTAAAACAGCAATATAACTTCAAGGAACTCAGAAAGTATATGTGAAGCAGGAGGCTCAGAAATGTGACCTGTTCTCAGCTGATCACTGAAAAGTTCCTGTGGCTAAGATGGCAAGAGCTATGCATACCTTGATATCCACAGGTATAGGAAGACCACACTATCCCTGATATTCAACATGTGTGTGATATGCATCAGCTAAGCTCTAGATGACATCCCAGCCCAAAGGCTGATCCATTATTTGATCACCACTAAGGGCATGATAGGTCACGCACTAGTGGGCATGCTAACAAGCTGAAGGTCTCCATGGAGAGGCAACCCACTCAATCATAGCTAACAGCCAGCAGAAAATAAAGCTAGCTAACACAAACTACTGCAACTCTGAACATGTCTGCTAGCCACTGCTATGATATTTTTTGCATGTTTTACCATTATATCATGACACAGAAACAAGCTGTGCAACCTGAGCACCAACATGCATGAACAGCACCATGTTTTTAATTTAATTCACGTTAGTATGTATTGCCTGCGCATTATCATTTACATGTAATTAAGCACTCATCTTCATGTGCTGCGTACTGCATTGTACAAACGACTGTGTGGCTAAACAACTAAAGTGCATGAATCAGCAGTATCCTGTGCATTGTCAAGAAATGTACAAATGCTTTTCACATTCTGCTCAATTTGTGTATGAATTCCAGCTTATTTCATTATCTGTGTTTGTTAAAGAAACAGTGGCAAACTTTGATTAGTTTCATATGGTTGTTTTGTGTTTGCATTAATTCCTAATACAGGTGAAGACATTTATTATGAAAACTACAATTACCAGGTCTTTAAAATACATTTTTTTTCTTAAACAATACAATGGCATTAGTTTTAAAAGAAAGTTGTAACTTTTCTTTAAATACTGACATTGTATTATGAGATTTTGGGTCTTCATTAAAGTTATAACCAAAAGTGGAAGGTGACTGCACAGTTATACATGACTAGTAATGTGTTTCCAATGAAGAATGGACCACCAGATGGAATATAATATCTAAAATGTTTCTTCATTAGGAAATACAGTAAACAACTGAGCACTTGTTTGAATATTTCCCTAGCTTTTATCCACTAGAAGATGTAATGCGTCACTTCCTTGAATTAATTACACAGTTAGGGTAAATATTCCTTAAAGTCACCATATAATTAATGTCTATCATGGAAATATATTCAATAAAAGTAAAATACATTTTAAAAACTTATAAAAATATACATTAAAATGAATGATGAAAGTAACCTATAGGCAGTTCTCTATCAAGGTAATACAAGCACACTAACATTTAAATATGCAAAGCAATTGCCTATAGTGCATGTATACATAGGTTCATAGGTAAGTATTGGGCTAGCTGCCCTTGCAAGCCATTTTTAAGTCTAGCCAACTTCTCTTTAAAGGTGAGAATCAAATCCTGTACCTTGTGTTTGTGTGGTAAACATCTTAATCATTATGGCAACACCCAACCACCTCAAAATTTCCAGTGCAGTGAGCAGGGTTCAAACTGGTGTGATGAAATACCATTTGATTTCAAGTCCAATGCCTTAACCACTAAACCATCACTGCCAAAGAAACACCTAGCCAGTAACCAAACATTGACCGAAGGTGGGACTCCTACCCTGTACATTGTGTTTGTAAGGTAAACAACTTAATCATTATGCCGACCCAAATATATAAAGTCATAAAATTTCCAAAGACTGCATAGTTTCTTTTAAATATATTTGACCCAGATACTGCTGCATCTGTATCACAAGAGTCAACTCCCAGACATTTTCACTGAAAATGTTGTCTTTGTACAATATATTTGACCTATATACTGCTGATGGTCTGCCACAAAGGTTAACTCTCAAACTTTTTCACTGAGAATTTTGTCTTTGTACAATAGCATCTGGTCACCGTATTTGACGTGATACTGCTGAAGCTCTGTTACAAGGACCAACTCCCAAACGTTTTCACTGAGAATTTTCTCTTTTTACAATGTAAGCAAATTTGACTTGAAAAATAATGCTGTGTATTAACATCATCTAGTCAAATATGTGCCTTCCTGTGCTGGAAATTACTTTTTAACATCCCCCCTGACACAATTGCCTTCGCACTCTAAGGACCACTTACTAAGTTGGTTACTGTCCTTTCTCTTGACCAATAGATTACAACATATATGCCAGATGCTTAGTCTTCTTGGCTACCAAGTTTATGCATTCAGGAAATGAAAGTAAACCTGTTCCATTTGGCATCTTTCTGCTAATTGCTTTCTATTGCTATAAATTGATTGCTTTTTGTTATACTTTGACCTGAGTGTGGCAACCCACTATGCTCATCTTTACTTCTCTCCTCTACCTACCTCAAATTCCCACCCACCCCCTCTTACTCTACTATTATACTTCTTACACATATATTATATTTTGACTGCAATTCCGTAACCCTCCCAAACAACCTTACTACTTTTACACAAACACTCCTGTTTCTTTTTACCTAATTCCCAACTTGCAGTTAATCTTTTACTACCATTTCCACCTACCTTTCTCCCCTCTCTTACCACTTTGCTCTACATACATTCATAGACACATCCATCCCTAAAAGCACATATCTGTTCTACATTGTATCTTCTGCTTTTCAAAATAAACCCTCACCTCTTCCTATTTTACCTACATTTTTAATCTCTAGCCTTTAAACCCCCATATGCCTTTCAAAGAAGATATAAGAACAACCTCTATTCCTTCATAGGAAATATCTCTTTGTGACCTACCCTCTATCAGCTTTCAGACTCTACCATCACTAAATACCCTGCTATTCTGCTACTTCATTTTCTTTCTTGGTCCCTACTTCTCCACTACCTGCCAACTATAACATACAGATCCCTTTATTTAATTATGCTACTATTTAGGTTATTCTCCATTCTTCTCCTGCTACTGGCCATCTGTCATCCTACCACAACTCTATAATTGTGCTCAACATATTTCTAACTCTGCCCTTACCATTTATTCATACATTCTCCTTACACATTCCACACATCGCCCCAAACCTATTTAATGATGCCCCTCACCTTTACTCCAAATACTGACTAATTAACTCAATTTAAACTCAAACAAAAGCAAAATTAGGGGGAGGAATACTCTCCAAAAAACAACTCTCAAAAATCCCCCAAAATACTAACATTACTCAAGGAGGAGACATTCATCCTAATCCTAGCCACACCCATCAATGACCTTCAATACATTTTTCTTCCACACACACACTACTCTAAGCCTATAATGGTCAACCCCCAACCCTAACCTTTGCTGCCATAAATGTTAGAAGCATAAGAAATAAAATTGCTGAACTACATGCCTGGATTACCCAACTTGAGTCTGATATTCTCTCTGTAACTGAGCTTTACTTAAACCTAACATAAATGACTCTGTAATTATACCTTCTAGCTATAATATCATCAGTAATTATTGTACAAAGAGTAAAAGTGAAATTATACCTTCTAGCTATAATATCATCAGTAATGATTGTACAAAGAGTAAAAGTGGAGATACTCTTTTAAGATTTCTCAACAACTACTGCATTTCTCCCTACAACAAACTGATATCAAAATGCAGTTCATCAGATCTTCTTGTAACTTATCTGAAATTAAACAGTTATAAACAAATATGTATTCCTGTTCTTTGCAACCCTCCTGGTGAAATATAGATGTACTGGAAGATATCCTACATTGGATATCTACAATTTCACAAGCATTAATACCACTAAGTGATATCATTAACAATTGGTTGGACATAAACTCCAAAAACCTTACATCTAGCGTGAACTTATTTGGCTCCACACAACTAATTACTAACCTCACACATTATAGCAAGACATCAAATTCCATATTAGACTGCATCCTAGTATCAGATCCTAGTAAATTCACCATGTCAGATACAATTTCTGACTGCCTCAGTGATCGTCTCCCCATCTATACAATCAGACATCTCACACATTCTCTTAAACAGCATATTTATATATTAACACGCAATCTTTCCAAGTGTAACTCAGAAATGTTCATTACTAACCTATCACCTATTAAGTAGAACTTCCTGAAAATCCTCCCCTTACATGATGCTGTAAATGAATTCAGTACAGCTTTCATGAATATCTTAAATAGCCTTGTACCTCCTAAAAGAAAGATACTAAAAACAAATAATCCAATTTCACTACCCAAAAAGAGTAGAATGCTAATGCAGGATAGAGGAAAAGCATGAAATGAATGGCAAAAATATAAAACACGTCAATATCTTGAAAACATCAGAATACTTTGCAATCATACTAAAAAGCAAATAAATGAAGAAAAAACTATTTTATAATAACTTTCAGAATAATAGTGAAAACAACCTTAAAAAATTCTAGACATCCATTAAAGAAATTTTGCATCCCAGACATAAATTCAACCCAAACCTCTCTCAGAATAACTCATCACGTGAAACTGTAATACAGTTCAACTCTTATTTCATAGATAGTATAGCATCTGTAACTAAGGATTCCCCAGCAAATAATCCTAACACTACCCAGCAGCCACATATCACCACATCCAATTTCACCTTCAAACATGTGCCCACATCTGGGTTCCTATGAGTTCAACGAAAACGCATTATGTCGAATGCGTTTTCGTCGACACATGTAGAGTGAAGAGGCAAAACAGCGAAGTGGCTGTTCAGTGAAATTTTTCCCTGGGAAAGAAGTCACTTGACCGCTTCGTTGTTTTGCCATGTTCTGAAGTGTAGTGTGGTCCCTTGTCCAGTATAGCTCCCGAGACTGATTGTGCAACAGTTACTGACATTAGGATTTGGGTGCGGGTTAAGGTAAGTGCATATGTATGAAAGTGTTTACTGTTGTATATTTTATGTTAAATGTATGGTTGAGTTCCGTGTGTATGTGTTTTAAGTTGTTTACTTTGTTTTGGGGAGGGGTAGAGTTAGGGTTAAGGTAAATGTGTATGTGTTTGGAGCTGTTTTTGTGAATATGTGAGAGTTACTGACCTTAGGGTTAGGGTGCAGGTTAAGGTAAGTACATATGGTTTAAAATGTTTATTGTTTTTTTTTTCGTTAAATGTATGTTTGGGTTATGTGCATATGTGTATTTAGTTGTTTACTGTTTTTTGGGGGGTATAATTAGGATTGGGCATGTGTGTATGAGTTTGGAAGTATGTAATGTGTTTTTTTTTTGCAGGGGTTGGAACAGCAATTTCTTTCCCTAGGAAAGAAATTGCTGTTCTTCGGATTCGACATTTTCAGCTTCCGCTGAAAATGTGTTGATGTAACAGCGTTCGATGTTGCAATATAGACCCCCCACATCCTATATAAAACTACGCTTAAACAAACTCAAACCATGATCTACTTCAGCTGGTGACCTCCTAAGTGAATACCTTAAAAGAGCAAACAATATAATTGCATACACTGTCTCAAGCCCTATAAATAGGTCAATCCAGGAATCCCACATTTCCTCTGTCTGGAAAAAGTCACAGATTATCCCTCTGCACAAAAGAGGAAATTCAACAGATATTACTAACTTTAGATCTATAGCAATCTTATCCTCATCTCCAAAATACTTGAACAATGTGATAAAAAAATGACTGCACTTCTAACATATATAAATGCTAACAATAAAGTTAGAGAAAATGACAAACTAGTCTCCTCCTTATTTTTAAACTAATCTAAAGCTTTCAACACAGTTTGTCATAGCAAACTTCTACTTCAAATGCCCTCTTTAGGTCTCTCTCAGCCAATCTGCCCTTCTATGGTTCAAAAGCAGCTTATCCAATAGGCATCAGTCAGTAAAATGACACTCCACACTCTCTCAATATACCTTCCAGTCATCAGTGACGTACCACAAGCCTCTATCCTTGATCTGCTCCTCTTTAACATTCTCACCAACACCCTCCAAACATCCATGGAACAAGCCTGCCTAATACAGTACACCAATAACTCCACACTCATTTGCACATCTGACACAGTGGCACACCTCCAAAAAAGTATGCAGGAAGCTTTAATAGCAACAGAAACATGGCTTTGTAACAAACAACTCATGTACAACCCTAAAAAAAAAACTACTACTTTTTTACCCACAAATCCCTCTTCTATGAAAAAAAAAACAAAATTTGAAGTCTTTTCTCATGATAATACAACGGCTAAAGTCACTTCTCATAGTAAGTTATTATGGATAATAGCAGATAATAATCTTAAATTCAATTGTCATATGCAAAATTGCACACGAAAGACTCATCAAAAACTTGGGATGTTTTACAGAGCCAAAAACTTTCTCACAGACACAACTAAAGCTACACTTGCCATGAAATATCTCTTTCCCACACTTCTTTATGGTGCTCCCACCCTTACTAACCTTCAGGCATCACAAAAATCAAAACTTGAACAATGCTATAACAAAGGTGCTAAATTTGGAGCAACTAACCCTTTCAGAACCCACCACTGTATAACACAAAACACCTAAATTGGTTAGAACCACCCCTTCAACTGATGTGGTATCCATAATCCATCTGCTTGTCCACTACTAAATAAGATTCTACACACCTATGTTCCTAGTCTGATATTACAATCCAATGACTAAAAACTCCTGTTCGTCCACAAACGTGTCATATCTGCTGGGCATTGCCTGTACTCATTCCATGTTGCTAACTCCCTGAACACCTTATCTCTATCCATCAGGTCAATGCCCGCCCTCCCATCCTTCAAAACCATTCTGAAAGATTTACTATCCAAAAGCCGTCTCTGTTGTTGCTCAGTACTAGGATAAACTATACCCTTAAATGTGGACAAATACCTATTCATACCTTACATCTCCTTAGTCTCCCTTCTTCACTCATTTCCTTACTTCTATTAACTTCTCTCCCTACCTTATCATTAAATATACCATAAGTATGCTTTTCTCTCTCTTTGTATTGCAATTTGAATTTGAGGTATACTAACTTTCCTTTAATTTCTCTATACACAGGCTAAGATTTCTCTGTTAAATCATTGTCATATAAATTGTATCTACTCTTAACCAATGTTTTCATATTATGTCTAATATGGTATAATTGTTTAAACTGCATTGTTTTGTATTATTTTTAAAGGCTGTACAATTATAATTCTTAAAATGTTTTGTAATACTTTCTTCCCAGACCTCCTCTGAAAATGGGCTTCTACCCAGTCCGACTTTCCCAATAATCAAATAAATAAAATATGCCAGTGTGTATTGTTAAATAAAATATATCGAGAAAACACAAAGCTGGACCACCACGATAAAACAATAGACTTTTAATCCAGTAAAAGTTGATAAGCGCTTTCACGTACACACTGAGTACGCCTCTTCAGATCTCAAAATACAATGAAAACCTCTCACCTTAAATAGTATTCATAAAATCATTCAAAAACTATTCAATCAATTATTCAATTAATTAATTAAATCAGTTGAATCATCAAAAGAGTGACTCACATTTCTTACTGAAGGCATCATTTTGCAAGCAGTACATATTTACTAAGACAACTTAACTAATCAATGTATATATTTGAAAAACAATTATAACTTAATACTTAGCAAATCACTATAACAATAAATTCATATTGATTAATTGATTTATGACAATTTAAAAATATCTTAAAAAATGAAAACGTTCATCATATGATATTAAACTTCATTAAAACAAAACAAATTACATAAATGAAATAAAATATAACTATGGTATGTGCAGCTTCATTTCAAGGGGCGTGAATCAAGCACTGGTTTAATGCTTATATACTAATTGAGACCTGGAGGTTGATGTGCTTGCATTCTAAATATCCATTGTAGCTCTATGGTGTCTAACCTATTTAAAGGGTTACCTCCTCTCTCAGTTATATTAACTAGTTGTAACACTCTAAACACAAACGAATGTCCCTTGTGTAATAAAATATATCTTATGCTTTTTAATCATCAATTCACTAATATAAATTATAAAACAACCCAGGGATCAGTTAGAAATAAAATATGAAAAATTTACAGAGATGTTTTTTTTTTATAAACCAGAAATTTCATTTCAAAAATAATTAAATCAAAAATAAAATGATAAGTACAATAATATAGCAATAACCCACGCCTGGGTGTGGGTAATGCTGGATTTACCCACGGTTGGTGTGGTTTGGTCACAAGGACGAAGCCCGAGTGGCCAAACAAAGCCAACCGTAGGTAAATCCAGCATCACCCACACCCAGAAGTGGGTTATTGCTATTATACAATGAAATTATTTAAGAAAAAAAAATAATTACTTTTGTTAAATAATGACATTGTATAATGCCTCCTTGCTGCCCTTCCGCAGCTGTCTGGTATTCTGTGGCAGTTCTGATGTACTGCGCATGCGTATGCCTACGCAGTACATCAGAGTTGTGGGCAAAAGCAATAGAGAAAGCAAGATCTTCATTGCTTTTTACAAACTGATTTGCTATGCTAAATGGGTTTAACATAGCGAGACAGCTTTAAAAAAAGCAACGGAGAATCTCCGTTGCTTTTTTTAAAGCTGTCTCGCCATGTTAAACTCGTTTAACATAGCGAGACAGTGTGAAGCAACGGAGATCTTGCATTCTCCGTTGCTGTAAAAAAAAAGTTATAGTAATGGAAAAAGTCCGGGCGACCGGACCATTTTCCATTACTATAACTCTGATTTACAACATGCACGCTGACCAATCAGTGTGCACGTTTTTGAATATTAATGGGGGGGGTCGTTGTATAATAATAATTTGGCTGCCCTCAATTTCAAAACTGAGGCAATAGACACATTGTCATTCAATCCCAATGTAACAGTGACATTTAATTTTAGTTGTCATGAAAGTTCCTTATATTCCAGAGAGCTCTGCCATGCCCCTCCTCTTGTATGTGGAACTACCTTATGCAAGATTCCAACCCTGGAAGTTGTGAAATTGTAGGCAAGTTGTGGTATGTTTGTACAATGCATTATTAGAACACTTGTTTTGTATATGATAGCAATGCTCATAAATTCTTTTTTCAATGCTGCATGTATCAATAACAAAAACAATGGTAACATTTTTAAAACTGCAAACAATTTGAAACAATATGTTCAAATTCCCATACAAAGGGAAGAGACCAACAGTTATTGATGTTACAAAAAAAGTGGGGGGTTGTAATCAATCTTCAAATATATTTGAACGTAACTCTCTTATTTTACATCCAGGGAGAATACCCTTGAATCAAGAAGCGTTTAAGGTATCTCTAATGAAAGAGAAATGTGGTTCAACAAGGACGGTATATATAGCAAAATGTTCAGCATCTCCTGCATTTTACATTTGGAAAAAAGAGATAGGACATTGAAAATAATTATGAATATATACCTATTTATTGGAGTTATGATAAATTTATCAGTTTATAATTATTTATGAACTGATGTATTTTTCTTTTCCATTCAAGGCACTCAAGCAAAATAGGTTGCAAAAGTGTGTGTGTGTTTGTGTGTGTGTGTGTGTGTGTGTGTGTGTGTGTGTGTGTGTGTGTGTGTGTGTGCGTGTGTGCGTGCATGTGTGTGTGTGCGTGCGTCTGTGTCTGCGTGTCTGTGTGTGAATTTGACTTCAAAAACGCAGGAAACAGCTTAGTATGAAAAACATTTAAGGGAAAACAAAAAGAGAAATAAATACCTTATTACTAAGATGACGCAGGCAGGCAAGCAACTTCTGCTGTTATTTACCAATGTATCCACTAACCACTACAGCTACAGTAGGTAAGTAATGATACATCACTCATATGTCATGCAATAACCTTACTCATAACGTGCTACTTATTATATCCTGAGTGCTATGAAATTACCTAGTGTGCCTAATGAAATGTGCAAGTGCTCCGCAGGCGGATGAAGAGAAAACTGTAAACTTGCTTTACCTCTATCATTTCAGCTGCAGCCTGAATACAACATTAGATGGCTCTGAAGCTGAAACAGAGGAAGAGCGGAGCATGCTACTACTATACATAGTAACTGTAGCACCTGTGAAGGACCCTGCCACAAAGAACTGCACATATATTACAGTACTAGCTTTACTTCTACAAGCCCACTAGAGATGTTGCCATAGTTTAATCTCCCATAGCAGCCTTTAACAGGAAAAAGGAGATAATGAAAACTGAATAATCACTTAGATCCTGTTTACAACTTTGTTGTCTGCCTGAATGCAGTTCTAAATTTATATAGATTTAACTTTATCGCTGGCATTTCCAGAAAAAATCAAAATAATGGAACTTTAACCATCTAATAGATCCATGTGCAGAGCATTACTTTTTCTGGTTATGACTTCAGGCAATGGAAGTTCTTCTCTTGAGATCCATTCCTAAGCCATACATACCATCAGAAAAAATGCATATTGGGAAATGTATTCCCAAAGAAAGTCTGCCAGCAACTGCTACTACATTTCTGCTTTTGTTTTCAAGTAAAAAGTTCAGTAACTCTTATTCTTCTCAACTTTTTCCTTCTCTTCTTTCTTTGTCATCATTCTTATAATTACATCAGAAAAAGAAATCACCACTGACATTCCTTTGGCTCCTTGTTACTGACTCTGAACATTATCATTTTTGTCTTTCATTAAGTGCACCTACCTTAATGGGCCATTGTCTGTTATAACCCTTAATGGATGTCTCCTTACAAAATATTTAACTTTCCAGTTGCCCATCATGTCACTAAATATGCTCTTTCTGTCACTAAAAGAAGATTTATGACACATATATAATACATGTATTTCTACCCTCTCATTTTCCTGACACACCACTACACCTAGTCCAATGTCTGAAGTGTCAGCAGGCAGAATGAAAGATTGTTAGAATTTAGGAATATGCTGCACAGGCCTGTCACATATTTTATCTTTGAAATTAATAAATCTCTTTTCAGAATTCTGGAGCACAAAACATTTTAGCATACATTAAAAAAAAAACATATTTTAAAGCAAGTGTAATAATGGCATATTCACAGATAAATATCTATGGTTTCATTAATGTGTAACCGATTCACTTTAGAAATTTCAGTTGAAACTATTCTGACAGAACAGAATTTTTTGAAAGAAAATGTTTTTGTGTGAGCAAAATGACCCATTCAGAGACAGAGCCCCTGCACTATCTTTTTCTATACACTAACTTTATAAGTCATGACTGCTTAGAGAAAGCAAATCTGATTTACAGTATAGTTCCATTTTGTATAAATGCCAATCATGAGTGGACAGGTGATCCGCTGTGGTGACCCCTAACTGGGAAAATCAGAAAGAAGAAGAAGTTGTAAGCCAATGGACTTCAGCAAATTGTTTACTGATCGGATACCCAGTTCCTGGGGGCTAAGCACAGACACATACTCACATTCCAAATGGAAACAAAGACATGTTTGTGTGTCACAGGCGGACAGACACATGCACATGCACATATGAGCACACACACACACACATATGCACCACCCATACACTTGCATGTGGGCATATGCAAATGCACATACACACAGATATATATATATATATATATATATATATATATATATATATATATATATATATATATATATATACACTGATGTTTGTGTATGTATGTGTGTGTGTGTGTTATGTATACACACACACACACACACACACACACACACACACACACACACACACACACACACACACACACACACACACACACACACACACACACACACACACACACACACACACACACACACACACACACATATATATGTGTGTGTGTGTGTATATATATATATATATATATATATATATATATATATATATATATATATATATATATATATATATATATATATTGGATATAAAAAGTGTACACACCCCTGTTAAAATGCCAGGTTTTTGTGATGTAAAAAATGAGACCACAATAAATCATTTCAAAACTTTTACCTTTAATGTGACCTATAACCTGTACAATTCAATTGAAAAACAAACAAATTTTTTAGGGGAAAGAATATAGAAAATAAAAAACATACAATAAATTGGTTGCATAAGTGTGCACACCCTTAAACTAATACTTTGTTAAAGCACCTTTTGATTTAATTACAGCATTCAGTCTTCTTGGGTAGGGGTTTATCAGCATGGCACATCATAACTTGGCAATATTTGCCCACTCTTCCTTGCAAAAGCACTCCAAATCTGTCAGATTGCGAGGGCATCTTTTGAGCACAGCCCTCTTCAGGTCACCCCACATATTTTCTATTGGATTTAGGTCTGGGCTCTGGCTGGGGCATTCCAAAACTTTAATTTTCTTCTGGTGAAGCCATTCTTCTATTGATTTGGATGTATGCTTGGGGTCATTATTGTGTTGAAAGGTGAAATTCCTCTTCATCTTTATCTTTCTATCAGATGCCTGAAGGTTTTGGGCTAAAAGTGACTGATATTTTGAACTGTTCATAATTCCCTCCACCTGGACTAAAGCCCCAGTTCCAGCTTAAGAAAAGCAACCCCAAAGCATGATATGCCACCACCATGCTTCACGGTGGGGATGGTATGGATGCAAAGTGTTGTTTTTGTGCAAAACATACCTTTTGGAATTGTGGCCAAAAAGTTCAACCTTGGTCTCATCAGACCATAATACATTTTCCCACATGCTTTTGGGAGACTTAATGTTTTGTTTTGCAAATTTTAGCTGGGCCTGGATGTTTTTCTGTGCAGGAAAAGGTTTCCATCTTGCAACCCTACCCAATAGTCCAGACTTATGGAGAATACAGGAGATTGTTGTCACGTGTAATACACAACCAGTTCTTGCCAGAAATTCCTGCAGCTCCTTCAGTGTTGCTGTAGGTCTCTTGGCAGCCTCCCTGACCAGTTTTCATCTTGTCTTTTCATCAATTTGGGAGGGATGTCCAGTTCTTTGCAACATCACTGTTGTCCTGTATTTTCTCCACTTTTTGATGACTGTCTTCAGTCTGTTCCATGGTATGTCCAATACTGTGGAAATTTTTTGTACCCTTCTCCTGACTGATACCTTTCAACAATGAGATTTCTTTGATGCTTTTTAAGCTCTCTGTGAACCATGGCTTTTGCTGTAGCAGGCAACTGAGTAAATGTCAGGAAAAATCTTACTAGGACAGTTGAACTTTATTTAGGGTTAGTCATAGACTCTTTAATTGATGGCAGGTGTGTACCCAAGACGACTGAATGCTGTAATTGAATCAAAAGGTGCTTCAACAAAGTATTAGTTTAAGGGTGTGCACACTTATGCAACCAGCTTATTGTATGTTTTTTATTTTTTATATTTTTCCCCTAACAGATTTGTTTGTTTTTCAGTTGAATTGTACAGCTTATAGGTCACATTAAAGGTGGGAAAAGTTTTGAAATAATTTATTGTGGTGTAATTTTTTTATATCACACAAACCTGGCATTTGATCAGGGGTGTATACACTTTTTATATCCACTGTATATAGATATATGCAAAACATATATAAGTATATATACATATACATGTATGTACACATTAAATGCCTTTGTTTATTTAGTCTGTACTACCCGTTCTGTAACGCGTACCATTTTTTGTTACCTTGTCTGTCCGTGAGGTAGTTTTGTTTTTATATCTAAAATGAAATTTAAACTTATTAAGTTAGAAGTTATTTTGTTTTCAACCCCTTGGCCTTTTCTATTTCGCTCCCTTCACAGATCCCCAGGATGGCACAGAATAACCCTAATTATATTTCTTCTGTCCTTGCCTCCTCCATTTAATACCAGTCCAGCCTGACCAATGCCTTTTCCACTGTGATTCTGCTCCTAGCCTTGGTTGCTTTTATATGAACTGTACCTAGCTATATTGTTTCATTTTCTGAGAAAAAAAACAGTCAAAAGTATGAATACTGCTTCAAAGCATTTAAGTTTAAACAGAAAAGCATTTTGTTTAAAAAAATGAGGTTTCACTATTTTTAATTTCATTAAAATTATATTTTATTAAAAAATACAAGATGAAGTTGCTTATTTTCTTCTGTATCACAAAATGGTCTCAGGAAATTTATAAGGAAGTATCCTATTTTTTATTTTATGAGCATATAGCAACTATTTTGAAGACACAGCCCTTGTTTGATGGAGAACAAAGAAATTCCAGACTATCAAAATTAGGGACACAACCATCTTCTGTTGTCAGCAACAAAGGCTTTTAGGTATTCTGATATACTGTTTCCAAAATCATGGTTAATGGATATTGCCTGTCCTCCTGAATAGAGGTCTATATCATAACTGACCGATACTTTCTATGCTGTTTATATGCAGTCATTGGGTGGAATCTATTCACAGTGGAGCCCATGTGTTTATCTAAACATATTATTTAAATTGTTTGAGGAAAATAAACAGCCTCTAGTTACAATAACAATGTAGATCTAATTTATGTATCAGGACTATAACGGTGAAGGATAAGCCTACTCTTATTGCATGAAGTCCATCCACTGCTAATAGACCAGTTCACATATGGACCACTCACAGCTGAAAACCCATTATCTGTACAGGTAATCCATCAGCTTCAGCCTCACATTGATTTTATATGCTTTATAACAAGGTACAGATTACAAATGCAATTGTTTACTCACTCTAAATGCTATTACAATCAAACAGATCACATCACTTAAGCCAATAGGATTAGTGCTCACTAAACACTCTTTCATCTACAAATGACGTCTTCACAATTCTGTTGAAGCCCCCCCCCCCCCACACACACACACACATTTAATTGTTTTCTCTATGCTTGCTTTGCTTAATCCTAAAAAGGGCAGGTCGTCAGTATAACATTGGTATGATAAGGTCCTTATAAGACCCTCTGACCCTCCCAAAGTAACATGCTTACTGTAAACAAAAGAGAGCCTAAGATCAACCCTGCAGTACTCCAACATTGTAGGGAGAGAAGGTGTAAACACCTGAAACTATATTCTGAGTACAGCCAGAGAGGAAATATATAAATCACTCTAACATCTGGAGGAAATGCCATAGTAAGCTCTTAAACACTTGATAAAAGTGTTGTCGTTGATGAGATGAAATATGGCTGGGGGATGCAGAAGTAGTGCTGAGTAATACTGCTGATGTCTTGTTATCAGGAAATCACTGACAGAATAAAAGCAGTTTTAGCATTATGGTGATTGTGAAACCCAGAATAAAATGGATCCATTAACCTACGGACTCTCACAGAAGGCTCAAGTTACATATAGATGATCTTTTCAATAGCCTTGCTAAGGAAGGAAAGAAAGGTTGGGAGCTTTCAAAAATGTTGAGATCAAATGTTGGTTTTTGAGGACACTGATATTTATTGAACTTTCTTAATGCATTTCTTACGGATGCTAATAGCATCCATTGACAGCACATGAGGGGTAAACTGTGAGTATGTCAACATAAGTATGGATAAATCAAGAGAAATCTGCATGCTTATGTAAAGCATACAATAATGAAAAATGTCAGTTACTGAAGGTGATATGGAGCTAACAAATCAAGTTAATTTATTCACTTAACCTTAATTGTCAGGATGTAATACTCTGCATACCATCATTAGCACAGCAGAGCAAAAAAAAAAAAAAAGAAAAAGAAAAAAAAGGTGCAAGAACAATTCTTGAATGTTGAATAAGTCCACAGTATGAAGACGACAGGTACAGTAAGAATGGAACTCTACAACAGTAGGATGTTTATTAAGGGAAAGGTCATCAAGACAGATTGGGACATAAAACAACCAAACCGTTAAGTGAATGTTTCATCCACAAAGAGCATTCTGTTACCATCTCAAGCGAAACACTTAGGTTTTTATGGTACAACAGGAATACTGTTATAATGATCTGTTCATATCCCTAATAATTTTATAAAGACAGATACATATTTAAATAAAATATGAAACTTAAAAACACTGTACTTTTAATAATCTTATAAAACAAACAACTGGTAAGTGCTTTCATTCCATTGGTGGAACTTCATCAGATCAAGTTGTACAAAGTTTAAACACCATTTAAATAAATTAAAGTCACATGATAACAAACCCCTCAGTGAATTAACGCTTTCCTTTTCAGCACTACTTTAAAGTCCTCCCTATCATTCAGACCACGGAAAACACAAGTGTTTAATATTATCTGCCAGCAGTACTCTTTCCAATTGAATTCATCTTCAGCATCACCTTTCATTTCCAAATTATATACCTAATCAATTACAGAAAAAAAAATCTCACATTATGTAAAACATATACATATTTCACTGCTTACATCTTGTGTGAGAACACTGCATTTATTGTAGGGAGATGTCGTATTCAGTACACCGATGCTTAAATTGTAGTAGTTTTCTTTTTCATACACTGAAGTTCATTTATACATGCACTGAGCATAAATTACATATCTGTTCAATAGTAATATACCTTTTTTGTAGCCGAAATGCAATATTCCCGCTAAAGTGGGTGTTAACCTTTTTCCTGCATTCTTTTGCAAGCTTGCCCCATTTAGTGCATATATTCTTTGCATCACGCCATATGATACACTGATACTGTTATATTACTCCATCTGATATATAGATATACCCTTACAATATACATGGCATTCTGCAGATCACATACACATATAACTGTGAATGGTGTTTTAGATGTTTTATTTTAGTTTATTTTTACATAAAATTTTCAAGTCATAAAAATACATAGTAAAATGTTGTATTTAATGATATAATGATAGTCATAAATAGAGGAGCTACAAGAAAAAAAATGTCACTACTGATAAATACTGTTTACTCGAGAGTAAAATAAACATAGGCAAGATGTAAGAGAAAAAATCAGATTCAGAAATGGCTGTAGATGTGACTATGCAATGATAAATTTTGGAAGAATCAGTGGTAAGGCTATAACTAACTAGCCCATCTAAACAGTCCTGGAAGACTTGGAGACCTCAGTCAGGGATCCATCATTCTGAGTCAGTTATTTATATTGATGTGAATGTGCACCCCCTTTGTAACCGTGACAGCTTTTGCATTTATACTAATGTCTTCATCCAAGGACACAGAATGGACATTTTTATCAGGAGATGTTCAGATAGAAAGGGAAAACCACACACATCTTCTGATAAAGGAAAACTGGCCCATTTTTTGTTTGGACCCCTAGAACCTAGTATCATTAAAGTGTTGGCTCTAAACAATGGATGCAAGTGTTATATTGCCTGTCTATGAGACAACATTGCTAGAATATTCCAGTAAGAAGTATCTAAACTATTGCATTACTGTCTGTATCTACTGAGAGGAATCGACCAATACTGGCATGCACCTCTCCTTGAAGCAGTTGGTCAAAAACATCAAATATTGAGAGTTTAATTTGCCATTTCTCCAGTGTTGTCTGATCCTGGAGTTGGTGTTTATAATTAGCAGGGGGTGCAGGGACTGAGCTATCCACATGAGGGGTTGCAGAGGGGCTTGCCCACTTCATTAAATAAGTTTATGATATGTTGAGTTTTCAAATGTTGTGCATCAACATTTTATGTTTTTGATCAAATAACAGAACCATTATTTGATATGCTTAATTAATTTCTAAGACCCTACAATATACCTCTCAAGTGTCCCTGATTTTCAAGGATGTCACTGACTTTGACTCAATTTTTCCACTGTCCCTCCTAATCCCTCTTAATACTGGTGCTTTGGGGTGGAAAAGTGTTGGATTACACTTAATAAATATGACAACAGTAAGAGTTGTAGATGTACAGACTTATTTTGCTTTAGATAATGAATGCTATTTCATATTGTTTTTGTCTGTCAGCTTCTCAAGTTAATAGCACTCATGTTTTAAAAAGTGTCCCTGATTGTCTCTGGTTATTTTTGAATTTGTTCCTGATTCCAAAGGCAAGATGTTGAAATCTATGCATTACAAACTGATACTCTACTAGGTATCTGCAGAAACTTACAGAAACTTCTTAACACCAGGAAATGCACTCAGTTGCATCTTTTAAAGATTAATGGCATATTTATGGTAACTACTTACATAGCCAGTGATATTAACTATGTTCTCTGCCCCTTGTTTCTTTTTTCATAGCTTTAGTTTATTGTTTTCTTTTCTTTTCCTGTCTGTCTTGGATTTCAGGTTTTCTTTTTTCATTCTTCTTGGCTTTACTTTTTTTTTCTTTGAACAATTTCTATTTTCTTTTCTTGTTCTGGTTCATTATTACCGATGGGAGCAAAAATACCTTTTTAGTGCCTTGAATTATGGAAAAAAAGAAAAATAAGTGAGTGATACCAGTGGTAGTATTCTATATTTGAAAAGGTATGAGCATACAGTTTCTTTAATACAATAATAAAAATATTCAGTAAATAAAGGATCCCATGATCTGGCAGAGATAAGTCCAGCCAATCCCATTGAAGGCACCTAATCCCACTGAAGGTACCTAAACTAATCCCACTGAAGGCATTCACTGTGTCTAATGATAATCCAATCAAAGATTGTTTTGAGATGTTTGTTGCCTTAACATCTCTTATAAGCATCTTTATACCGTTCCCGGTCTGATTTCAGCCACAAAGCAGCAGTAAACCAGATTCAGGCAGTGCATGTCTAATATTATTAATCAGACTACTTACACACACATCCTCCAGAGTGGGTGTCCCTAAAGAGATACTAATTAAGACACCCCCTTAATGTCAAGGTTACGACATGCTTAATATCACTTGCTTTAAGATCACACATAGAAGAATTAATTGCAATGTTTAATAAAACCCTGAAATACATGCTAAGGGAAGCTATTCATATAGATGGTAAAATTGAGACTAACTGTTAATCTACTCAGTTCTTACAGTACATGAGGGGTCGCAGCCTACAAAAGGAATTACCCAGGCTGCCTTACTAGGTGGTAGGCATTCCAGAGGACTGCTTGTCTACTTCTACCTTGTAAAAGCTTATTTTTCTAGCAATGTATAAGTTTTCTGTGGAACTTTTCTATGTAATAGATTATAGCATTTTGTTTATTTTTTTCTTTGAATGTTCAACCTTATAAAAACACTTATTTTTCATGCTTTGTATATGTTTTCTGTGGAGCTTTTCTCCCCGGGCCGCCACTGAAAATGGGCTCTTCTTGGCCGAGTGGACTATCCCAGTAAACAAATGCCAATAAATAATTAAGTAAATAAATAATAGTTGATATTGCTAAGGAAATTTGGAAAGAAGAGAAGAGAGTATTTAAGAGTGTGATAAAAACACGTTACTTTGCAAGATAGACTTAAGCTAATGATGATCACAGTGATGGAGCACATGCAGACAGCAAAATGCAATAACAAGTTTATAACAAAGGTGTCCAACTTAGAAAATTTTCACCAGATCAGGTATTGGTATTAATACTCCCATGGCATCATTTTTTTTGGCTAAATGGTACTATTAGATTAGAGAGTCATGAAAGGGAAAGGTAGAGCAAATTTATTACATAGATGTTCTGAATCCTTACTAATACGTAAAAGATTCTGTATTTTGCTTGCAAGATCAAATTCATACAGGGCTGTTCAGAAAATCTATATCTGAAGAGCAGTTTGAATAATTATTGCCAAAAGTACAAACAGAGAAAATACGAGGCTTTCTGTTAAGAAATAATGGAGTGTTCCCAGACATGCCTGGAAGAACTAAACTAATAGATCATAACTTAGAGACAAAGAGTTGTTTCAGTGGCATAGATGGATAAAGCCCTAACTACATCTCAGGCAACCAGGTTTTGATTAGTGGTTGAGGCAGCTGATGGACTGGCAGGGAGGGATGATTATGTGAAGCAAAGTTCCTCCCTTACCCAGTTTAAGTCTAACTTGGACAATTAGATGGGGAGCAAGACATTCATCCCTGGTTTGGCACCATGTGTCTAATGGACACAGGTAGCCTATAAATGGTTCATCTTGCAGGCCCCTGTTTGTAAATGTTTCACCTCCCAAGTCCCTGCTTACACTTATCAAGGGTACCAGAATTTATCAGATATTTGGGATACATGACTAGGCTTAAAAAGGCCCTTTTGGTTGTTAGCGTAGTAAACCTGTATGGATGTAAAGAGGGGAGATGACCTCAGATGAATCAAGAGAGTGGGAGACAGGTCATAGAGTGTGTAGGGCATCTAAAATACTCCCTTCCCAGGATGGAAGCAGAGATAGCCAAGTTGCCAGACACAATTAGGTTCTCCAAGCAGCCACAGCGGCACTAGAGTATGTCAGGGAGCTTAGGAGATGAGCTACTGTATCCTGTGTGGACATGGGACAGTGGGAGATGGCCTGGAAAAAAATCATGTCCCAATTTGGAACAAAAAAATAACACAGAGACAGCACTCGAAATGAAGGTTAGACTAAGACTGTACAGGGTACCAAGTCACAAAAGTA
>NC_056742.1:399040532-399093032 GCF_019279795.1 Protopterus annectens | reverse complement strand
CAATTGGAGGATGGTTGTTTATTAAAGTATAATAATCCCAGTATGATTTTTTGTGATAGTTTTTGTTTTTTTAACAATTTTATAGATATTAGACAAATACCCTGTACCCTGATAAGGCTGTTTTGTGATAAGAATAAGGTATTCAATGAGTTTTGGAGCTTCATGTCTAACTGAAGGTTGCATTTGTTCTATTTTATTTATAAGAAAATGCCTTAGATTTTGTAAAAACAACCAATTGTCTTTATTTATATTATAGTTATAAATTATCTGTTCATTTGTTAGAATTTTCCCTTTCTCTATAAGTTGATGCCAAAAGAGTAATGTTTCTTCTTTAACAATATTTATTTTAGATATTTGGAATGTATCTAGAATATTTGGTGTAAAAGCTACAGGGAAAATAAGAAAAATCCAAGAATTAATATTTGGTATTTTGTTTATATATGTTTTGAGCACTGAAAGTGTAGAGCTTATATAGTTTGATGGCAATTTATTAATATTATTCCTTTTCCCTAAAAAATAATCTTTTAACATCCATATAAGGGGTGATGATATTGCTGTTAAGTTGTCTTGTATGTGATTATAATTGATTTCTATGTAAATCTGCTCATGGGCTTGTTTCCATATAGGTGTGTATGAATTATTTAACCATAGTGTTATGTTTTTAATAACAGATGAGGTAATATATAAATGAATATCCGGTAAATTAATTCCACCATCTTCCCAATCTGGTAAATGTTTATTTAAGGCTATACGGGGTTTATTTGGAAACCATAGAAATTTTTAAAATTAGTTTATTGTATCTTTGAATAATATATTTGGGAGGTGGCAATGAAAAATTTTGTATTAAGTATAATATTTTGGGAAATATGATTATTTTAATAAGATATAATCTGTCTGCTGTTGAAAATATATATTTATTCCAGTAACCAATTGTTTGTTCTATTTTGTCTATTATTTTATTATAGTTAAATATTAGAGAATCTGTTAATTCATTGAGTAGATTTATTCCCAGATATAATAATTAACTTTCTGTTACTATATATTTGGAAAATCTTTTGTTTATATTATTTTTTTTTTACAATTACAGGGCATAATTTTAGTTTTGTTTTCATTAAATTTTAAGCCTGAAATATTTTGAAATTTATTCATGGAGTTAAATAGAGCATTCAAAGACTCATTTGCATCTGAGAGAGTTAATAGTATGTCATCAGCAAAGAGTTGGATTTTAAGTTTTAACATTTTATTAATACAAATGCCCTTTATGTTATTGTTTGATCTGATTTGATTTGCAAAGGGTTCTATGAGTAATGCAAATAACAATGGTAATAAAGGGCAACCTTGTTTAGTTCCCTTTTTGATTGTTATAGGGCCTGATCTATGCAATCCTAGTTTAACATATGCTGTAGATTTTTCATATAGTATTTGAATAAGATTATTAAAATTAGAAGGAAAGTTATATTCTTTTAAAACTAGTGAAAGAAAGTTCCAGTTAACCGAATCAAAAGCTTTATTAATATCTAATGAGATTACATTTAAATCTAGGACTTTATGTTTGATATAATCTATTAATGATAGTATTCTTTTAATATTATCTGAAGTATTTCTTCCTTTAATAAAACCTGTTTGATCTTTGTGAATTAAAAAAGGAAGAAAGTGTTTGATCCTATCTGCATATATAGCCATAACATCTTATAGTCTATACTGAGTAATGATATTGGCCTATATAAGAAACACTGCTTTTCATCTTTATCTGGTTTGATAATTGGGGATATCAATGAATATTTCCAAGAGGGTGGTATATTCAAATCTTTCTTGGCTATATCATATACTTTTAATAATAAGGATATGGCTTGATTGGGTATTAATTTATACATTTCTGGTAGCATATTGTCTGGGCCAGGTGCTTTATTTGTCTTGAGCTTTTTAATTTGTGATTTTAATTCTGTCATACTGATTGGTTTGCTTATAATGTCTATTTGTTCTTGTGTTAATTTAATATGAATATTATTTTCTAAGTATTTTTTATATCCTTAGTAGGTGTATCTTGAGTGTTTATGGAATTATCAATGTTAAATTGGAGTCTGAATGCTTCTAAAATATCATTTAATTCCGTAACTCTTTTGCTAGTATTAGGAATAAATATTTATTTTATTTGCTTAGATTTAATTATTTTTTTGTTCTATTAGTTAAGTGTCTCAGGTGTGCTGAATTAGTAGAGTATGAGTTTATTTTTATCTTTACTAAGTTAATCATAATCTTATGATGTACCAATTCTGTATACTTCTTATTGATTTGTGTAAGTTCTTGAACTTGAGTAGTATTACCCTTTTGTATTTCCAGTTTCAATTTATCTGCTTTGTTTTGTAAGTATAGCATATCTTTATTCCATAACTTCCTTTTATTTATGTACCAGGATAATATTTTCCCATATGTAACTGCTTTTAATGAATCCCAGACATATATTTCTGAAATATCTTCTGTGTAATTTATTTCTAGGTCTAGGAAGTTTTTGATTGTTTCTTCATAAAATTCTTTGAAATCTGTCAATTTTGTGATATAGGAAGGTATCCTGTAATGGGATTTGAATAAAATGGTGTAAGTTCTATCTCAAAGACTATGGCATTATGATCAGATAAGGGACAATTTATAATTTCGACTTTGTCAATTTTTGTTATTAGGTCATTGGTAACATGTATTCTATAAATTCTAGAGTTAGTTTTATATCTATGAGAATAAAATGTGAAGATTAGTGAGTCTGGTTCTGCAAATTAATTTATATTTTTTAAATACAATGTATCTATAAATTTTGATAGTGCTTTAGAGATAGGTTGTTTTTTTTCTTTTAGATTTAGAATCTGTATCTTTTTCATTCATTATACAGTTGAAGTCTCCTGCCAATATCAGGCTACCCTTAGTTAAATGAATTATCTCTTCAAAGTGCTGTTTAACTGTTTTTAATCCTAGTCCTGGGATACAATATAGATTTGCTAATGTATAGATTCTCTTATTTAATTCTATTGAAGCTAGACAAAACATACTTGATGTATCTTGATGAGTAGTAATTATTTTAGGTGTTATAGTTGAGTTGCGAAGTAGTATAGCTACTCCTCTTTTTTGTTTTGTATTGGGAGTTTATTAGTACTGTGTAATTATTAATATTTGAGTTGTTTATATCTCTATCTAATAAGTGTGTCTCTTGCAATAAGACTATTTGTGGTTTATGTAAGTTTATGTACTTGAATAGGCTTCTCCTTTTATTACTATTATTTAGACCATTAACATTTATGGATAAACATTTCATTTCCTAGTTTTGAGTTTGATTTATGTGTGAGTTTATGTAAATATTGTTTATTCTTAGTTCCATCTTGGATACAGAATTCAAAAAGTTTTTCTTGTATGATTTTTGCATGTTTCTGAGTGACACCAAAGTGATAGAATAAAAAAAAACAAAGAACTTCCAAACTTGTAATTCTTAACCTAAAAACCATTCCCTATCACTATGAGATAATATACCTCTTTGTTTGGTTAGTGAATCTAACCAAACAAACTTCCTACCCTCACAAATAATATTCAGTTTCTCGTATCCTCTTAGTTTTTAAATAAAGATAATTGAATAATATATTAAGATAATCTAATCAGCTAAAATATATAAATATATTCTTTACCCTTATCTTATTGTAATTCAATAATACTTATTTCTAATCAGGTTTAAAAAAAGGTACAAATTTTTAGATTAAGGTAGTATCATTTCAAAATAGTTTAGTGTATTAATACACATCATGTTAAAATCTATAACTGTATGTTGCAGACATCTGTTGAAAACTATTTACTGACATTACTGTATAATATAATACCATTGTTGTGTAAATGTTTTACATTACTCAAGTCCGAAACCAGTGTTTAAATTAATATTTGCAAAGTCATATTGGAATAAAAACATGAATAGTTCTGAAACCACATCACATTTCATGTTTAACATAAACTGAAATGCAATGCAATGTACAAGTATATTAATATTTCTTTAGTAGACATTAAATATGTTCCTCTGATTGCATTTTTCAACTTTTCAAAGACAATTCCTATGGCTAGAGACAACAAGATCAAAATTTAGACATCTCCCTTATCCAAGAGACTACTTATAATGTTATTTAATTGTTTTGTTGTTAACACTTTTATCAACTTTCAGAGGGAGTTTGTATAATTAAAATGATACAGTACAGAGGTAAAACTACAGTGCACTTGACCACATTTTCAAAGCAAACATCTATGTATATCACATATTAACTCTTACAGCTTAGACTGACACTTAACCAGTGAGTTTATCTGCTGACAATAAGTGCTGGAGATATAATTTTGGCTTACTTAATACCAGTAATTTAATCTTATGATTGAATAAAAGTTTAGAATTAAACATCCGGAGATTCTCATTATTGTATTTAAAAAGTATACTGGAAAACATATCAAAATAATGGAAGCTGTTAAGATTTAAACTATTATGTATGAAAATGTTACAGGTTAAAATTCCTAACCCACTTTGCAGTAAATAGACAAAATGTATTTAAACTATGAGGTAATACCTTTATTACGTAGGAAAGGTGATTAAGAAGCTTGTTTTTCCTCTAACATCAGAGGATAGCTATGGTGATCCATGCATTGCAAAAGTATTTTTTATCATGGTAATTGCTTTATGACTGTATATAGAAATATTTAATTCAAATAATTAACTGACATTACAATATTTCTCAGAAAAAGTTGTTTTACAGTTAATGACTAGATAGAATGCATCATTGAGAGGATACACTTATCAAATGTCAAGTGCTTTAGCTATAATATAAGTGTCTCCTCGAATTAATCCCTGATGAATTTAATGCTTACTAAACTTGCAGACTAATATTGGTGTCTTTTCATGTAGTAATATTGGAACATGAAAATACAGGTCTGCTGATCAGGAACAATCAGGCTCTCAACTGCTAGACAATGCTATACATTTGTCTGCAGAAAGGTTTGAGAATTACGGTTGAATTGTCAAGCATTTTTGTTTACACTAACAGTAACATGATATACCCAAATACACTAGTATTGTGTCATTCATGATAATGCAAAAAGCCAGGTAATATTATAAGAAGAGTGAAGCCACAGCCAGGTAATATAATAAGAAGAGTACAGTCGCAGTCATTATTCAGATGAGTAAATGGGAACAGCATGAGCCATCTAAGGATGGATAGCTCGCTGAGTACCTGCCACAATGTATATTCACAATGCATGGTAACTTAGTAATAAATTAGGGTGTGGACTAAGCCTCTCCCTCTTCTACTCAAATTGGATTCAATACAATATGTGTGTAGAACACAGATGCTTCGACAAAGTTCAAACCTTTATGGGATATAAATATTGTATAATTGACACATTGGGTTAAATCCTCTGTTGTTATGTTACTTATTATAGTTGTTTATATGATTATTGCTTTTACTTTCTCTATCTAGTATATTATACTGTTATTTAAATGCTTGATTTGCTAAATGTACATTTAACCTTCTTGTTGCATCTCATTTGTCCACTTGAGGGCATATTTTGGTAGCAGGACATTAGTAGTATTTTGTAGAAGCACCAGTGTGGCAAATGGCAGTTTTCCTTAAATTAAACCTGCCCGTTGCTAGACATATACCAGTTTCTTTAGAGAATTTGTAAAACAGCAGTGATTCTATTTGCTGATGATTAATTTCTGCTCTTAAAATTCTGCTGTACAAAACATAGTAAGGGAAAGCTAAAATGTCTGGAAAACTAAACTGACAGAAAGACAAGCAGATATATGTCATCTATCAAGGTGCTAGAAGACATCAGAAGCCATTAGCTGAAAGTGCTTCAAAAAATATATCTATGTATATTTAGATGAACCTCATATGTTATTTACGTTTCCTTAGAAGGAATTTAGGTTCCTGTATCTTTAAATGTGAACCTAGCTTATTACCTGACTAGACATCAATTAGAAAGAGTCAGGGGATGGCGTACACAAGTAAATGCAACAAGCAATAAGTAACTTAAGTTTCTAGTGATGTTTGTGACTGTTAAATTGTCTCGAGAACCAAGCGGGAAAAGGTATGTATTTTTTCTTTTCCCTTCTCTTTCTTCGTGACAAACTCATGTAGTGTGCACATGAGCACTCTAGTTTGTGGAGTAGTGTTCACGACTATCAAACTTTCCATTTTAAAGATGCTATGCCTTATTTCTCTACAAAAGAAAAGACAACAGGATATCTAAGCTAGTCACAAGCATCTCTCAACTCCGAATGTCCAGAGCCACAACACACTTGACTTATAGCCTCAAAATATCACTTAAAACATATTTTTTCACTGTACTATATCAATATGTGCATATGGGTCAAAGGCAGAACATATTTTAATATTATTTAAAGTAGTCTTATAATACATCTAAACTGAAATACTTCATTTCAAAAGCAACACAATTCCACCCAGCATTAGCATTTATCCAAACAGGGACACTTTCAACTTATAAAAAGTAATGCCGTCAGGGATGTAACTGATAATAAGTTATATAGCAGCCATCACTATACCTATTAAGCAATATAACCTTATACTGATTAAAATGTTATAAGTTAATGAAGACTTTATAAAAAGAAGAGAAAAATAAAAACAACAAAACACAAAGAGAGAAAATAAATAAATAAATAAATAAATATACAAATAAATAAATAAATAAATATTTGAGAACATTATTATGCATTGATTACTCTGATTAAGAATATGAAAATAATAGATGGATAATAATGAAAAATAGAGTAATGTTTAAATTATGCTTAGTATATTGATGTGATTTGAGATAAATGTATTTAAATTTATGCTAATTTTGACATTTAAAGTATAATTGAAAACAGTACCTGTTTCGGTGTAACCTGAAGACAGTAAGGACTTTTCTTTTGTTGTTAGTATTATTATTTAGATTTTTACAGAATATAACATATGTAAGATTATTTTCCTTTAGTTTTTTTTTTTCTTTTGCTCAACAGTTTTCCAATTATTTACTTCAGCATTTATTTTCGGTGTGCTTATTGTCCAGTCCATAGATTCTTCATATGTTAGGATGTTGTTGTTGGTAAGGTATTTTATTGCTGAATCTACTGTTTCAAAGATTTTTATTCTATTTGGTAGAAAAACTCTCAGTCTTAATGGGAATAAAAGATGGACTTTCAATTGCTTTTTCTTCAAGGTTTTTATTATTGGTAGAAAATCTTTTCTTTTTGAAACCACCTTTGTAGAATAATCATTGTCAGATCTTATTAGTGAATCATTGTATTTGATGGGAGAATTTGCCCAAGCATTTCTTAATATAAGATCTTTATCTTGTCTAGAAAAAAGTCTTAGAATTATAGATCTCGGCTTGTTCTTACTTTGAGAAGAAGTATTTCCAGAAGCTGCTAGTGATCTATGTGCACATTCCATACCATATGAAAGAGCTTCAGGTATTTTTGTTACATCTGGTATCCAAGTGGTAAGAAAGTTTATCATATTGTCCCCTTCAGATTTTTCTGGTAGACCATATATTCTAATATTATTTCTTCTTGTTTGATTTTCCATATCATCAAGCTTTTCTAGTAAATATGTGTTCTGCTGAAGTAAGAATTCAGTTTGTTGCTCTTCTATTTGTACTCTAGATTCAATGTCACTTAATGACTGTTCAATAAGTGATATCCTGTCCTTTCTGCTGTGTAAACATTTCTTGAAGCTGTTCCAGTTGTTGTGAGCACTTTTCTTTAAAAGTATATATTTTATTGTCCATCTTGTCGATTTTTATTGTAAATTCCTGTATATTTGTAATGAGAGATTGCAGGTCTTTTTTGAGAGAAGAGTCTTGTGCTGTATTCCTTAGATGACTCATGCTGTAAAGCTGATATTGGTGCTGATTTTCCAGTAATTAATTTGACAGGAATTATTCAAGTTCTGACAATAAAATTTTTCTTATAGATGCTCAGAGTTATTAGAAATAAGTTAGTAATAAATATTTCTTCAAATGAAATATTATTTTGTAAAATTCCTGTCAGGAATTGTATTGAGGTAAGAGAGGTGAAATGAAGTGCAGCTATCAGTTCAGCATCCTAGCCAAGCCCTCAAGGCCCCATTTTTGATTATTTTTTTTCTTTAGTTCACCTGAGCAGCAAACTCACTTTCAGAGTATTAAGCAACATTTTTTTTTTGTTTGAAACAATTTTTATTGAATTTGTATAAACAAAACGAAATCTGTGCATTTAAACAAATTGAATAAAGCAAAACTATATACAACATAACTATTTACAATGCCCATAACATACAGAATTTACAATGTATACGTTACAGCTTATCTAATAAATTTTTTAGTTTTATCCTTTTCTTATGAGTTACTTTTGTTGATCTTAAATCAAGGGTAAACAGTTCTCTTTTACATACAGTTTTGGCCAGTAAAATAAACTCAGAAAAAGAGAGGATGTTTCTACTTTTCCAGGTTGATGTTATAAATTTCCTTGCGATTGCAAGAAGAGACCAGAGAAGATGCACTTGTGTCTTTGGAATATGTACTGATATTGGTGCATTAAATAATATCAAAGAATCTGAAATGTCAGATTTGTCAGACCACAAAGCCTTTGAAAAGGACTTAAATTCCTGCCAAAAGGTTGTAACTGTTTTACATTCAAGAAACATATGTGCTTAGTCAGCACACAAAGTTTCTTCACATCTCCAACATTTATGAGTACTAGTATGCAAGATCAATGCTAAGTTATGATGGGTAGTGTGGCTCCTATGGATAAACTTCCAAGTGGAAATTTTCGAGAAAGGAGATGAGGTTGTATTGTTAACTGATTTCAATGTCAAGGCTCTATCAGAGTCTCAAAATTTAGCTTTATTTAATTTTTCAATATAACACCATAAAGAATCTTCCGGTATTTGTAAGTCGGCTCTTAGTGTTTTATAAATCCTAGATAATGAAAAGCCTGTGTTGTGGTTCATCATATTCAGTTCACAGAAAAGAGAGATTACTTTTGGATGTAATGAAACATTAAGCACTTGATTTGATTTGGGCTTGTTTAGTAGATGTTCTCTAAAAATCTGAATATGTTACCAGTTATTTTGATTATAATTATACCTAGCCATAAGGCTATTTGTATCATATATATATATATCCTTGCTACCAATGAATTGGTGCCAATATATTACACCATTTTCCTTCATCACCATTAATTATCCTCTATTAAATGAATTTAGACATTTTCTTGTCAATGCAACTGGAAATATTAAGAATAAGAGATGCCTTGTCTTATAGTTACTATTCATTATCTTTTTAAAGTTGTTTAATATGTAGCTGATACAATGAAGATATCTTTCACTTCTATTTTCTTTAAAAATTATGTCTTTTACAACCAAAAACATCTTATTATTATCTGTAAACAAGTCATTATTTATTGTCTCATCAAGGTTAGAAAGCAATATATTTCATGCAATTTCTTCCAGTTTGATGTATATTTATTACTTAACCACTGACTCATTATATTAAGTGTAGCTGATTCAGCATAAAGTTCTAGATTCGGAAATGCAATGCCTCCCTTATCCAATTCCCTACAATGCCAATCATATCTTATTCTTGGTTTCTGCGAATGCCATAAAAATTTAAACAGAAGTGAGTTGAGCTGTTTTATTAATTTTTTTGGAGGTCCAACTATTATAGTCTGAAATAGGATTACAATTTTTGATAAAATACACATTTTTATTAAGGATAATTTTTCTTCCATAGAGAAAAACATTTTTCCCCACTAGCTTAAATGTTCCTTAATCACAGTTATCAGGTTTTTATCATTCAAATGTATAATGTCTTTCCAATTTGTTTTTATCTGTTTTTCTAATATGGTGCTGATTTTTTTGTTTAACAGTATCGTTTTCATTTTGTTAGTGTTAAATTTTAAGCCTGAGATTTTTTCAAAATCTTTTAGAGATTTTATAATATGATGTATTGAATAATCTATATTCTCAATAGTTAACAGAATGTCATCTGTGAAAAGTTGTATTTTACAAGAGTGATAGGAATTAATATTAATGCTAACATTATATACTATATATGTATATATATATATATATATATATATATATATATATATATATATATATATATATATATATATATATATATACACATAATATTAGTGTCATTTCTGATGTAATTGGCTAATGGTTCCACTGCTAAGGCAAATAATAGGGGTGAAAGTGGGCAGCCTTGTTTGGTTCCTTTTAATATTTTGATTTGAGTGGACAAGTCAGCTCCAATTTTGAGGTAAGACACCACATTTTCATATAGACTGTTTATTAATTTTATAAAATCAGGCAAAAATTGAAGGATTCTAGTACTTTATATAAATAAGTCCAAGTAATAGAGTCAAAAGCTTTGCCCAGATCTAAACTAATGATGGATACTTCTTTCTTTTTCTTATTTGCTAGCTCTATTAAAGGTAGAATTTTGATGACATTGTCTTGAACTTTCCTGTTTAATATGAAGCCTGTTTGATCTCCTCCTATTACTTTTGGCAAGAATCGGTTTAATCTTTTAAGTAATATCTTCTGATACTTAGCTGTGGCCACTTACCATACCTTCCAACTGACCAGATTTTTTGCAGAATGTCCTGATTTTCACCTCATAAAATTTGTGGTTTTCTGGAAATCAGTGAGGACTGAACTCATTAAATAATGGAATACATTTGTGTGTTTCACACTTTATTTCCTTCAGAAAATACACAATACAAATCCTGTTATTCTATGAACTTTCTGAGTTTAAACTTTAGAAGATCAATATTTAAAAAGTGTCCCTATATTTTAGGCTTTGTCCAGATTTCGTGTGCTAGGAGCTTGGGAGGTATGCCCCCCAAAACTGCTGTCATGAGAGAGGGAGTCATAGACAGACAGAGAAGACATATGTTACTTTTTTCAATGACCAGGAAAAGACTAGTCATAAAAATTTGAAGGGTGTCAGTGGCTTACCCCAACACTGGGGATGCAAGAAAGCCTTTCCCCCATGAAAAAACACTTACATTTTATTGGTTAATCTTCTGTGAAAGGATTTATTAGATTCACATTTTAAAATCAAGATTATACATTAAAATTATGCTTGGCTTTGCAGTATTGCTGCCTGTCAAGCCGTGTAGCTGCACTGTTTACTTTCTTTCTCTAAATGTCCTGGCTATCCCTTCAGTAGTTTGTTCAAGCATGCACAAGCACTCAAATGACAATAAAATGGAAAATTTCTCCCAACAATCCCTTCAGCAGTTTTTCTAAGTATGCACAAGCACTCAGATGACACCAGAATTAAACAGTTTCCCCAATGACCCCTTCAGTAGCTTCTCCATATATGTATAAGTAGCAAAATGATACACTTTCCCAAAGATCCTTTCAGTAGTTTGTCCATGTATGCACAAGCACTTTAATGCCACTAAAATTAATTATTTCCCCCAAAGATCCCTTCAGCAGTCTGTACATGTATGCACAGGCACCACAATGAGACATTTCTGCTAATGATCTCTTCAGCAGTCTGTCCAAATTTGCACAAGTACCAAAATTAAATGCTCACCCCCAATGATCCTTTCAGAAGTCTGTTCAAGTTGGCACAAGCACCAAATTTAAATGTTTCCCTCAATGACTGCTGCTTAAGATGTCTGTCCCAGTTTGCCAAGCACCAAAATGAAATGTTTCCCCAAAAGCCCTACAACAGCCTGTCTAAGTTTGCACAAGAACCAAATTAAATATTTCCCCCAAAGACCCCTTCAGCAGTTTGTCCAAGTTTGCACAAGCACAAAAATGAAACATTTCCCCCAAAATACCTTTCAACGGTGTCTAAGTTTGCACAATTACTCCAATGACACCAAAATGTAATGTTCCCCCAAACCAATCCCTTCAGCTTTCTGTTCAAGTATGCACAAATGGCCCAATGAAAACAAAATAAAACATTTCCACCATTGACCCCTTCGGCAGTTGGTCGAAGTATGCACAAACACTCAAATGACACTAAAATGAAACATTACCTCAACTGATCCTTTCACTGGGGTGGTGATGCTGCGATAGCATTGTCGCCTCAGAGTAAGACATTGTCCTGTCCGATTCTCAGCTAGAGTGCCTTCTGTTTGGTGACATGCGTGAACAAGCGTACCTTCGTTGAAGGTTGTGCATCAGGGCTGGGAACTCGGCACGTAAAGATCTACTGCCAATCATCAGCAGACCGGCGTTCCACTGTGGCGACCTCTAACCGGGAAAAGATGAAAGACGCAACAACCTCAACTGACCCTTTCAGCACTTTGTCCAGGTATGCACAACAAGTATAATAGTAGGGAACCCTACTTACCTGAGACTCTTGTCGATTTTCTGTGCCTTAGTATGTCTCTGTTTTAGTCTCATCCGTCTTGGAGGTACAAGGCTATTTAGGATATTCATGCACTTTTGCTTATACATTAACCATCATTGTGTCCAGCTAATGATCTTTTCATAATATTACTTTCTCTCTTTTCATTTCTTCCTCTTTTTAATCTTTGCAGTTAATCTCTTTATCCTTTTTCTCTCCTTTATTATTTCTTTGCATTTCTGTATTCTAGTCCAGGCTGCCCTATGATCTAACAATTTTACCATCTGTATCCCCCCCCCATTATTTCTTTCGTGTCTTTAGAGCAAACTGCAGAAGAAATTTCAATCTTAAAAATTCCCCCTTTTATATACCCATTCATTTTATTAATTCCCTTAACATCTTAATGTCTGTGTTACTTTCCCATTTTTTCTCAGATTACAGTGAAAATTTCCTACTATCACTATTGACATATTCACTATAACATTTTTTAATTTCTTCAAATATACTGTTTTCTCTACGTCACATTATTATGTACATATATCACTACTAATCTTAAACATTTTTGTCTTATTTTCACATCGCATATCACTACCCTTCCTGGTACTACTATTATTACATCTAGACTTGTGATTTCTTCATTTCTTATAACAAAACCTATTCCAGAGTATGCCTGTTTTACAGCTGAGCAAACCGTTTTCACCCCCGTACTGCCTGAATTCTTTTCCTTGTTTTGTTTTTTTTTTCTTTTTAAAT
Source organism: Protopterus annectens (assembly GCF_019279795.1). Taxonomy (NCBI): domain Eukaryota; kingdom Metazoa; phylum Chordata; order Ceratodontiformes; family Protopteridae; genus Protopterus; species Protopterus annectens. Next base: position 399,079,916 of record NC_056742.1, on the reverse strand, counting down.
CGGATATCTAGCAACATATCCACTTTTACTTTTTTTAATCAATTCAACCACCACCAGACCTCTTATTTTGTTTCTGATGTTATTCACATTTACTGTTTTTAATTATTTTTATTTCCCTTCTCCTTAGCCTCCCACCAACTTATTTTAACTATTTTGTTCTTATTCTTCTCCTGTTTCCATTTCTCCATCTTCTTCCTCTTCACTTTCTAAAATTGCAAGTATGTTCTCTTCCTGTATATTAATAACTTTGCTTTCAAGTGTTATTTCTTCTCTACCTCTTCATTGCTTAACTTTCTTCAGTATCCACTTTCCCACATCATTTCTTTCAGCATCTTCTGTAGTAATATTTTCTACAGTTAGTCTTTCTTCTAAACTTTCCTCTTCATCTACACCTTTTCTGGTATAAAACAGTCAAACCAAAGGCGTCTAAATTCCTTACATTTCCTACAAACAGGCTTACTGTTTTTTGATATATGTTCCATCTCCCAACACTGGCCACACCTTCATTTGTTGCAGTCTTGTACTAAATGATCTTCCTCACAGAAATAACATGCTTTAGGCTGGACTCAATATCCAGCAAATCCTCTCTTAACATTCGCCATTACTGTATTTGAAATATGGTGAATTTTCCCATCCTTAACATGCATTGTTACCCACAGTTCCCAACACCCAGTCCATACATTTCTTTCATCACATTTTTTTAACTTCATGCACTTTACAACATAGCAAAAGACAAAATAAAAAAAAGTTTTAACTTATGTTCATTGATATCTGAAGTCCAAAATTGCACATTTATTTTGTTTTTTAGTTGAAGTCCCAGGCTCTAAAATAATCTTTTCATGGTGCTACTGTATTTCTTTCTTCAGTTTCAGTCATAAATTCTTCCATTCTCAATTGTTACTTTACAGAGATTTTTCAGATCCCAAATGAATTAATGCTTGTATGTCTTTAATGTCAAATACTAGTAGCAAAATAATACTACCCAAAATGTCATACCTGTTCACAGTCATTGTTTTTACTTTTTAGTCTTACAATTGGGCATCTTCTCTGTGACTGTTAAGGAACTGCAAATCTTTGCCCCATCTCAATTCCTTCTTCAATTCCTCCTTGCCATACTGTATCTGCATAACTTCTCCTTCCTAGTAACATAAAACCCTGTTGTAGAGTAAACCCTTAAAACTGGCTAGTCCACCAACCTAGAATACCGCCATTTTTTTCCTTTCACTAGTTGTTATTTCTTTTTCCATCCTCTCAGTTTATTCTTCTTCCTATAATACTCTCACCATCATGTCACTACATTGTGCTTCCTCTCCTTCATTTACATTTGCATGGTTTATAAAATTTACCAGTTTTTGTGTCTCCGGTCCTTCAATTTCCATCTGTATAACAGTTAATTCATCTCTTTCCTTTCCTTTCCTTTCCAGCTCCACTTTCCATCTCTGTTGTACTCTCCTCCATCTTGGAATTCACAGAACTGCAGAAGCAACCCTCAAGTACAACCTAGCAGCTCCAGAGGGTGCTTCACTTCCTCTTTTCTGAAGAATAGGAGAAGTTCCCTGGTGCCCTGGCCAAATTTTCTCTCATCAGTGTGTCTACATCAGGTCTCCCCCCTAAAAACAAGGCCATTGGCCTACTGTAACTAACCCAGTTGACAAAGTATAAATAAAGCATAAACAAAATAAAAATAGCTTCAGGGATTGATACTAGACAATCAGCCATCAGACCATTCTCAACCTAGCTCAGGACATCCAACATCAAGAGTTACATCTTGACTGAAGCAGGGACATACAGGATAGGCCGAGGGCGGGCTTAGAAATACCTCCGCATTGTCTAGGGCAGCCCTGATTATTATAATACTGGTTTTCTTAATCTCCAGAGGAAGTTTATTCCACAGTTGGGGATACTTTATGATAAAAACCTGTCTCACCAACATGTCCTTATAAAATGTTGATAGAGGTTAAGGTCCTTTCCATGTGTGTTTGAGGAACCATTAGTAGTAAAGTAGACATATGCCTAAAATGCCAAAGATCTTATGGAGGTGCCTATAGTATTACAGACAGCACAGAGATAGGGAAGCCAAATAGCCTGGATACTTAAGGAAATTCAGGCACATTATTTTGGTTCAGAACCTCTGGCAACTCTCCAGTTGAATAATATGCTTTGGTAGGTACATAGAAAATGGGAAGCAGTATATTCAGTTGTGGGGTAGATAAGATATGCGTACAGTGGACATAAGTTTATTTATTTATTTATTTATTTATTTTACATTTGTTAACCGGGCTAGTCTGGCTGGATACATGTCCATTTTCAGCAGAGGCCCGAGGAGAAAAGCTCCACTAAAATACTATACTTTGGCAGTTTAAAAAGATACAATTAGTAAAAAATATTAAAAGAAAAAAAATAACAATAGCAGTCAATCAAACAGTAGCACAAGCAAAGTAGTAACAAAAAGAAAAGTAAGGTCAAATAGATTGTACAGTATTGCTAGGCTAGAGTGGACTAATAGAAGTATATATTCTACAGAGGGTTGAGGAGGAAGGCTCAATTATCATACAAGAGAGTTTACATTTTAACAGGCACACTAGAAAGGGAGAGAAACAAAGCTTGGGTAAATGCAAGATAGAATTAGGTATACAAGTTAGTTGAGAGAGCAAGTAGTGTATAAGTTATCAGTCAGGATTTGTGCAAGGGCATAGCCAGTGATTTTGTAAGTGATTTCTAATCTGTTTTTTGAATAGGTAACATGAGGCTAGTGAGGTCAGTCCAGAGGGAAGTTTGTTCCATTGTGATCCGATAGTGTTTGCAAATAAGGAGTCTCCTGCTTTATTGTGGGATTTTATAGTAGCTACTAGGAGTTTGTTGGCTGAACGAAGTGAAGTGAGATTTGTATAAGGTGTGATAAGATTGTTAAGTATAGGTATGTTGGAGGGGTAATGTAGAATTTTAAAAGTGAGGACTAATTGCTGCAGGAGTATAAGATTTGGAAGTTCTAGCCAGTTGAGTTTCTTTAAGTTAAGACAGTGATGAGTACGGAATGGAGAGCCGGTAGCAAATCTGGCAATGCTATGGTAGGCTAAGTTAAGTTTCTGAAGGTTAGCTTTAGAAATGTTAATAAAGGAGGAGGAGGCATACAGTAGTGTGGAGATGAGGTGAGTTTGGGCAAGTGATACTCGGGATGTGGCGGTAAGAAAGGGCTTAAGTCTGTAAAGGGCTCCTATCTTTTTATTTACTGTCTTAATAGTTAAATCAATGTGATAGTCAAAGTTAAGCTGATTGTCTATGGTGACACCTAGCAGTTTTGTGGAATAGTCGGGTTTGATGATAGTGCCATTGCTGGACACAACGGAAAAGGTGATTGGGATGGATTTAATGGTTGGGGTGAAGAGTAGAAGTTTGGTTTTTTTGGGATTAAGGAGGAGACAGATATGTTGAAACCATTTTTCTGCTGCTGTGAAAACCAATTGGGTAGAGGAGTGGAGTTCAGCAGGGGATGGAGCAGAGCAGATGAGAGTGGAATCATCAGCATATTGTATACAGGTGGATTTAGGGAGGGAAGTGGGTAGGTTGTTTATAAATATAGAGAAAAGTAGGGGACCTAAGATGGACCCTTGTGGGACGCCTATTGTAACTGGGAGTAGAGAAGATAGATGGCTGTCCCATAGGACTGCTTGTTTTCGATTTGTCAAGTAAGAATCGAACCACTGTAGTGCTAGTGGGTCAAGTGACAGGGATTCTAGAGTGTGGAGTAGAAGTTGATGGTTAACCATATCAAATGCCTTCGATAGGTCTAAGAAAAGTGCAGAGCAGAACAGGTTGTTGTTGCGATGTTTGTTTATTGTGTCAGTGAAGGAGAGAAGGGCAGTAGATGTACTGTGGTAGGGCCTAAACCCATGTTGTGAGTCTACAAGTAAGTTGTTACTCAAGAGATGTTGTAAGAGTTGATGGTGTATGCAGCGTTCCATTATTTTGGATAGAGGGGATAGAAGGGCAATAGGCCGAAAGTTTGAGAGTTCGTTAGAATTTCCTCCTTTGTGAAGGGGAATGATGTGGGAGATTTTCCAACAGGAGGGGAGTTTGGATTCAGTTATTGTTCTATTTATTAAGATGGAGATAGGATAGGCAAGTTCAGTTGCAGCTAGTTGAAGATATTCAGCTGGTAGTTTGTCGGCTGAAGGGGTGCAAGGTTTGAGTTTAGATAATAATTTGTGTATATAGGTAGTGGAGACAGTATGGAACTTTAGTATGGGGGTGCTGTTAGGGGTAGTGGTCTTTGGGAGGGATATGGGGGGTGTCATGGTGTTAGCCAGAGAGGTGACTGTTTGAGAGAAGAAGTCATTGAAAGTGTTGGCTATTATGTTGGGTTGGCTTTGAGCTAGGCTAGCTGGGGTAGGGGTTTTGGTATTCCCTGGATGGAGTAGTTTGTTCATACATGACCAAAATTGTTTGGGGTTTTGGTTTTGGTTTTGTTGATATTTAAAGTGATAGTTCTTTTTATCCAGATAGATAAGTTTTTTAGTTGAGTTTCTCAGGTGCTTAAAATTCTGGTGATCAGTAGGGTTTTTTGTGGATCTCCATTTAGTCCATAATTTATTTCTAGCTCGCATATTTTGTTTAGTAGTTTTTGAGAGCCATGGGGCAGCCTTGGAGCTTAATCTAATTGAGTGCGGTGGGGTATGATGGTGTAGAATTTGTAGAAAGGTATTGTTAAAATGGGTTACTGCTTCATCTATAGGGAGGTATTTTAGAGTTGACCAGTTATACTCATTGAGTTCACTTTGAAAGGATGCTAGGTTGAAATTTGTTTTGTTGTGTATGGTATGGTAGGTAGCTTGCTTGGTAATGTTATATTTTTGTTTACAGATGAAGGTCAGGAGATGGTCACTGATATTGTCAGGGAGTATTCCTGTTTTATAGGAGAGGGGGTTGTTGTTAATTAGTATCCAATCTAGAATGGTTTGTTTGTGGGTTGATTTGTGTAATCTAGTTGGGGAGTTAATGGTTTGATGAAAGTTAAAGAGATTAATGTGAATGGAGGGTTTGGGAGATATGCAGGAGTTCCAGTCAATGTTAAAGTCCCCTAGGATTATGGTTTCTTGTGGAAAGTTGCTGGAGACCCAGCTTAGGATATTTTCTAGTGTGTTGATGTTGTTGCCTGGAGGGATGTAAGAACATATGATGTAAATAGCCTTAGTTTTATTAACTTGGAGCTTGGTACAGAGCATTTCAGCATTAGTTATGGAGGGGGGCAAGGTGTCTACTGAGGTTACCTGCAGGTGGGATTTGTATAGAAGGGCCACTCCTCCGCCCTTTTTATTGAGACGATCCTGTCTTAAGGTGTTATAGCCTGGGGGAGTAAATTCATTGTCTTTGGTACTAGGTTTGAGCCATGTTTCAGTGAGACAGAGAATGTCAAAGGCATAGAAATCAATTAAGGCATGGAGTTGTGTGATTTTGTTATTGATGCTACGAATATTTAGGTGAGCAATACAGAGTGAGTCAGGGGAGAAAGGTGAGGTAGAACAGTTAGTAGTTAGATTGGAGTGGGTGTGGTTGATGAGAGTATTGGGGCCAGGGTTGGGGTGGATGTCACCATGTATCAGTAATAGTGTTTGTGGGACTAGAGATACTTTTAGGTTTTTGCAGGGTATCAGGTAGAAACGTTTGGAGGTTAGGAGTCTGAAGTGGTGAATTTTGTGGTAGAGAGGGGGAAGGTAGGGGGAGGATGATAGTATATTAATATGAGATTGTTTAAGTAGGGGAGGTGTAGAAGTGGTGTGTCTGGCTAATACAGGAGGTTGACTGAGTATGAGATATTCATAGCAGGTAAGAGTATGGTAATAGAGAAGGATGTTAAGGAGAAGAAATGAAAGGATAAAATAAATAAATAAATAAATAAGATAAGAGTTCTTCAGCTCTGGATGAGATGCCCTTGGATATTAGTTAGACCAGATAGAGGGATTTTCTAAGTTCAGTCATTATGATGAAGGGATAGGGAGTCATACACAAGGGCATCCAGAGCTCTAATAACACCATCGGTCTTAATGGGTGTACCATTGCTGTCTTGATAAAGAATCATTTCTTTAACCAATATAGACTATACTGCATTTTTCACATTAATTCTGAGGACATTGTCATTCTACCTCATGTTTGCAAGCCTTATTTTACAGTCATCCACAGCTTTGTCAAACAGAGACCCAAGATATTGGATTGTAGGTCAGATAAATAAATGTAAATGGAAGATGATTCAATGCTGAGCCATGCTATACCCTGATTGTTGCATTTTTAGTTTCCAAGCTGAAACCTGCAACTTGAAATACATCTGTTCTGTCCAATAATCAGTTTGCTATCGACATCATTACATATGGATTGATCCATAAGTTCATCCATCGGTTTGTGAAAGATACTTGCGTGGGGTGATAGTATCTTAAGTGCTGTCTAGGTCCATGTTTGCCATGGACACTGCATAACCATCAGTTATCTTTTTGAAAAAGTTTATAAGGTTAGGAAGGCAGGATCTATCTTTGACTAACACAAATTTATTTTAATTTAGAGCTATGAGCATTATCAATGTCCAGATTTCTAAGGTCAGAGATGGTATGTTGCACAGCTTTGTAAAAAGGTTCATAGGTTCATAGGTAGGTACTAGGCTATTGGCCCAAGGGCCTAAGTAAGCCTAGCCAACAAGGTTCCCTGGCTTACGCCACCCAGGAAAGTTAATTTCCTGTGCCCCTGTCAAGCAGAGCCATAAAAGTGATCCCCGGGGTGTATTTCCTATTTCCCATCCACTCATTAAGATTTTTATTGAAAAGTGCTAATGAGGAACTTTGCTTGACATAGATGGGTAGCTTGTTCCAGAGTATAGGAAGTCTCTGGGACAGGAATCTATCCCTCCAGCATGTCCTGTTTATTGTGGTGACAAGGTTTAGGTCCCTAGAGCATGTAGCTCAGAGGGATTGGGATTTCTTTAGGTGTAACATGTCCAACAGCTCTGGGTTTAATATAGATTTATATGTTAGGAAAAGATCTCCTCAGAGTAGGCAATATGCTACAGAGTAAAGCTGGAGTTTATTGAGACGATCAGTGTAGGGCATCTGTTTGAGGCCAGTAATCCTCTTTGTGAGGTACTTCTGTGGCCTTTCAAGCTGCTGCAGATGTCTTGTGAGGTACATTCCAAAAGGGGCATTGTACTCTATAATGGGTATAATGAATGCTGGGTAGAGGGGAACAATGACCTCTTTTTTCTGGGAGGAGAACCCTTTTGTGATGAGGTGTGCCACATAGAAGGATTTCTTGACTACTGTCGTGATGTGATTATCAAAGGAGAGACTACTGTCCACCTGTGTCCCAAGGTCTCTTATCACACATTCGGCGTTAAGTAGACTGCCATTTATATGGTGGTTCATGGATACAGAGTTTTTACCAAAGGGGATGACAATGCACTTTTTGTAATGGCAAGAGCGATGATTTCATAACTAACAAAATTGGTGGTTTGACTCCCTTTATGTAGAGGCAACACAATATCTTTTCTCCAGCCTTCAAGGATGTAGCAGATTATAAGATTCTTTTCAAAATGCTGTAATAGATAATCTGATAGGCCACACTTGCTTTTTGTTTCAGATAAGGCTGCAAGGATTTGTTTCAAAAACATTTGGGGAGTCATGGACTGAGTAATTAGAGTGGCAATTATGGTCATGGGTGAGGAGAAGTTTACATCAATTTATGGGCTAACCTTTTAACTATTTCTTTGGGTTCAGAATGGGTGGTATAATTGTGAATCAGTTCAGAAGATTGGTAGGTATGTTCCTTAAGTTTGTAACATACTTAAATAATAATTTTTAACTTATTTTTGTATCAGTGTCCATTTAAGAATCACAATTAAATCTGTGTTTCTTTGACTGCTGCCTTACATTCTTAGCTAGCAGTCAGTGTCATCTAAGATAAGGATTATGTTATCTTCTTTTTTACTGTTGAATCTATTTATATGAGAATTCTGCCATAACAGATCCTTCTCCACCCACTGGTCACCAGCCCTCTGCCATCTATTGGCCTGCTCATTTCTCCTTGTGTGATCAACATTCCCACCTATTTTTCACAAAGAGGCAAGAGCTAATTACAGATCTGTCATCTTGGTGGCCATCTGGGCCTTTTTGTGCTAATGGCCCTAACCCTGCCCTGATGTGAGCACCCACATCATTGTAGAAACCCATCTATGCTGACCTTGAATGTGTATATATTCCTCATACACATGCTGCAGGGGAATGCCACCACAGGCTACTGACTTCCACTTTCTCCTGTCTAGTTCTTCCAGTACCTGAGTTGCTAGTCGAACTTGGGTCAGCATGGTCATAGTCAGAGCTTCATCCTTCTGTGCTGCAGTGCCATAAGGTTTCATTTTTAAATGTCCACTTGAGAGGACACAAATATTTTCTCAACTATCAGAAATATTATTCTTTATGGAAGATGTACTGATTTTGTTAGAGTGTTGTAATAAGCACTTTATGATGTCTATGTCATAAAATAAAGAAAGGGCTGTAAGAGGTCATATTTCTGGCAAAATTATGGTTTACTATAACATATTGCTTTCACTAGATGATTAGTGCTTTGTACCAGGCATGACTATATAACTATATATCAATCATTTAAATGTTTCACCGGGGTATTATTGTTAGAATTGCTAATGTTTATAGTGTTTACTATGTTGATGTTGTAACTGGATGGTAAAGGGATGTATTGGAGCAATGGTGTACATATCATTTATATGCATCTGGAACTATGCTATTTGTGTTTACTGTTTCCCATAGACACGAACATCACTGACAATCTGCCAGGTCAACTGGTTACCCACTAAAAACCAACTGACCTCTTACTAAAGTATTACTTATTTAAGCTGTTTCAGTCAGAAACCTTCAAACCACTAGCTGCTATACTGACCACAGAAAATCTCAGTCTATAATTTGGAAGCCAAACTCACTTAAGTCCACTTCTACAAACTGCAAACTCTAAACTAAGGTGCATTAACAAAAGCTTCTCAGTTCTTGGTCTCAGACTTTGGGAATCACTACCCCCTCCCAACATCTAAACTAATACCAAATTTCCAACCAAAATCACATCTTTTCAATAAAGCCCATTCAAATGCTTATCCCACACACATTCTATTTAACCTCATGTACCTTAGAATCACATTTTACACTCCACTCTGATTATAACTGTGTTTGTTAAGCAATCTTTGATTTTTTTTCACATTGTACATAAGATACTCCAACCATAGAAACATAGTGAATTTATATGATTACTTAAATGTCTCACTACTTTGTACATATTGTATATAACTTCTTAATTTAACTATTGATTTCCTTATGTTCTGTTTTGTACTTTAAAACTGGGCAATGTTATGTCTTTTTTATTTCCTGTTTTGGTTGGATGATAAAAAATATATAGAACCAAAAGCAACCACACAGAGAAATGTTGTCCCCAGGAATCATACCCAACAAGCTGAAAGCTTTCACTAGTTAAGCACAGTCATTACCAGAGATGATATTCTGTACCAGTTTTTGGTTCTGAGTTTCTGGCACACAGATCTGGCTTTCTGCTGTCTTTAACTTAACTGTCTTGAAATCCTCAAGATGTCATCCCAGGAAGTGTTTAATGCTAATGAACTCAGTCAACAAGTGAATATGGTGTGCAGTGAAATGAGAGCATTAACTTGGACATCTTACTCAACTTAGCCACTTGTTTTCACAATTTGTATCTACTCAGAGTGCCAATATAGGAGCTGCTAGTTGCTCTGATTAGAATATATTTGGGGTATCGACCATACAAGTTCAATCTACTTTATCATCCATTATTGAACATTTGCCATCCAAGCCTGCAGTTATAAATGTACTACAGGAAGTTAATTCTACATCCTGTCAATATGGTGGAAGCCTGAGATGTGTGAAATGTGGAACTATGTCTTCAGTTTTGGATATTAATAGTTAGTTATTGATCAAAATACAACTGGAATCTTCTCCCAGGACAATAGGTGAGACTATTAATTCACAACTGCTGAGGGCTTTTGACAGAAAATCAAGCAGTTATCACAATTTGCAGCTAGACAGTGTTTTCTTAAATGAAAGCTTAGGGATCAACTGTATGCCCAAAGGCATATGACATTGGTGGTATCCAAATGGTATTACTGAAGGTTCACAATTGCACAAGGACCTCATTAAGCTGTTTGATGAATTTGGCTGCAAAACGGTGATCCTTATCATTACCAATAATGAATGTTAACTTAATGAACTTAATGTGGACATTTCTAAGACATTTGAATGTTTAAAAAGTGATTTGTTGTTTGAACTAAAGACTGTAGAAATCAATGGGTATTTGAAAGAGTTGAGAAGTTGGTTGCTGAAAATATTAAAAAGAAAAATATTAAACTAGAAAGGGGTATTTATGATTATACCATTAATGCGGTATAACCATTGCCCACCATTAGGACTAATACCAAAGGGTGGCCTACTTAGAACCCTACCAGCAGGGGTTTATCAGTACGCAGGTAAGGACAGACAAAGGGAAGGGGACATCACAAGAATTAGACAGCACTTCCCTGCGGTGGATTTTAGTGTATGACAATGGTATTCTGATTCCCAGAAATGGATTCAATCTTTTAATTACAGTGACCTGAATCTTACTAATACACATTTTGATTTATTTCAGAAAGGCTTCACTTTTGTTTCTATCACTCCTATAGACCTAGCAGATATTATTTTGGAACTTAAAATGTGACTAGAAAGCTTAACTTTCCATTTTGTTTGGTAATAACAACAATGACTGCACTGAGTCAGACAGGTGTTATAGGATGTGTTTTTAACCCGTCTGCAGTAGGACATTTTGAAAAAAAATATATGAATGTGTTATTAGGGTGTTCCTAAGTACCAGAAAGTTTTATGGGTGTTCCAACATAACCCTGGAAGAAAGGCAGGTTCCTCAGAAGTTGGCTAATAATAAAGATATAAGTGTTATAAAACCTGGCAAAGGTAGAGGGTTGGTGATGATGAACAGTATAGATTATTCTTGACAGATGTTTTCTTTACTTAATAATACATCACAGTATTTAAGGCAGCCTAAGAATGAGATAAATAGTGCCTATGAAAGAACTGATCATCTACCTTCTGATTTGTTAATACAATATACTGTTACTCTAGGGTCATATGCCTTTTTAGAGTAGAAGACCCAATTACAACAGCCATATTTGTATCCCTAATGTACATAAGACTATGCAGCAACCACCATTAAGACCTATAATGGCTGCTTCAGGGTGAAAAACACATCATCTAGCCACATTATAGAGAGAAAATTAAAATGTTTGTATGAAAAATTCCCTTATATGATAAAGGACTCTTTGGCATTTCTAGGGCACATTAAGCAAGAGTAATATGATTCTAACACTATTTTTGTGACAAATGATGTAATATAAGCATTTTTAATTATTCCTCATTATGAAGGTATTGTATCAAGACATGTATGAGCTTAGCATTGAGCAGTATTCTACCTTCTCCAAGGATGGTGCCACGATATGAGGAAAAAATAATCGACTTCAATAATTGGCTTTGTTTTTGGTGTCATTCAGAGGGGATCCAATATTTGTCAGATTGGGAGGATATAATCGACAGACTCCACTGCTTCACCAGGGATGGCCTCCATCTGTCTCCTCTAGGGTTTCAATTATTGGCAAAGACATTGCCCACCCTGGGTCTATATTATAACCATGAAAGCTCAGTTTAGCGAATGGCATTTTACATTGAAAATGCCGTTCAAAGAGCTGTTATTGTGAGATCTCTGTACAGTGAAGATCAGAAAATTTGCTCTTTCCTCACTGTAGTGTGATCTCAGAATAGGTATATATAACTAGAAGGGGGTTTGGGAGGCACAACCCCCCCCCCCCACAAAAGCAAGTTCAATGAATGGCATTTTTGATGTGAAAGCCATTCACTGGACTGACTTTTCGTGGTTATAATATAGACCTGCCCACCCTCATAAGGCCTTTTTTAGACAATGCCAACCAACAAACCAGTCAGCATAACAAGGAGGCAAAGGAAAATATGGAGGCCTTACTGATCAATGCTACCAGCCTAAACAAGAAACTCCACTCACCCTGAAGGACATTGATGTCTGTGTAGTGACTGAAACATCATTTAAAATATCAGAGACTAGTCCAGCTGGCAAAGGTATAATGCCTTACACACATTTAGACCATTTATTGGGCTGGAGGGAGAAAAATGTGGAGGTATCTCAGTCTACATCCAAAAGAGAGTCACATCAAGGCTGGTAAAGCAGCATGATGCACTAGAGCTTCTTCATGTCCAAATAACCATTAAAAAGATCCAATATCATATATTAGCTAGCTATAGAACTCCCTCTATGACACAATAAAGTCAAAATGCCTATCTACAGGAACGAGAAACACTCAGTATTAAACCCAATACCATTTTCCTAGGTGATCTAAACTAACAAACAGTGCACAAACACAGAGATTCCTAGACTTTATCAATGCAAATGGCCTGGAACAATTAGTCAGAGTTCCCACTAGGGGAATAACATCTTGGATCTTGTCATAACTAATATAGGATCATCTTGCACAATCCCTTGGGTATCATCACTTGTTAGGTCTGACCATAAAGCAGTCTCCTTCAAAATAAAACTGAAACCACAGATGCCATCCAACCAAAGTACCTTTAGAAATTTCTTTAAGATAAACTACCTACTCCTAAATGATACATCACTGAGTATGCCGAAATATATACCACTACACTATACCAGCATGTAAACAGCTGCATAGATGCAGCTGTACCCCATAGGGACAAGTACAGGACAAACCCCAGGAACCAGCGAAACCATAATATCAACAAGCTTTATAAGAAATGGATAAGAATGTTGAATAAAAGTAAGAAGAGTGATTCCCAGAATGATAGGCCCTTATTCCTGAAACAACGAAACAACTCAGGAACTTAATAAATTCCACCAAAGCCATGGTGGAGGCTAAAATAGCTACCCAAGCCAAAGGTAGTCACAAGGTATTTTTGAATTATGTTCATAATCTCAAAAGTAAAATGCAACAATTGGCTGAGATAATTGTGAATGATGTTGCCTGCTTTGACGATGAAGATATAGCGAATGCACTGGCCAATAAATTTAGCTCTATCGTTACTCATCTCTTTTCCCTCAAGATATTCTTGAAACGTCTGCACTTCTAGCTATAACAAAAGATCAAGTCCTAAAAGTGCTATCATAAAATATAAATGCTGGATTGATGGGTCCTGGATGCATCTTAATTAGCATGAGGTACAACTTAGCCACACCCTAACAACACTGTCCAATATCAGCCTCCATACAGGTTTTGTAGCAAGTGAATGGAGAACAGTTACCGTTGTTTCCTTGCATAAGGGAGAACCTTCCACAGACCCAGGCAGTAAGAGTCCCATAAATCTGACCAGCCTCATATGCAAAACCATGGAAAGACTTATTATGGGGGGGTGGAGCCTAGATGGCCAACTGAGAGCAGTGAATTTTGAGAGCTCCATAAACTAGTATAACAATATATGGAAAATGTTATTATTTTCAAGTTTAAAACATCAGAAATCTATAGATAGACTACTAAACTACATAAATATCAATTTTGGTGGAGATATACAAAAATTTTCCTGTCAAGTAACTTGGAGATATATTGAGTCACTGAATATGAACAACTCAAGGAATTCTCATCCAGATGCTGCTAGGAAAAAAGAACTACAATTGATGACATCTACCTTACAGGAACTATCTTTGAAGATGGATGGCTTTAAAAATGACTTAAAAAAACTTCAAATTAAATTCTCAAAAACAGACTGATACTCTTAAGGAACTATTACAGCAACACCATACAAAAATAACAAATATAGAGACTTCTCTAAATGACATTGAAGGGAGACTCAAAGAGGAAGAATTCCAAAAAGAATTTCTGCTTAAAGAGAATACATTAACAAAATAGATTACTTAGAAAACAGGGAAAGGAGAAACAAAATAAGGATCTTTGGTCTGCCTGAAAACACTGAAGGAGAAGACATTATTTCATTCTCAACAACCTGGATTCCTGAATTTTTAGACTTGAAAGAGAGACTTTCATTTGGAATTGAAAGGGTGCACAAAGCACTGAGGAATTCTGCTTCTGACTCAACAAATATCCACCTAGATCCATAGTTATAACATTTCTTTCATTTCTGGACAAGGGACTAATATTAAAATCTGCTTGGAGAAAATCACCCTTAAAATAAATCAAAGCTTGATAAGGTTTGACAATGATTATTCTTCCAGAATACTAGAACAAAGGAAAAAAGTCTGACCAATAATAAAACTGTTGAAACAAAACAACACTAAAGCACAGCTGGCCTTTCCAGCAAAGGTAAAAATACTTTTTGCCAATAAGACAACAACATAGTGTCTATCCCAGAAGAAATGGAATGGATGCCCCCTACTCTTAAAAAATGGCCCCTACTCTTAAAAGAATAAAAGAAACAAATCCTTGGACTAATGGTAGAAAGAAGAAACAAAAACTGATTCCAAGATAGCTGTCCCAAAAAATAACTCTTAAAACTGCATCTCTCAAAGTATCAACTGATATGGTACATCACTTGTCATCTGTTTTATTTTTAAAAAAGGAGGGTTTCTTAAACAACTGAAAAACAGTAATACTTTATTCAGAATGTTCAAAGAGTCCAATAATCCTTTGCAAACGAAGGTAGGTCAGGATGGGTTATATTTACATTATATATAAGCCAAACAAAGCAATATATAACACAAACAGAAGTTTCTATTCCCCTAAATCAAAGCCTGATAAGGTTTGACAATGATTACTCTTCCAGAATACTAGAACAAAGGAAAAAAGTCTGACCAATAATAAAACTTCTGTGTTAGCCTGTACTTCAGAAAAGTAGATACCAAACAGGAGAAAACCCAGGACTGAACCCTGTGGTACTCCACTTGTCACTGGTCTGAAGTTGGATTTGGAGTCTGCTACTTTCACTGTGTGGGTTCTGTCAGTGAGCCAGTTGGCAACCCATCTTGTGACATAGGGATTTATACCTAGTTTAGTGTGTTTATCTATAATTCCAGAGTGGGGGATGGTGTCAAAAGCCTTGGTGCGATCTAGATAGGCTGTGTGAACCACCTTACCCAAACCTATGGCTTTGCTGACTACTTCAAAGAAGTCTATCAGGTTTAGGAGACATGATCTGCCTTTTACAAACCCAAACTGGGTGGGGTCCAGAGTTTGGAAATTACCAATGTCTTTGTTCATAAGTTCCATGATGATATGTTCCATGGCCTTGCAGACCAGGCTCGTTAGGCTAATGGGGTGGTAGTTCCTGGGGTCTGTGGTGGCTCCCCCTTTCTGGAGTGGGTTAACCGTCGCTGTGTGCCATTCAGTGGGCACAAAGCCTGATGTGAGGCTATGATTGAACATGGTGCTTAGGTGGGGTGCCAGTTCTTTCTGTAGTTCATGTAGATTGCAGTCTGGGATGTTGTCAGGTCCCATGGATGCTGTGTTCTTGGCTTTGGAGAGTGTGGTTTTTACCTGTGTAGCCATGATTACAGAAACTTTGCATTCTTCTGGTATAGAGATGGGCCCTTTATGGGGTGAGAGAGGGGTAAAGTTAGCAATGAAGCTATCTGCCAGGATGCTGGCAATATCAGTTGGTTCTGTATATTTAGTGCCATTGTGCTGTAACTCAGAGCAGATCTGAGTGTTGCCATTGTAATTCATGACATAGCTATAGAATGCTTTGTGGTTGTCTTTAGAATCAGTGGTGATTTCTTTTTCGTAACTAGCTTTGGAGGATTTTATGAGGGATCTCAGCTTCTTACTGAGGCTGACCCAGGAGTTCCACCAATCATGGGATTTTACTCTTTTTTTGCAGCAGTTTCTTTCTTCTGTTGTAGAGTTTGCTTATGGCAGGGAACCACCAGATTGGCTTCCTTTTTTGGAGGATAGCATCTTGGTTCTGTTAGGGATAGCACGATCCATGCATTCATGTAAATGCTTATAAAGTGCACTTGTGTAGGATTCAACAGTTGTACCTCTATTGTCCATCTGCATGGGTGTCATGAAGTTTGCCATTTCTGTCTTAAGAAGTGTGAAGTTGACTTTGGAGAAATTTTTTACAGTGGTTTCCCTAATGGGGGGTGGGGGTGGGGGCAGGATGTGGATGTCTAGGGTGATTAGCTTGTGGTCGGATCTGACCAACGAGGAATTGACCTCTGGTGTGGAACACCGATCGCCCATGTTGGTAATGACCAGGTCTAGGATATTGCTGCCCCTGGTGGGGGTGTGGATAATTTGATCCAAGGCATTGGAATTTATGAATTCCAGTAAACGCTGAGGAAAAAGAGTTGGTACATGAGTAATTTTCCCAGTTAATGGTGTGGTAGTTGAAATTGCCCATTACAAGGGTGTTGGGTTGTACCCTAATATTTTCCAGTGTATCAAAAAATGAGGAGTGGGAATCCTGTGGCATGGTGAGGGATCTGTAGCAAGTTACAATTTGGATTGTGGTCTTGCCCAGAGTTAGTTGTACTTGGATAATCCCAGATGCATTATGCTGAACAACTAGCTTGGAGGTGTAGATATCCTTAATGAATATGTGCACATCTACACCTTTAGTGTTTCGGTCTAGGTTAGGTGACCAAAAGGTGTGGTATGAATTATAGCTTGGTAATGCAGGGGTGCTCTCTGGAGCCTTGAACCAGGTCTCTGTCACTGCACAGATGTCTATGTTTTCCATTTTAAGGAGTGCCTTGAGTGAATGCATTTTGAGGTTTAAACTTCCAGGACTGAGTAGCATTACTGTCAGATTTTGCTTACTTGTACCTGTTACGGTGGTGAATTTGAGATTTGAACCTTGCCTAAAAAAGGCACTATGGGGGTGGCAAAAGCCTTAGCCAGTATCCAGAATCCTAAGGGTGACAGGTGCAGGCCATCCCTGGCAAAGCATCGTGGTCTGTTGATCATGTCATCCCAGGCAGACAGATACTGGATCCCCTTAAAATGACACCAGAAGCTTAGCCAAGTGTTGAATTCAATCATTTTGTCCTTGTACTGTGGCATCATTCAAAGTGATGGCAGGATGCTACTCAGGGCTAGGGTCATATCTGCCTGGGCTACAAGATCAGCGAGCTCCTCCATGTCTCTTTTCATGTTGTCCAGGGAGGTATGTCTCAGGTCATTCACACCAACATGGGCAATGACAGAATCATATATGTACTTGTAGAGTGACCTGAGTGCATGTATTATGTGGCGGATCCTGGCACCTGACAGGCAGCTGACAGTAACTTTATCCTTGTTTAGCCTGGTGAGTGGAACATCAGTGTGCCTGACTATAGAGTCACCTATGACTAGAGTGTTGCATAGGTTATTATGCCTTATGGGCTGTGGTTGAGTGGCACACTAAGTTTGTGTGCTATGTGTCATTTGGGTTGTGTTGGGGGATGGAGGTTGCTTGTGTTTCTGCTTTGGAGGTCTCTGTTGCTTGAGCAGATTTTTATTGAGAGCCTCTGTGAATGTAGGTGTGTGTTTTCTGTTTCTATGTGTCTGTTTTGATTATGTAGGTTTTGAGGGACTATGTGATGAGTGTGGTGTAGTGCAAGAGTTTACCTTCTCCTCTTGACTGTCTAGTCCAGTCTTGGGTGAAGAGAGCTTTGCTTCCAGTTTGGCTATATAAGTGCATCTCTCACAGGTTGTAGTGTTGTGTGGTAGAAGGAGAGGGGTGTCTGTGTACATGAGACATTTGCTGCATTGCCCCAGGATGCCCAGATTCATCAGGTAGACCGGAGAAAAAGACTGGGAGCTGAACCTTAGACATGCCTGGATAGGTGCTTATTCATTAAGTACTAAAAAATGTTTTCCTATAGACAAGTGAGGAAAGTTGAGTGCTGTAGTAATTTATAGCTTATTTAGTGCTTACAATGAGTTCTGAACAAGTGCTGAGCTCAAAGAAACAGATTTGAGTGCTAAAACTAAAGAACTGGCTAGTTTTAAGGAAAATTTTAAAGAGCAGACTTTATGGTGCCGGGAATAGTTTAACCCTAGCTAAGCAGCGATGCATAAAGTGTATTTTTTTATATATAACAGTCGCAAATGAGCAAACTGATTTAAACAAATTAACCAATTAACCAATAAAAAGCAAAAACTGAGCCCCATTCCAGCAGTCTTCAACCAGACAAGTTCTAACTGCACACTCCCACCACTAGGGTGCAGGGGAACCTTCTCCAAAAAAAGATGGTCTGGATTAGTGCTTAAGTTATACAACCAAAGCTAGATTCAGCAGGTCTGAATTTAGTCTATGCTACAGCAAACAAGGCGTACCAATTTCAGAAAGAAACAGTTCAAATAAACAGGCACAATAAGCCTTTAACCATAAACTCCAAGCTTAGAAGCCAGAATCTACCCTCTCCTCCCACAAGAGTGCAGACCACACCTTCTTAATGTAAAATAACTGGGCTGAAGCCCAAGTGCTTAAACCAGAACTAAGACACTTTTAGAATAATAGACACTAAGCCTTCAATCAGCAGTTCCCAACTTAGAAGGATGTAAGCTACCTGTCCTGCCACAACAGTGCAGACCAAAAATCTTCTTAATATAAAACAACTGGTCTGAAGCCCAAGTGCTTCAACCAAAGGCTTAGAATAACATTTACAATTTAATCAGGCTACTAACAAGCAGTAATAAATGCAGCATAATAAATGCAATTGAGTACTTTTAGGAACAAGCAGTAAAAGCTTTTAAAGTAGGAAGAAACACAAATACAGTAAAAGAAGATGAATAAAGTGCATTTTTATATAACAACAGAAAACAAGCAAACTAATTTAAACAAATTACCCAATTAACCAGTAAAAAGGCTCAAAACTGATCCCTGTTCCAGCAGTCTTCAATCAGACGAGTTCTAAGTGCACACTCCTGCCACTAGGGTGCAGGGGAACCTTCTACAAAAAAGATGGCCTGGGTTAGTGCTCAAGTTATACAAACAAAGCAAGATTCAGGATGTCTAAATCTAGTCAATGCTAAAGCAAACAAGGTGCACCAATTTCAGAAAGAAACTGTTTAAATAAGCAGGCACAATAAGCCTTTAACCAGAAATTCCCAGCTCAGAAGGGCAGAATCTAGCTCTCCTCCCACAAGAGTGCAGACCAAACTAGGAGCCATAATCGAAACTCCTAATGATGTGGACATCCTACAAAAGGGCCTCACTGAGACAGATGCCTGGTATTAAAGCAATGGCCTCAAGCTCAATGCCAAAAAGTGCACTGTCATCCCCTTTGGTAAAAACTCTGTACCCATGAGCTACCATATAGATGATAGTCTACTTAACACCGAAAGTAAGAGACCTTGGGACACAGGTGGACAGTAGTCTCTCCTTTGATAATCACATCACCACAGTAGTCAGGAAATCCTTCAGCGTGGCACACCTCATCACAAAAGGTTTCTCATCCAGGAAAAAAGAGGTCATTGTTCCCCTCTACTCATCACTCATTAGACCCATTATAGAGTACAATGCCCCTTTTGGTATGTACCTCACAAGACATATATAACAATTGGAAAGGCTGCAGAAATACCTGACAAAGAGGATTACCATCCTCAAACAGATGCCCTACACAGACCATCTAAAAAAACTCCAGCTTTACTCCGTCGCATATCGCCTACTCAGAAGCGATCTCTGCCTAACATACAAAGCTATGTCAAATCCAGAGCTGTTAGACATGCTTCACTTAAATAAATCCCAATCCCTCCAAGCTACACGCTCTAGGGACCTAAACCTTGTCACCACAATAAACAGAACATGCTGGAGGGATAGATTCCTGTCCCAGAGACTTTCCATACTCTGGAACAAACTACCTATCTATATCAAAGCTCCTCATTAGCACTCTTCAAGAAAAATCTTTATGATTGGATGGGAAATAGGAAATTCACCCCAGGGATCACCTCTGGGGCTCTGCTTGACAAGGGCACAGGAAAATAATTTTCTTGGGTGGTGAAAGCCAGAGTACCTTTTTGGCTAGGCTTATATAGGCCATAGGGCCAATAGCCTAGCACCTACCTATGAACCTATGAACCTATGAACTCAATGAATACTTATCCTGTTCATTTTTCATTGATTTACTTATTACTTATAATAATATAAGGAATTAATTAACTAATTCAACAAGGTACCATTCCTCAGAGTTTAGACTCAAATGTAACAAATTAACATCATATATAATAACAGTAACAGTAGAGTGTTTTGAAAAATAATGCTGTCATGGTGACTAATGCCTTCTTCAGTTAAAGTACGATTTAGAAATGTCATGTATATCCTGGTTAAATAATAGTAGCAAGCTCTTGGTACAAATGTCATCATTATTCTGTCTAAATATATATAATATCATTTATGGCAGGTATCACAGTTACGAGTGCTGTTTGATCAATCCTGATATGATGTGCATGGATGCAGCTGTGTCTGCCAACTAGTAGAAATGTCATTATTATTCTGTCTAAACATAGTTCATTTCAATTATGGCAGGTATCATAGCTTTGAGTTCTGTTTGATTAAGCCTGACATGGTGTGTGTGGATGCAGCTGTGTCTGGCAGCTGTTGTATGTTGCCATTTTTGTCTCCAGGAAGCTGTGGGTTGCAGCTTGTGATCGAGGTTTACTGATGCTTGTGTATTAGGAAGAGACATTTGGTGTTTTAGCCTGGATCCAGGGGCAGGGAGTGTGATTTGGGATATTTTGGAAGAGAATAGTTTGTTTATACATCTGCTGAGTGAGAGGTGGGAAAGCTGGAAGAATGTGTTATCTCTTGTTGTGGCGGCTTGTTGGGAGTTCTTTTTTTTTTTTTTTTTTTTTATCTTTTTGCTCTCCGTTCTTTTCCAGGCTGCTGCCTCACTGAAAGAGAGGGAATTTAGGCTTGAAGTTGCAGTGAAGTGAAGCTTTGCTTCAGGTGCATTGCTAGCCTCTGGTATGCAATACACAGACACACTAACAGAAACAGATGCTCCCGGGTTGCTATGGTAACGGAGGCAGAGTGACAATAATGCTTAAAGGCTCTGAGGAGCGTCTGAGATGATTCTCGACAATGAAGTTTTTGGTTTAAAAAAATATATATATATAATAAAAGGTATGTTTTAAACCACATGTACACATATTGATGATCTTTCAACACTTTGTTTAGCTGATTAAGTTGATTCTTGATAAAAAAAATAATAAGTGCAATGGTATATTTAAAATGCATTTTGGTCCAAACACATTAAGGACTTACATAGGAGTGGAAGTCTGAGTTATCATGAAAGACTAAGAGCACTTGGTCTTGTGCAGTACCCTTTGCAGTGGTCTGGGAGGTGAGCTTGCTCAGACGTGTTGGACATATGGGATTAGCTGATTCTAGGGTTTGTTTGGGGTTGCCAGGAAGTGTTAGAGAGTCATCAGATTTACTTCATGGAAATATCTGTGGGAATGGAAGGTGTGTTGAGTGGTTCACTGGCAGAGTGGCTACTGCATGGAACAGGCTGGTAAAATGGAACAGGACAAATATTGGTTTGGATATTTTAAGAACAGCCTGGATACACATCACATGAGCTAGTGGATGGTATTCTGACAAAACTGGATGGGCATTGTTGCCCATGCTTGAAGTACTGATATGTGTGTATGTAAGGATGGAAATATACTTATAACAAATAAAAAACTAGAAGGGTCTCATAATTTAAAGTCTATGGACTGTACAAACATGCTTGGAAGGAGCTAATAATAAGAATAAGCATTACAGCTTGTGGTCTCTCAAATAACTAAGCAACAGCCAAAAAAAACACACAATAGTTATGTAATGTAGGACTTTAGTAAATCTAGACATAAAATATATAATCATCATATAAGGTAAAGCAGTCTGTTGAATTTAGATATTAAAGATAGATTTTAATAACATGGACTTGTGTATAATAGCACTACTGTCCTAACTTGTCATAAATGACGTATACTACATTGAACATCAAGGGGAAGCATGATGATTTTCTTATATAAGTAAATATGCATAACAAATTGTGTAATTGCTTTAACTTGAATTGTAGTTTTTGCAACTCATCCTGACCATGTATAATACTTAAGCAGTTACCTAGGTAACTAATGCTTTATACATGACATCAAACTGACAAAGTTGTTCAAGGGAAACAATAGAACTTGAACTAGGAATGTCACAGAATGTAACAATCACATTCTGAACAAATGCTATTAAATTGACAATAATCAATCAGTTTAACCTTTGCTGATTATACAAAATAGAATGTTGCCATTTAAATCTAAAAACGTTCAGTATATGCCATAAAATGGCAATTTATAAATATGGAAAAGGGAATTTGTAATCATTAATCACAATAAGTGATTTTTTTGTTTTTAACCTATAATTTCACTCATTTTATAATAAGAAATGACATATATGAAAATTCTTATGTGTAGGAGATGGGGGAAGAGGGATGCACTGATAATTAAAATACACTAACTTTCATCAATGTTTACATAAAACAAATTTGATGCTTTAAGTAAGTTAGCAACAAAGTGATTGCTTAAATGCTGGCAAACAATGAAATATAACTTCTGATATATCCAATAGAATACATTGTATTATAAACATTAGGTATGCATATTATTAAAATCTATTTATATTAAGTAATACATTTTGAAAGACTTCATCAATAAGAGTAAATATGTTAAATAACTGTGTGCTATAATCTTTTACTGAGGTTTTATATATGATGCATCCTACTTTACTATGATTAAATTGCTTGTCATCTATCTTTCATGTAAATATGAATTGCTTATACAATAAGTAGACATTTATATTGCATTAGAATTGTCTAATCTACAATAGCACTATATATGTTCAGAATAATATAAATATTACTTATTCCTATTACAAATATTCTCCATATGATAATTCAATTTATGGAGCTCAGATGTTCTGGATTGTCAATGTATGAGTGATAATCTGATGGACTTAGGTTTATCCATCAGATTAGGGATGATTTTCATTCCATGGCTAGTGCGGATCTTAGTTTTGTTAACATTTATTAATTTAAATTTGTTATTTCACAAAAACATTTTTAGTATGCCTGACCAAAACATTACTTTATCAGTAAACACTCAAAGTATAAAACTGATAATTTCCTTTAAAAGCTCAAACATATAGTTTATAGTTAACAGAGGATTATGTTTACTAGTCACAATAAAACAAAAAAATACATAGTCTAAATAACATAAGATGGATTTAACTTTATTATCTTTAAATACCAATGGCTTAAACAATCCTAGCAAGAGATCAAATCTGCTGAAATATTTAAAACTGAATAAAGCACAAATTGTCTTACTTTAAGAAACTCATTTCAAAACAAATGACAATCACAAATGAAATCTTAAGGAATATATAATATTGCCGCAATCCACTTATAAGACAAAGACAAAAGGGGTAACAATTTTATGGAAAACAAATGTGATTAACCCAGAAATCATTTATAAGTATGAAGTTAAAGAAGGCCTTATGGCATTAGTAATAGTTAAATATAATAACAGAATATGGATCCTAGCCAATCTATATCGGTTCCCAGGCATTGGAATAGGAATTGTTACAAAACACTTGGATTTCATTTCCAATAATTATAAAGGCAACTTAATATTAGGATGAGATTTTAACTATATATTTGATATTTCTGAAACTACAAATAAAAGACCACTGCATACATCTGCTGTATCAAAAGCTTTAAACACATGGGTAGAACCATTTCATCCTGTAAATACTTTTAAATTTAAAGAAGATACATCTTTGTTGTTTTCCCATCAAATCACAGATTTGGTACCCAAACTAAAATAGATAAAATATTTGCTGCTCATGACTTACACTCTAAAATCATTAATTTCTCAATCACTCCCTGCCCCTTTTCAGACCACAATTCATTAATACTAAAACTTCAAAATGGGTACAAACCATTAATCTTTAACTCCAGAATTCCAGCATGTATAACTAAAATTAAAGAGTTCAAACCCTGGTTATTATCTGAATTACAGTTCTTCTTAGATATTAATTACATCACAGAGATAAATAAAATAATGATATGGGGCTCATTAAAAGCTTACATATATGTTAAAACCCTAACTTGGTATAAAAAAATCAGAGAATGGGATTCTGAATTATTAGAGATGCAATCCAAACTTTTGTCAATAAAAGCTGAAAAAAATCAAAATCATTTGGAGATGAAAAAGAAAGTAGATGTATTAAACAATAAATACAATGAAATTCTAACACATAAAACTAGTTTAGCTTTAGAAAAACTAAAAATTAATACCTTGGCCACTTCTCCTAAATGTCAACATAATTTATCCACAAGAATCAAAATACAATCAAAAGCTAATAACATTAAAAGTATCTTCCATGAAAAGAAAGAGAAAATGTCTCGGATATAGGTGACATTCTTGATGCCTATAGAAATCACTATATGGAACATTTCCAAAAAGAAAATATGCATGTCGATCAATTAAATCTAGATGAAAAATGTTCTAATATAACAAAAAAACAGAAAAATTAAAACTAGATCTGCAAGTACCCATATCCTGCAAAGAAATTACAGATACAATAAATAAGGGCAAAAATAATAAAACTCTAGGTATAGATGGCATAATTATGGAAATATATAAACTTTTTCCTTCAAAGATACTATCCCTCTTCCATAAAACTCTATTAGAAATTCAATCACAAGCTTTAATAGTACCCTCTTGGAGATATTCCTTAATCACACCAATCCTAAAGGAAAACAAATCCCCAAAACTCTGTACCTCATATAGACCTATATCCTTATTAAATAATGGCTATAAGATATTTATGACAATATTAACTAACAGAATGAATATACCACTATTGAAAACAATAAATAATGATCAAACTGGATTTATATATCATAGACACACACATGACAGTATTAAAAGGATAATTTCTCTTAAAGATTATGTTAATAAAGAAAATAACGAAACACTCATAATTGGCTTAGTTATAGAGAAAGCCTTTGATTCCCTAAATTGTGACTATTTATTTAAAATCCTAATGCTGTTTGAATTCCCTGCATCCTTTGTTCATTTCCTAAAGAATATATATACATATATAAATAATTTAGCATATGTCAAGTTAGGTCCTTTTACCTCTGAATCTATGCATATAACAAAAGGCACTAAACAAGGATGTCCCATGTCACTGATTCTATTTGCTCTGGCTATTGAAATATTGACATATTCAATTCATAACAATATAAAAATCAAAGTAACAGATGTTTATGAGCAATACAATTCTAAAGTAATGCAATTTGCTGATGACATATCACTAACATCATCTAATACAAAAGAGACCTTAGAAGAATTAGGTATATTAATTGACAAATTTCACATGACTTCAGGACTCCATTTCAATAAATCAAAATCTAAATTTTTATTTTTAAATGAAAAAAAGAAATGCAGACTAAGGGGAATCACATCATAGGGAAACAAGAATCTACCTTAAAATGTCTGGGAATTGAGTTATGCAAGGATAATGATGAATTAGTCTCATAAAACTACAATAATATCATCAACACAATTAAAATCTCTGTGAAAAAAATGGAACAAAATAATATTAACATTTGAAGATAGAATACAGTTAATAAAAATGGTTTTACTGCCCAAGATCCTATGTATAGCCTTGGGAATACAACTGTTACCAGAAATGGATATACTTAAAGAAATAAATTCATGCCTAATAAAATTTTTATGGTTTCCCAAAAGAAACAGAATAGCTTTAATACATCATATCAGACCATGGAAACAGGTAGGGTTAAACTTTCCTGCTATACAAACATATATAAAAGCATCAATATCTAAAACAATCTCAGATTGGATAAGTCCAAATTACTGTGCAAATTGGAAAGAATTGCTAACTGTACTATCAATAAATTAATTTGATTTACAAAAAAAATTCAAATAACAGATAAAAACAATTTGTCATGGCACATGTTATGTATTAGTATGAAATATAACATAACTAAACCCACTAATACTTGTATGATTAATTATTACATTGACTCATTTAGGAAAATTATTAATGCAAATATAGATTTAAAATTCTGGTTTGATCTTTTAACACCATTTATAGTCACAAACAACTTTCCACATAAAATATATAGAGAAATTATTAATTCCTGGGAACAGAAAGGATTTGTTTGTTGGCTCCAATGTATCGAAGAACTAAAAGTTTTTGATATGCAAGTAACAAAAACAACATACAAAATTCCACAACAGGACTGGCTAACTTTAGAGTACTCTGTCATATTCGCATGATTTAAGTAGAATAATTAACCATTCTTCATTTAAAGAGAAATACCTAAATTTACGAAATACATATATGAAATCATATGTAATGATTTTGACATGGGAAACAGTATTTCAAAATTTTACAAAATATTGATAAGCTATAAAACAACAAAACCTCATATTGGAAATATATAACAGAAGGACACTCAATGCAGTTAACTGAAGATATTAAAACAAATATCTTATTATCGATAAAATATACATCCTTTACACAATACTGGAAAGTTTTTAATTGGAAATGCTTGCACAGAGCATTCTTAACCCCAGATAGAATCAGTAAAATTAGTTCTTCCATAAAAGGAATATGTTGGAGATGTGAGGAAGTACACAATGCAGATTGGAACCACATTTTCTTTGATTGAGTTAAAATCAAGCCATTTTGGAATGGTATTAATAACTTTCTACAAGCTTTATTTAATGAATCATTTAATTTAACTAAAGCTTTTGTATTATTAAATGTGAACGAAGCTCCTCATTTGAATAGGTCAAACATGTATCTAGTGTGGACTATACTTGCAATTTCAAGGAAGTGTATGACAAGAAGATGGAATACAAACACAATACCAAATTTGAAAAACTTATATAGCCTACTGAAGACCACAGCGTTATTGGAAATTAAAATTAAAGAACTAAGAATTTATCCAAAGCCATTTATCAACAACCCTTGGAAAAAAGTCTTATTGCTGATTGACACTATACAATAATTGATCAGTCACTCTGATAATGGATTGGACATACTAATAAAGTAACTGTATAAATTAAGATCTGTTATAGTGTCAGGCTAATGTAAATAGTGTACATAGTTATTTAATATGTTATGTATAAATACTATGGAATTCATTCAAATGTATTTGAAAAATAAAAATAAAAACGAGAAGGACATCATGGAATTAATCAAACAGGGCCTAGGCAACCAACAAACATTGGACTTATCAAGGTCAGGTCATGCTTACTCAGCCTGGTGGATTTTTTTGAAAAGGTCACCAAAGCAATGGACAAAGGCAAAACAGTACAAACATACCATGACCTGGTCATCTCTTGAGACACAATTCCACATATAGGCATAGTACAAAAGATAAATAAAATGGGAATTAACCTTCTCTGTCACCTGCTAGATTGCCAACTGGCTCACAGATAGGATGCAAATAATCAGGTTGCCTCCACAAAGAGAAAAGTCACCAAAGGAATCCCCCAGTGTTCTGTGTTGGGACGTCTGCTGTTTGGCATCTACTTTTCTGAAATAAAAGCCAATATAAAGAGCTCTGGCTGAGTAAGTTTCCAGATGACTGCAAACTAGGAGCAATCACTGAATTCCCAAATTAAGTTAGCCATCCTACAGGAAGGCTTGTCCCAAATAAATAACTGGTGCCAAAATCATGGACTGAAATAAAACATCAGAAAATGCATTATTGTATCCTTTGGGAAGTCAGCTACCACAGGGAACTACCACATTCACAATATGTCTCTAATACTTGACCCAGTTGTTTGGGATTTGGGAACTTGTGTTGAGAGTGACCTAACTTTTGAACGTGTCCATTGTTGTAAGAAAGTCCTTTTATACTGCACAGCCTATAAACAAAAGAACTGTCATTATCCCACTTTATTCAGCCCTCATCAGCCTAGTCATTGAGTATAATGCCATCTTTGGCATGCATCTGTCCAGACACATGCAGCAACTGGAACACCCATATATATACCTTACTAAAAGGAAACAAGGCCTGAACAACATATCCTACATGGACAAACTCAAAGCCCTGTCACTATACTCAGTATCCTACAGACTACTAAGAGGTGACCTGTGTCTGGCATGCAAAATATACTTTAACCCATTACTGATGGATTTACTGCACATCAGCAAGTCAAATGGAATCATAAATACTCAGTCTAGGGATCTAAACCCCTTCTGCAACTTCAACAGATT
Organism: Protopterus annectens; assembly: GCF_019279795.1. Classification (NCBI taxonomy): domain Eukaryota; kingdom Metazoa; phylum Chordata; order Ceratodontiformes; family Protopteridae; genus Protopterus; species Protopterus annectens. The sequence goes on along the minus strand of NC_056742.1, from coordinate 399,051,579 downwards.
GGATTAGAGGGACAGGTGTATCTCACAGAGGATACTTCTGCTGTGGAACAGACTCCCCATCTACATAAAACAAAGTTCATCCCTGTCTTTATTCAAGCACAGCTTAAATCTATGGATGGACAAAAAAAACTACCCCAGGTCTGCCCCCTGTACTACTAATAGACAGCGGCAGCTCCTAAATGCTTTATCCCATGCATGGGTCTCCTTGAATTATCAATGGTATGATCTCAGTTATTCTCATTAGGGGTAATATATAATTATCAGCCATGGGATGGGTGAGGCTAATCTATAACCAATGGGATAAGTTATTTTGAGCATTAAAAGTGAAATTGGCTAGGCTTAAAATGGACTGCAAGGGCAGCTAGCCTAGGACTTACCTATTAAGGCTTATTATGGTTTGCAGAAATACTATGTTAGTGTGAGTTTCTTTGTAACCATGAAGTTTTCATATTGACCACACCAATGAAAAGGGTCCTTAAAAACAAGTTTGTCTCTTACAAAGCTGAATATTATCGGCAGATTAGTGGTGTAGCCATGGGGTCTGCCTATGTCCCCCTGTTTGCGAATCTTATAATGTGGTACTGGGAGAAAGACTACATATATATAACTCCCCTTTTTCACTCAAGTTTGGATTATACCAGTGGTACCCAGATGACATGTTTATTACGTGGAAAGGTACCCTAGATGAATTGCATGTGTACTTAGATTATATTGAAAATACTGAGCCATGTTTAAGTTTACCTACAATATTTCAACTACCGGCATTTATTATCTTCATGTGTCACTGGAGAAAGATTTTGAGGGAAGGAAATTTAAATCTAATATTTTTCATAAACCTACCTTCTCAGTACACATTTACAGTAAAATTGTAATCACACACTCCATCAAAAGAAAGCTTAATTAAGTGGACAGTTTGTATGTTTTGCATAGTAAGAGCCAGAGGATGGCACCTTGATGCATGAAACTCCTTTGAGTTAGTGACCCATGTGCCATTTGACTTGTGAATGTGCAGCATTTCCATTAAAACTGGGACAGAGATTGCTCTATATGAAAAGTACAGGTCACCTCTGAGCAGTCTGCATGACACAGAGTAAAGTGACAATGATTTCAGTCTGTCACATAAGACAGCTCTTGAAAACCCTGGATTTTCTTGTAAGGAACCTTTGTTGTCTCTCCAGTTGCTGCAGATGTTTGGAAAGGAACATACTAAAGGGAGCATTGTACTCTATTATTGGCCTGATCAGGGAAGAGCAGGAGGGCTTATAACCTCTTTATTTCTGGAGGCAATGCCCTTACTTATGAGATGAACAATATAAAATGCCCTTCTTACCACTGTGGAGGCATAGTGATTGAAGTTAAGGTTGCTGTCAACCTGGTGCCCAGATCTCTCACCATTGACTGTGTGTTTAGGGTATTGCTACTGATGTGGTAGTTTGCAGTAGCATCACCCTTGCTAAAGGGGATGATAATTCATTTTTTCTTTATTAAGTTTAAGACCATGACTTTGGCACCAGTCATTAGTCTGGTAAGACATTCTTGCAGGATGTTAACATTGCTAGGGGTTTCAGTGATTGCTGCCAGTTTGCAGGCATCATCAAACTTTGTCAACCACAGTTCTTTAGTTTTAGCCTGTACTTTAGAGAAGTAGATTCCGAACAGTAGGGGTCGCAGAACTGATCTGTGTGGAACACCACTGGTTATGGGTTTGCTGGAGGAGGTGGAGTCCTTATTTTGACTGTATGAGTTCTATCAGAGAGCCAGTTTGCAACCCACCTGACTATATATGGGTTGATACCCAGCTGGGTGAGTTTATCAATGATGACTGAGTGGGGGATTGTTTCAAAGGCCTTGGATAAGTCTAGGTAGGCCACATCCACAGATTTGCCTTTATCTAGGGCTTTGGTGACTGTCTCGAAGAAGTCCACCCAGTTTAACAGGCATGATCTCCCCTTGACAAAGCCCAACTGGGGGTGAAGTCAAGCATTTGGAGATTTCCTATATCTTTGTTAATAAGGTCCATGATTATTCATTCCATAGCCTTGCAGATAAGGCTAGTCAGGCTAATGAGTCTATAGTTCCTGGGGTCCATGGATGCACCCCCTTTGTGCAAAGGGATGACGGTAGCTGTTTTCCATTCTGCTGAGATGAAGCCAGTGATTAGGCTGGGATTGAAAAGGTTGTTCAATGGTGATGCTAATTCCTGTTTTAACCCATGTAGAACACAGCCTGGGATGTTGTCTGGTCCCATAGAGACTGTGATTTTGGCTTGGAGATGGCATTTAAGGCCTGCTTCTCAGAGATATTAGGTGGAGGACAGGTCTTAGGGATGCTCTGGGGTATATGTGGTGGGGACAGGGGAGTGAAGTTTTCACTGAACCTGTCAGACAGCTGGTTTGCTATGTCCACAGGTTCTATATATGTAGTACCATTAACTGCAAGTTCAGAGCAAATCTGGGCCTTACCTTTGAGGTTACAGATGTAACTAAAGAACACCTTGTTGCTATCCTTAGTTATGGAAGCTAATTTGAATTCATAGTTAGCTTTGGAGGACTTCACTAGGAGTCCTATTTGTTTGTTTAAGTTGAGGAGAGAGTGTTTCCAGTTTTGAGACTGTTCCTTCCTACTCTTAGACAGCAATTTCTTTCTCCTACTGTGGCAGTTGTCTACCAAGCAGGTTTGTTTTTCCTTGAAGACCTTGCTTTGGTTCTATCAGGTATGGTAGAGTCAATACTATTGTATATATGCTTGTATAAAGCATTGGTGTATAACTCAGCATAGGTGTCTGTTCCATCAGTGGGGGGAGGGCCATGAAGCTATTTATGCTGTCATCTAAGAGGTTGTAATTGGACTTGGAGAAGTTTTTTAGTCTAGTTGTTGCTAAGGGGTGGGGTGGCTTGTGTTATAATTACTCCTAGTGAGACTGATTTGTGGTCAGATCTCACCAGGGATGGCCACACACTGGGGGTGGTGCAGTGGTTCCCCATGTTGGTGAGTATCAGGTCCAGGATGTTTGAAACCCTTGTTGGTGTGTCAACCAGCTGGTCCAGGGGAATGGAGTTAATGAAGTCACGGAACCTTTGGGCAAGTAAGTTAGAACGGGTATAATTTACACAGTCTATGGATGGGTAATTAAAGTCACCCAAAACCAGGGTGCTTTGTTGCATCTTGATTGATTCAAGTAGATCCAAGTAGATTGAGTGGATTCCCTGATTCATGGAGGGGTCCTATAGCTGGCAATGACCTGAAGAGGGGGTCTTACCTATAGTCAAATGCACCTCAAGTAATTCAAGGGAATAATGCTGTTTAACCAATCTAGAGGTGTATTTATCTTTAATGAATAGTGATACACCACCTCCTTGAGTTCTCATGCCTTCAGTTTGTGGTCTGAACGTGTGGAAAGAAATGTTACCTGGTATAGGTGGGGTGCTCTCCACAGCCTTAAACCAGGTCTCAGTGACTGCACAAATGTCAGCATCTTCCAGAGTTAGGACTGCATCCAGTGAGTGCAGTTTCTGGTTTAGACTCCTAACTTTTAGCAGCATAACCTTGAGGTTGTTTAAAGAGAATATTTTGTTCTTGTGACATTACCTAAAAAGGCACTACGGGGATGGCAAGAGCCTTAGCCAGTAACCAAAATCACAGGGGTGACAGATGAATAGCATCTCTGGCAAACCATTGAGATCTGTTGACCATGTTATCCCAGTCTGACAGATACTGGATCTCCTTTGAATGACACCAGAAACTAACCCAATTGTTAAAGCTAAGCATGTTTTGCTTGTATTGCGGTATCATCCTAGGTGCAGGTAAAATGCCACTTAAGGCTAGAGACAGACCTGCCTAAGACACATGATCAGAGAGCTCTGTCATGTCTCTCTTCATATAGTCAGTGAGGTACATCTCAAGTCATTCATACCAACATGAACTATGATGGAGTCATAACAGTGCCTATTGTTGAGAGATTTGAGTGTGTGTGTGATGTGGTGGATCCTGGCACCTGACAGACAGCTGACCATGACCTTTTCCCTATCCAACCTGGTATGATGGACATCTGTGTGTCTCACAATTGAGTCACCTATGTCTAAGATGTTTGATTTTGTGTCATGCCTTAGGGGCTTGACTGGTGAGACACTGGTGTGTGATATATTATGTTTACTATATTATGTAGAGGATGTATTATGTGAAGCGTGCTTGTGTTTGTGTTTGGGAGGTCTCTGATGTCTAGGTAAGCTTCTTGTAAGTACCTTCGCATACATAGGTTTATGTGATGTTGGTTTGGTAGGTGCAAGAGGTGAGGTGTGCATGCTGACAACCTGCTTCACATCAGATGAACTGACTGGTGAGTGAGAAAGCCTGGATTCTTGGTTCTTGATATAGATGCATCTCTCACATAATGAATTTGTGTGGACTAGAAGAAATGGATTATTAGTGTTCATGAGGCAATTGCTACATTGCCTCAGGATGCCCATGTCAACCAGGCTAGCTGGAGAAAATGTGGGAAATTGTCCTTCCATAATGCTAGGTAAGTTGATGTGGTCAAAGAACAGGGATAAGGCAAGAAGGACTGGGTAAAGTAGAGGAGAGGAGAAGCGGGCAAAAAATGAAAAGAGGTAGTTGGTAGCATCTGTGTTAGTACCTCAGGAGTTTCGCTGAATGTATCACCTGTTAGTGAGGCACAATCATGAGAACTCACCGATGGAGCACCAGCAGAGTACTAAGGGAAAATTTACAGGGAAAAGTGTTTGCATCTATAACCCTCAATGGTGCCCTCTGCTGTGTTGCAGTGCATGATACTCAAATGCAGTTCTGCTATGTAGCAAATGAGCACAAACTGATCTAAACAAATTAACCAATAAAAAAGCTCAAAACTGAGCCCTGTTCTAGCAACCTTTAATCAGATGAGTTCTAACTAGACACTCCTGCCACTAGGGTGCAGGAGAACCTTCTACAGCAAAAGATGGCCTGGTTTAGTGGTCAAGTTATACAAACAGGACTAGATTCAGCAGGTCTAAATCTGGGCTATGCTACAGCATCAATTTCAGAAAAAAAAAACAGTTTAAATAAGCAGTGATATGGTAAAAATGTAGTTCAAAAGTGCAATATACAGTGAAAAATTCTACTCAAGTTTTGCAGAGATCAGCAGATGGCTTGGATTTGCTTATGTAGCAGATGAGAGCAAACTGATGCAAACAAATTAACCAATAAAAAAGCTCAAAACTGAGCCCTGTTCCAGCAACCTTCAATTAGATGAGTTCTAACTGCATACGCCTGCCACTTGGGTGCAGGGGAATCCTCTTCAACAAAAGATGGCCTGGTTTAGTGCTCACATAATAATAATTTGTACATGCCTTTGGTTTTAAAATATAGTCCAGACATTTTTAATGTTAGATAGCTAATAGAACAGAATCGAAAAATATATCATTGTTGTAGGGTCAAAGGCTCATAGGAGATTACTGGTTTATGGGCCCTTACAAGCATCGCAAATTTAACATGATTTTTACCCAAAATGTGGCCCATAGGGGCAAGAGGATAGCATGGATTTGTGCCTGTGCATTGAGTATCTTACAGATTGTCCCTGTCTATAAGAGACATAGGCACTGCCCCAGGCTATGATGGCATACTCGTGAAGACAGCTGATAACAGCTAAAAGCCTACTTTTATTTATAAAAGGAGCAGGAATATAAAAGAGAACTTGGAGGTAGTGCAAAAATCTACCAACAGTACTAATTCAGTAACCTCTAAATGTGGCATATGTTCACAATGCCTATATATACATGATACATCTAAATTAAAACTCATGGGTTTAGAATATTATTTTAGATTTATACATAAATGTAATTGTGGCAGTGTAGGCATTATATATACAGCCTACTGTCATCCCTGTTAGTGTTTTCTTGTGGGAATGGCAGAACATCTTTGTGCAAACATATCTATGAGCACTGTTATGACATAAAAACTGCAAATAAGAACAGTGTACTGTGTGAACTTACCACTGAGAGTAAGGAATATAAAAGGTTCCTGCTTGTAGTACTAGAACAAATTAGTATTATTAATGAAGCCAGAGGGGACTCATGTAAGCTTAAGTTAGAATACAATAAGTTTATATGGAAAATTAGGCTTAATGCTAGGATCTGTTTAGGAATAAATTATATATCCATCAGCAGCACATTAAAATTGCACACCACACAGTTATAGTTTATATATGTTTTATTAATATATATTTGTTACCAATACAGTTTTTACCGCTATATGCATTTAGTATATTTGTTTAGTATATTTAGTTCATTATATTTGTATATTGGTGTTCTAGTAAATTTAATATATTGTTGCATTTTATTAGATGTAACTTGGTCATGTGATTGTAACTTGGTCATGTGATATAATGTTGGATGCACATGTTTGTGTTAGTGTTTTATGGTAGTGCTGGTGATGTCCTATGTACTTAACTGCCTATGAAAGAGTTGTGCAGAATTTCAGCTGTGTTACTAACTGTGGTTCACTGGTGAAAGCTTTCAACTTGCTGTGTATGATTCGTCAGGACAGCATCTTCTGTATGTGGTTGCTTTTGGTTCTGAGTTTTTGGCACACATATTTGGCTTTCTGTTTTCTTTTGATAACAAATATGTACAATTTTAAATGTTTTGTTTGGGCTGAAACTGAAATTGGTTTGCTTTGAGCAATGTTCTACCTCAGTTCATAAATAATAAACAAGCATATAGATGCATTTCTTGGCTACCTCCTTGTGGGTTGAATAAACAAGCATATAGATGCATTTCTTGGCTACCTCCTTGTGGGTTGATGTATGACATACTGGGTGAAGAGATTATATGTCACACATCTTTAGTAAGGCTATAAATGTATGAATGTCAAATTGTGATTTTGATGTTTATTAGGGTGTCCTACTTTTGCTATGCACATTGTTATGATTTATAGTAAATATGAGTCTGGAGTAAAGGGCACATACACCTGAATGAATTTATAAATGTTGGAGTAATATTTCAGAATGAATATTAAAAGGTCACATATGACTGGTTTGTTGGGTGTCTGGGAGGTGATCTGCAAATTTTTTTTTTTTTTTTTTTTTTTGACCATTACTATAGAGTGATAATCCATGACAGTCTGTGATTAAGTGCGGGAATTTTTGATTATAATACTTCCTCAGTTTATTATCTTTATGCTTTATTTGGTTGCATTATGGAGAACTGTTTAAATGAAACATTGTGTGTGGAGGGTGGTTTTCAAATGGTATGTTTCAGGGGTTGATTGCTGTCTGTAACTGAATGTAGCAGAAATAGCATGTTTAACTATAGTTTTTTTATGGAGAAATAAGTGTTCTTTGATTGTTTGGGAGACGGTTATATTTGGTACATGTATGCAGTTTTTTTTTTTAACTTGGATCGGTGAAGGGGATTATGTATGCAGCAGTGCTATTCTATCAAGGGGTTTAATCTAAACAGAGGAAGGGTATCGAGCAGGAAATAAGGATGACTGATAAAATATGATTTTCTTTTGTGGGTTAATCACTTTACTTTGTTTCACTCCTTTTACATACCAATCGACTGAACACACACATAGACCTCCTTATGTTGAGGCAGTTAAAAGAAACCTCTCTATACCTCAAAGACCCTCTGAGCTGTCAAACAGTAAAATCTATCCTCAACAACCAGTTAGCCACCCACTAAAACCAACATCTAATACTGCACATAAGCCTACATCCAATTATCCCCCAAGAACAAAGCCTAGAAGGTAAGAAAATACTTTATAGAGTACTCTTCATAGGGGATTCTGTTGTGCAATACACAAATACCCTTCTCACCAGGCTAGATAAGGGGAAGATAATGGTTAGTTGCCTATCTTAAACAAGGATCCGCAATATCACACGTACTCAAATCACTGCACTACATGTTCCAATACGATTCTATCATAGTCCATGTGGGTGTAAATGACCGGAGATGTATGTCACTGGACTACATGAAAAGACACATTATGGAACTCTCTCTGAATATGTGTCACAGACAGGTATGTGACTTCCATTGAGCAGCATCCTACCTACACTAATGGTGATGCCACAGTATGAACAGAAAAATTTTGATTTTAAAAATTGGCTTAGTTTTTGGTGTCACTCCATAAGAATCCAATATCTGTCAGCAGTGGAGGATATGGTTAACAGACCATGGTGCTTTGCCAAGGATGCCCCCCCCAACCAAACTTAGGGATATTGGCTAAACCTTCTCCACCCCCTTAGAGCCTTTTTTAGGCAATGTCAAAATAACAAAATTACTAACATAGCAAAAAAAAAAAACTCAAAGCAACCTTAAGCTGAATGCTTGGAGCCTAAACAAGAAACTCCACATACTAGAAGATATTCTCAAATTAGAGAATGTAAACATCTGTACTGTCTCTCAGACTTGCTTTAAAGCCACAGTAAGCACTCCAGTAGTGGAAGGCTACAGTGCCTCCCACATATTTAGACCAACAAAGGCACAGACAAGGGACTAAATTGTGGAGGTGTCTTGATCTACATTAGTAACAAATACAGCTCTAGGTTGGTTAAACAGGATGATGCCCTGGAGTTCATCCACATCCAAGTCTCCATAGACAAGGTTCCTTACCATGTCCTGGTCAGCTACAGGTTGACCTCTGTGAGCTGCATAGCTAAAAACTCTTAACTAGACCTACTAGAGATGATCACCATCCAACCAAATACTTGAAGACTTTAACTACCCCTATAGAGACTGTAAAACATACACTGTCTCTAACTCACAGGCACAACATTTTGTTGACTTTAATCAACACAATCACCCCAGACCAGATTGTACACACTCTAACCAAAGGATCAAACATGTTGCACCTAGTAGTCAGCAACTTGGGAGAGCATTGCAACCCCCCCCCCAATCATGTCCTCATTAGTAAGGTCAGACCACAAAGCTGTTTTCCATCGAAATAAGAATTAACTGGGAAAACCCAACTAAACCCGTAGCAGGTAGGAACTATTTTAAAGCAAACTAATATCCTATTAAGCAACAGTTTGTCAATATTTATGATTCTTCCAAACCCCAAACACACTGCTACCTATGAAGATTATTTACAGAAATGCTGTACAAACATTTAAATGGCTGCATTGAGGCTGCCATACCTAACAGAAGTAAGTCCAGATCTAACACAAAAAACAAACCCCACTGGTGGAATCCTTATGTTAACAGAGTATATAACAAAAGAAAAAGAAAATCATGGCCCAAATCAGAAAGCAACTTTCAAAGAGACAAGAGCTGTCTCATTCAATGAAACAAGAAACTAAGAGGTCTAATAAAGTCCAACAAGGCAAATTACGAAATCAGGATAGCCTCCGAAGCTAAGGATAATAACAAGGACTTCTCCAGCTATGTCAGAAACCTTAAAGGTAACACTCACCACTTTGCCATACTGGTGGTAAATGGCACAACCTTCACTGACCAGGATGACATAGTGAATCTACTAGCTGAAAAATGTAGCTCTGCCTTCACCACTCCCACTCCCCCATGTGAAATCCCTTCTAGAATATCTCCCCAGCTATCAACAAGGAGCAAGTCTTGGTAGTGCTCACTAAGACTAAAAACACTGCTTCAATGGGCCCCGATAATATCCCCATTTGCCTTCTAAATAGCCTAAAACAAGACCTAGCAGGACTACTTCTGGCAGTTTTCAACTACAACCTCAAAACAGGTTACATGCAAGGTAAATGGAGGGCCACAGCAGTCATACCTCTACATAAGGGTGGACCATCAACTGACCCAGGTAGCTACAGTCTCATCAGTCTGAGAAGTCTGATATACAAGGCCATGGAAAGAATTATCATGGAAATGATCAACAAAGACATCGGCAACCTGCAGACACTAGGCCCATCCCAGTTTGGCTTTGTTAAGGGAAGGTCATGCCTATTCAAACTGGTCGACAACTTTAAGAAGGTCATCAGGGCTATGGATGGGAGAAAATGGTGCATAACGCTGACCTTGAACTGGCCAAGCATTTGCTACAATACCCCGCTCAGATATTATTGACAAATTCTCAGAACTAGGCATAAATTCCTACATAACTCACTGGAGTTCTAGCTGGCTCACAGATAGGCTCAAGAAGTCAGGATTAGTGAGATCACCTCCACCAGTAGACCAGTCACCATAGGATTACCCCAGGGCTCCATGCTGAGTCCACTCCTGTTTAGTATCTGCTTGGAAATGAAGGCTAATAGCAAGTTCACAGATGACTGTAAATTGTGGGTTATCATAGATTCTCCCATGATAGCAACATCCTACGAGAAGGTCTAACTCAAACAAATGACTGGTTCCAAAGCCAAAGATTAAAACTCTTTATGAATAAATGCATTATAGTGTCCTTCAGAAAATCGTCCATGCAAGCTAATAACTCTATCAACAAAACCTCCTGAGAGGTGACCTATTAGTTAGGCACCTGTGAACATTTGTAGACCATAATCTGGCCTTTGACCAACATGTAGCCAAGATAGTAAGAAAATCATTCTATGTTGCCCATTTCATAAACAAATGTATGGTATCTGGGTCCAAGGAAGTTAACGTACCACTCTACTCAGCCATTATCAGATCCATCATTGAGTGCAATGTCCCCTTTGGCATGTACCTAACCAGGCATTTGCAATAGCTAGAACACCCTCAGAGGTTCCTCACCAGGAGAATCTGGGATTAGAATACCCTGTCCTACATGGATCGCCTTAAGGCCTTATCTTTGTATTCAGCCTCCTACAAATTACTGAGAGGAGATTTATGCCTAGCATATAATGCATCCTTCGATCCAGCTGTGATGAATCTCTTGCTCATCCACAAAACAAGCAGCACCAGAAATATTAGATCCAAGAACCTGAACTTTGCCTGTGACATAAATAGAACATGCTAAAGAGACTGACGTGTCTCAAAGGATCTCACATTATAAAATAAGCTCCCATTTATGTGAAGAAGAGTTCGGCCCTGATGCTATTCAAAAGAAACATTGATCATTGGGTGGGAAATAGGTCTGGCCATCATATCTCTGATGGGCAGAGGTC